>NC_056006.1:96438101-96757096 GCF_018446385.1 Zingiber officinale | reverse complement strand
TTGGCGATAATATGAGACACTTTTTTAATCAAAATTTGCTTTTAAAAGTATCTATTTATTTTCTTCTATAACTTAGAAATGTGATAAAGAAACCTTGTACATCTATTACTCTATCCATCTTTTGCTATCTTCAAATTCTTTAGGTTTCGATCTTCAAATTGGTATATTGTCTAGGTTAAATGCTGCACTGAGGTAGACACCAAATTTTCATGGTATCTCGTATCAATAGACTGATTGGTCTATTCTCCAATTGATTTCTCTATTTTTCAGACACCAAATTTGTTGCATATATGGTGTTGCTTTCATCCTTGTCTGTATTACTGGTTGGAAGGATGTTTTTATACCTTCGGCCCTGGATTGGCTGTTTAGTTCTAATCCTAGATATCAAAATGGAATTTGTAAATATTCATTTCATTATCCTGTCATTCTGAGATTCATTTGTTGATGGTTTTGAGGTTACAAACGTACCTGTAAAGCTTCTTGCATTAATTATTAATTACCATCAAGAAAGTATACCCCTATAGCCTATAGAAGTTTGGAAAAGGTTGTAAAACTGAATGCGTCCATCCCAAGTGACCTTAATTACCAGCTAATGTTCCTTTTCTGTGTGTTCTGTTCTTAAAAATTATAGTAAGATGTTTGTCTTGCTTGCTGCTGCAGGTGAATACGTTGACATGGTAGAGGCTGGAATCGTTGATCCCCTAAAGGTCATTAGAACTGCATTAGTTGACGCTGCCAGGTAAAAAGAATCCATTTGTATACCTGATGTGCTGATCATCAAGCAGTGTCTTGAAACGTACCTGACTTGGCAACTTTGATGGCAGTGTTTCCGTCTTGTTGACAACAACTGAAGCAGCAGTTGTTGAGCTTCCTGATGGGAGAAGTGGTCGACCAGTCAGCCGCATTCCAAGGATGGATGACATGGATTTGTGAAAGAAAGGAGTTTCATCCAAACACAGGTACATGACCTAAAAGAACAAGGGGGGAAAAACCATGGCCAACTTGTGAACTAATGGAAGAGTCCGATAGCGTTAGAGTCAGACAAGTGCTTGTATGTTGTATGGGGCACTGTAACCATTCCTGTTGTATTGCGCTGGTGTTTGCTTGCGCCTTTGTTTTTTCTCTCGTTTCGGCTGAGCATTTTGTGATATTCAAGGATGAACTTTTGAACTTTTGAGCTGGTGGCAATAAAATGCAAGCAAACAAAGACATTGGGGGTGCTCTAATGGATCGTTTTGAGTAATCAATGTCATAGTGTTGGCATCATTTGGTTTTCTCAATATCTATACAATAGATTGAGAGATTGAGGTGACAAATCGGAATGGGAATGAGATTGATAGTATTGTAGAATAGGAAATAGGAATGAGTATGAGCATGAATATCATTTTTTTAAATAATATTTTGTTAGAATGAATCAAAAATTTGTTTTTACCCTTAAGAGGAAAATAAGATAAAAATTAGATGTGTAAGAAAAATATAAGAGAAAAAAATAGAGAATTTGTGATGAGTAAGAATGAGGAGAGAAAAAATGTGATGAGAAAGATTAAGGAGAAAGTGCGATGAGAGTGTATTCGTCTTTTGCCACATAAAAGTGAATACACTCGCTTCCTTCGCCCTCGCCAGCTCGTTCCAGGATCAACACGGTGGAGGTAAATCGTGGTGGCTGAGAAGGCAAGTGGCAAGTGGGGTGAGTTTACACAGATTGTAAGGATTTATGCCCCATTAACCCTAAGATTCGATCCCAAAATCTTATGTGGCAATCAACCTGTCACTTACCAACTCAGCTAAACCTGTGAGGACAAAGACAGGGAAAATATGATGAAAGAAAATGAGGAGAGATAGTGTGAGGGAAGAGAAAGCATGATAAAAGAAAATAATGAGAGAGTAAGTATGATAAGAGAAAGTGAGGAGTGTGATAGGTGAGATTAAGAAGAGAGAAAGCATGATGAGAGAGAATAATTAGAGAGTAAGCGTGATAAGAGAAAGTGAGGAGTGTGATGGGAGAGATTGAAAAGAGAACAAGTATGGTGAAAGAGGATGAAGAGGAATTGTGATGAGAGAAAATGAAGAGAGAGAAAGTGTTAAAAAAAAATGAGGAGAGAATGTGTGATGGGAGAGAATACGTGATGAGAAAGAAAATGTTAGGAAATAAGGAGAGAGAAAGTGTGATGATAGAATGAAGAGAAAATGTGTGATGAAAAAGAATACGTGATGAGAGAGAAAAAGATAGAGAAAGTGTGATAAAAGAAAATGAGAAGAGAGAAATTATAATAAAAGAATGAGGAGAAAAAAAAATATGATGAGAAAGAAAATATGATAAGAGAATGAATTAAATGAAAATATGATTAAAAAGTACAAAAAGAGAGAAAGTGATATAAAAAAAATTGAATAAAAATATATTAAAAACATTTTCATCTAAAATAATTTAGACGATATTTAATTTTTTAGATATGATGACACTCAAGGAAGGAGATAGGTTCCATCAATACCTAAGTTCATTCCAAATTCTTAGTCCTCCTTTCCATCAATCAAACATATTTGAGAATGAGCCAATTTCCCATTCCTATATCAGTGTACCAAACGCCACTAGAGTAATTAATAAGGTATCACCTGAATTTGTATAACTGTCAATATCTTTACACACTGTACACTTTTATAAAACATAGAAACATTGATAAAAGACATAAGGGATGGAAATTTTTTCCTTGCTCTTTGTACATAAATGAATATGCCCATGCGTGGTCAATTTAGTCAGTGCATTTTTTTTTCCTTTTACTTCTCAATGATTCATAAGGTCAGTGACAAATCAGATTCACCACAGAATGCATCTGGTTCAAATGACCTCGCTGATTCCTCGTTGTATGCCCCAGGTATAGCCCGTGCTTGTCCCCCAGAATCTCCAGGTGCAGACGCTGGGTGGTACTCGATGTTAACAAAAATCAGGGCGCACACAAATAAAGAGACCGCCAGACCAACCAAAGTAAGCTTGACTCTGCTTAATACAGGTTTCACCTGCAGATGAGCGAAAATCAGAAAACCACATGGAACTGAGGAAATTGAGACAATGAATAAAAGAAGCAATCACTAGATTCTGCTCGAAATGAAAAGAATAGATCATCGCAAATATATGGACTCTATTTGTAAGTTTTTTCTTACAGAAAATGAACCCAGAAGACGATCACGAGCTAGAACTTCAGGCGTCTTCACCCATATCTGGCAATCATGTGCAAACATATTGCATGAGTTAAGAGCCTTAAATGAAGAAATAATAGGAGTATCCATCTAAAAATAAAAATAAACCACAAAGAAAAACACCTTTGTCAAAGTGGTAGAAATTTGACAAAAGTCATCCGTATCAAAAATTCAGGGAGCGCAGGCCAACAAAATAGACTGTTAGCAAGTCAGTGATTCTTGAGGAACAGACAATGTAAATGGACCAGCAAGTGTCGCTGCATTTAATATTTTGAACAGCTAAATAGGAATTATTCTCACATTCAATATTTTGTATAGTAAGCCTACTTGCAGTAACACTGCAAAGTAAGAGTCAAGGAATATAAATCATCTTAGATTAAGGGCTTCTTGAGACAATAGTTCCTAAAAATTCACATTATTTAGCTACTTAAATGGACTGAAATATAAATCCTCATGAGTCAATAATGCTGGTGATTATGTTACTATCCTTTGCAGACATTTTTCTACTCAAACTTCCAATTTTAATTAATTGTAAAGAATATTTTAGCTGCATGGATTTGGCACCTAACTGAGTCTAAATAAAACCATATTTAACTAAAGTGAGATATGAGTAGAATATTCCATACATCAACCCTTTTCTGCATTACATTTAGGGCGCGTTTGGTTCGGGGTTATCCTTGATAACCTTGGTTATCCGTCCAAGGTTATCCTTGATAACCTTGTTTGGTTTAAGTAATTGATGATTCCTAAGTCATGATGGATGCCTGACACATCAGCAATTTGGGCATATAACCCGGAATCACAAAACCTAAGAAAAGTGGGGTTTTCCTGGATTCCGGGGTTAATAAAAATTTTAAGACAAAATTACCCTTCATTATTTACCATTTGAGACAAAAATAACCCTAAAGATCTATCAAATTTCAATCTACCATTTGGACAACATTCTCTCTGGTTTTCCTGCTGCACCGCCTCCGCGCAGGCTAACAGCGCGTGGACGAGGCAGATCCAGCCTCCTGCGTGTCGACTACTACCACCGGCAGAGGGGACGCAACCGAGGTCGCCGCATCCGTCGTCGAGGACGACGATGAGGGAGGCGAGCTGTAGAACTTGATCCTTTTCGAATCCCTCGGCGACGGTGCGACATCCAATTGGGAATCAGAGCCAAAGGCGAATCACCCTGTTGCACGCTCGGCGGGGGGAGCAGGGACTGGCATCGGCTCATAAACTTCCGTCGATGCGCGCTGCGTGACAAGGGGAAGCTCGAGGAAGCGATTCCGTCGGCCGAGGGAAGAGGAATCGTCGAAACGCAGGGGCGGCGAGAGTGGGGGAGGAGGTGCGTTAAGCTCGGAGAGGATGTCCACCCAAGTCGAGATGTGAACGGTGTCAGCTGCAAGGTGGGAAAGTAGAGCGTCGTTGCTGGTTGCGATGCTGGTTCCCATGACCATCTCCGCCTGCTCCAGTGTGCGACATCCGCCATGTCCGATGACCGGACCTTCTCCTGCTCTCCTCCTTCAACCGCCCCGCCGTACCTGCAGTCCCCTTGGTGCTCCCGTTTCATACTGCCAGATTCTGGTATTTTTTTATACGGAAGTTCGTCACAGTCTGGTCCGCTGAGAACACTGCAAAAACCGCAAGAACACTTCTCCCATCTGTCTATCTCCATGTATAGCGAGCTAAATCTTCTTCAATTAAATTAATTCCATCATAAAAATCTAATCTTTATCTATTATGTTTACTTTTGTGATTTAGTTGGAACAGGATCAGGCACACAGGGAACATAAAATAATAAACAAAAAAAATCTAATTATATATATATATATATATATATATATATATATATATCACTATTAATAATATAATATTATCATTATTAAAACAAGGATAATATGGTAAAATATCACGTTAAGTTATATACTAAAACCTCCAAACAAATAAGATTTTATTGGATTACCTAAATTGAACCAAACAACCAATGGTTATGTTTCATTCCCTATAACCTTGATTATGCGATTACTTGGTAATCACATAACTAAGGTTATGTGTCATAACTTGAACCAAACGCGCCCTTAGGATTGAATTCACACATAGGCTGTTGCACGAGTGGATAACTTAAGTGTGCAGTCAGTATACCTAAATCTTTGAACGCTTCCACTTGTTTTTTGTCATTTTATTCACTTGAAAATTATCATGAATTCCAGATCATCGTTTTGTATTTGAATCTTATGCAGTACCTTCTTTGAAGAACATTTGCATGACATAAAACAGATAGATCTCATTCACCCCTACATTTTGCTCCTACTCTGTCATAGCCAATACAGCCACAAATGATTATGAACTAATTTGTCTAAACTTAATCAGAAATTATTAGCTCGAAGAAGATCGTAGAGTAATAACAATTGAAGGATCAAAGTGCAACTGAAGATAAGTTTGAGATTTAGCAAGAATGGACCTCATCAACAACTAAAATTCATACGCAAGTGGAATCGTATAGCTTAATCTATAGTTTAGCAATAATAGAAGGCTCATAATTTGTAAACGGTGTCAAGTTTTTCCTATATGATTCACCCACACAATAAAAAAAAAATTCAAATTCAAGAGAGAATACCACGAACAACGAGAAAGAATGCAAGCAGAGAATATTATACCTGCCCATCGTACCATCCTGTCTCCTCATCTGTGACGCCCACAGAAAAAGTCCAATCAAATCGAGCAAATAAGCAAAGGGAAACTTAAAGGTACGAGTTTTCTCACACTCGACGGTTGCGCTGAGCAAGCGGTTACCAACGTACGCCCATCCGAGGTACATCCGGAGGACGGCGAGCGTGACGGCGAGAAGCCCAGCTGAGGCGGCCCCGAGGGCGCATCGCGGATCGGACAGGCTGCGGGTACCGAAGGCGGAGACGGGTAGGCCGACGAGGAGAGCGAATAGGCCTCCGGTGACGGCGAGGCGGGAGGAGTAGAGGCGGAGATCGGCGGCAGCCCAGGAGAAGGGGAAGGATGTGGAGAGGGCCTGGTACTCGTTCACCGGCAGCTGATCGAACGGAACGGGGCAGTCCGTCTCCGGTGGGGTTCCATTGCGGAACGAGGAGGAGGAGGAGGAGGAGGCGGAGATCGGCGGCGGCCGCCTCCTTCCCATCGGCTGCCGCTTGTTGTAGTTCGTTACAGTCCTTGTGAGGCTAGGGCTTGGGAAGGAAAGAAGCTTGTTCCGGCGCACATCGAGGGGAAAGACGAAGAAGGAGGACGCTGCCATGGCCATGACTGGAGCAAGGAGGATTGATTGCCTCGGCTCGGAACTCGGAGACTCGCTACGGGCCTTCGAATCTTCGATCGAGTGTCCGTCTTGCCTTCCACTATCCGCCAGCCGTTTCGTTTCCAAGTTGCATTAGATAATCATAATTCAAAATAATAATAATAAGAAGAAGAAAAGTAAAGAGGTCTTTGTCCACAAGCCATCGGCTTCAAAAAGTCCATTTTGCCCTTCAGAATTAATCGGATCGGAACAAAACAGTTCGCGGGAACACAAACTTATTTCGTAATCACGCACGCAACTTAAAGAGTCGGAATGCACATAATAATAAACAACTTTTCAAGAACAATTATAGTACACACTATGCTTGTAGGTGTGTGCCATAAAAGAACTTAACCTACTTGAAAAGGTTAATGTTTTTCTTCAGGGAGGCAGCGAATTTAAAGGAGCGCAAGCTAAAAAAGTTCCTGCAAGCCAACAGATACACTAAAGGTTTGTAAAATCGAGAGTTCTAACTATAATATAATTAGATGAAATCATAATGCTCTAGGGGTATCCTGCCCTGTAATCAAAGGAAGTACTTCGAGCATGTTAAAAGATATAACTATAGAAGAATCCACATAAGGTAAGTAGCACTTGTCACACTCTTATCGAACACTCAGAAGGTGATTGAAGTAATATAATTGATACTATATGAACTTGATAAGATAAAGGTGTAAATGTTGAACTCTTGGTGGAAGTCGACAATCAAGAGGAACTTTCTTCTCTAGGATCCAATTTACTACCTGAACAGATGCAGCCCTCCCTGTTGTTTCAGTATAACAATGGTTGGCACCTTCCATGATATATGGCTTGTGGCTGGAAATTAGCGTTGCAATTTTATAGGCATCTTCCACGTGAATAATTTCACTGGAGAACCAAGAACTGTGAAGAACCTGAAATAAGCAACATAGCCTCTAAAATCTGCCTGATAAAAAATTCCAGCGTACTATGGAAATCTTATTTTTAATTAAGGTGAAAACCATTTAAGGTAATTGGACTGTCCAGGGATAAAACTTGATGTCTTTTACTTTCAGGCTTTTATGAGAATTTAAAACAGCTATAATTATCTGATACAATGTTCTAGCGTAGATAGCATATCTGAGTTTGTCATATCCAGCACTATTGATTGAGATCATGATTACCCGAAGTAGTATAAAGGGAAAAGGGTAGCTCCTCTTGAAAAAAAAGGGTATGAGTGAAGATTTGCCAGTCTGTGTTAATCTTATCAGACAAATATTGTTTATATATGAGAGATAATTGTCATCAGACTTTGTCCATGGCATTTATATGAGAGGACATTCTGATTACATAACCAATTGAACCTAAATTGATTAAAGGCTTATGCAGAGCAAGGAAGTTTTATGCTCCATTGGGCACTTGAACCTAAACCTCTAGGTGAGATGCCTAAGCAAAACCCTCATCCAGAGGGCATTTAGGTGCCTGCCTTAGCCACCTCTTAATAGTACCAGTAGCAAACACAGGGTGTCCTAAAGCCAAACGCTCTGAGATAAACTAATGGCATAGAAGGGTATTTTCTAGGTGCTGACTGTTCTAAGTTCCCATATAAGTAGGATTAGCCTAGCCCATGACGTTGCAAATTAATGTATGATAGATTAAAAACATGGTTAATTTCATAATAAGTGATAATTACCACCACAATTAACTAGTGGTAGTACACTAATTATTCCATCTAAAATGTCATATAATCTCCTAAAAGATGATATCATAATAGACCATTTATGGAGCCAATAAAAATAAAAAGGATTACTTGTAAAAACTCGTTTAATTACTAAATGCAAAGCAAAAAAGTAGCAACCTCCACTCATTAGTAGAGAGGCATCTGCATGCATATCTATATGTTTTAGTCTGTACGTTAGACTTTGATTAAAAGTAACATGTTCATATAGGGATAGGATCATAGGAGGATCATGTGTTCTTTTAACAAATGGGATTGATTTTCTGTTTAATTTTAGTTTCATTTCCTTTTAACTTACATCTAAGAATCACCTTCAGGTTGCTTCCTTGAATTAGTAAGACAAACATGAACTTCCCATGTGCATAAATCAACAGAAACAGAAGCCCTACAAGAACATAAAAATTGATACAAAAACCAATTTCAGATTATTCAGTAAAAAATATTGAACAAGTCAAATATCATCATGGACAACTACTAGGAGGCAGGAAGATGAAGTTGTCTCAAACTATACAAGAATGATTATAATAAAGTTTGAAGTAGACTTAATGATGGCATGCCAAAGAGCATCAACCTTTACCATCCCACATTAGCACTTCTTTCATGATCTTTAGCATGTAAATCTTTAGTTCCTTTCAAGTGGATTTTGTACTCGAAGGTTCACCTTCACATTGGCTGGAAATATCAAGGACACCATCATATGGGACTCATAGAATATATAGAAGTGGTTAAACACATGAGAATCAGAGTAAGACAGAAAAATAAAATTTTCATGGATTAAGATGAAACCTGAAACCTTACAGAAAGGCGGACACAAGCCCATAGAAATCAGCTGTAGCAGCCCAGTAACGACGCGACGAGTTGGTTTATTGCTTTTTTTTAAGTCTGTTAATTGATCTTCTCTCTCCTCCGGCCATTGACGGAAGCCGGGAAGGGAAGAGGCAGTGGACGCCGAGTGTAAAGAGATGGTGGTGAGCGCATTGATTGATTGATTCCCGGTGCAGCGAGGTCAGAGCCCTCGCAACACTTGGCTGTCCTTCCTCACAAGAGTCCACCACTCACGAACCTGTTCCCCAACCCCCACCTCCGCTTTCTTTCTTTTTCTTTCCCCATTCTCTTCTCCTCCTCCTCTTTCTCCTCCCCCCTATGCCCTTCGCATTAACTTCCTCACCCACCTCGCTCCCCCTCTCGTTTTCTCTGCCCCTCTGCCGCTTCTCCCTTTCCAATTTCCCCCACAAGATTCGCCACAGATTGCTCAATTACTTGGCACGCCTTCTACCTTCCATGGACGGGGCGAGCAAGCTACGACTGGCGCCCGTTTCCGCCAGCGGATCCTCCTCCTGCGCTCTCTCCAACGACGTCGACGGCGGCACCGACGCCGCTGCAGAGCACCGCGCCACCCGGAGAAGGAAGATGGTAGCCAAGCAACGCGGCCGGAGATCCCGCCGTCGCCCCGCGTCCGAAACCAACCCTGCCTCCGTAAGCCCCCCCCCCCCCCCCCCCCCCCCCCGACTCTGCCCTGCTTTCTCTCCCATCGAATTCCAACCTCAGTCCAAATCTATACATGAGGTTTGATGGGCTTCAAGACTTGTTGGGCCGGGCCTTTATAGACCACCATATCCACCACCATTGCCACCACGATCAACTCCATTCTTCCTCGCCTGATCGTTCTGTACTTCGGTGGCATTTTACAATATTTTAGCGATTTTTTTTATCTCAACTACTTAAGCATTAGCAATATTTTTAACTATAACAGGGATCTGTGCTGGATTTGAATGTGCCAGCCCTTGATCCTGACGTACGTCACATCTCTCTCTCTCTCCTCCTCCATATATACAACCCGCAAATGTTTGAGAAATTTTCTTCATCTTAATCCTCCTCAGCAAGCCGTGGCTGGTTTGAGGTTTCTTCTGCAAAAGGAGCTCAGGAACAGTGACGTCAGCCAACTAGGAAGAATTGTTCTTCCAAAGGTCATCATATCTCTTTTCCCTAATTTTTCATCTCTGTTGTGGCAAAACATTCTCATTTGCGCATATGAAATTCGCAGAAAGAAGCAGAGGCCTACCTTCCAAATCTGACCTACAGGGAAGGCATCGCTATAAACATGGACGACTTGGAAAACCTTCACGTTTGGACATTCAAATACAGGTTTCATTAACACAATTTCCAAGACAAGCTCGCAAATTTTTAATCTCTGCGTGTTGCTTTAGCTTGCCATTTATATCATTATCAGGTTTTGGCCTAATAACAGGAGCAGAATGTACATACTGGAGAACACAGGTGACGACGTCGAGTTTCTGTATGCCTACAGTCCTATACCATAATCTAACTTCTTTTTTGTTTGTTTGTTTGGATTTTGAATGTTTAAGGCGATTATGTTAAGGAACATCGACTCCAGCTTGGAGATTTCGTCATGATATACAAAGACGATAGCAAGGACCGTTATGTATGAACAGCGGTGCATTTATGATACATTTGTTCTTTGCTTCTCGTATGGATTACGTACTTAGATTGATTCTAACGCATATCGGGCATTGATTAATTACAAGGTGATTCGGGCGAAGAAGCAGGCTGAGAGAGAGGCTCGCGTTGGCCCGGTGGACGAGGGGATTTTTGACTCCATATTGCCCGATATTGTGGTGGGCAGAGCAAGATACTCGGATCTCTTCTTGCCGTTGGCGGAAGGGATGAACGGCATGGCGTATGGATGCGGCCTGAGCTACGCCTTCGAGGAGGACTTCCCCACCGCGTTGCTCGATGATGGAACCGGAAGCAGCAGCGCGAGCGGGTCGGCCTTCGACTGGGAATCTGTCATTTGATCGATCACCACGCCTGTCGATCGCATCTCCTCTATCTTCTGTGCTTGCACTGCTGATTGCTGTTAATTACGTACTACGTTCAGCTAGAATAATGAAACAGCTAGCTAGCTAGCAACGAACAAAGCGCTTGCATGCAGGAAGTTCCAGAGTAATATTACTAGCTAGCTGGGTTAGTCACTTCCATCATTCTGTGATGAATAAGTCCACGCATACGTTGTGGAATGTTGTTATTTCAATCAAGGATTATATCATTGTTTTCTTTAGTTATAATTAATTAACCTGTTTATTTTTTTTAGTGGGATATCTAAGTTATTTTGGCTTGACTAATCGTGTAGTGGAAGTTTAGTCTTACATAAGTTTTCCATCCACTATCATAAGTAAATTAGAAAAATACACATAGAGATCCTGCCCGGGGCAATTAATAACCCGTTGAAGATTGATTGATGTTTGTTTTGGGGTGCTTTAATCAAGATTCTTGCACCTACTAAGTAACGACCTTGGAATTATATTCAATTTAGTATATTTAAATTAAGGAAAAAACTATATAGATTAATAAAAATGTGCACATAATATACCATGCCCTTTTTAATTGTGACACAAATTGGATGGGGTCCCTTCCAGGAGCTTACTGAGGATTAGGGAGGATAGTTACCTTGTTAGCATAAATTGTAAAGCCTTCTATTATGTTGCATTTGAAAATTATGAATGTATTGGATCACAAACACATAATATACTTTGATTATATTTTTTATTCCACAGATAAAGATTTTATGTTATCATAAACTACAATTCTATAAACTATAAAATTTATCATATTATAATTTTATATATAATTTTTATAATCCACAAGGACCATGCATAATAGGGTAATGAAAAGGGGACTCCATCGAAAATAAGTCAAAACAAGGAAGAACGACTGATATGAAGGTCAAAATAAAAAAGATATGGTCCATAGATCAGGCGAAGATGGTCGAGCGGAGCAGCAAAGCTGGACGAACGACATTCCTTATCCGAGCAAACAGTCAAGGCAGGACGGCACGGCTAGTCTCTAAAAACCCGCGATGGAATGATAGAGACAACAGTCAAATCCCCGGACCATCAGCTCGATCGATCGGATGGCACGTCCAATCGAATGAAAACCAGCCCTCCGACAATAAGGACAGTCAAGTGAAACGAGATTGCTTTGTTCAGCATGGTTGATCGAGAACAGCCATTCTGAGCGGGGGGCGGTCGGCCAATAGTGGGTCCTACCTACATATCTCCTCATACTCTTTTAGATGTTTGTACCACTGATAACAGAGCATGTCCATTAAGCGAATCATATTTTAAAAGCTTTCAGTCTATCACATCAAAGATTTACATGTTCGCTTAAGGAAGAGTGTCAGAGATACTTTTTGACTTATCTTTTTCTAAGACGTTTTGGATAATGTGCACATGCTTTGTGATGCGTGTGTAGACACTACAGTGACACTATAAAATATTGGAGCAATCTGGGCACCCTAAATTTTGATGTTTGGGCAAAGGTTTAAGTTAGGTTTATTGTTGTATTTGATATGCATAGTGAGTGTGTAGGATATAGGTACAACAAGGAAAGTCCAAGTATGATCTTGGCAAAGGAGGAAAGTCCAAGGATGAGTCTTGGCGGTGTAAGTCCAAGCATGTAGTATTGGCAACGTAAGTCCAAGTGTGATTTGGCAATGGATGAAGTCCCGAAGGCACGACCTCTTGGCAAGGGAAGACCCGACAACAATGACAAGGTCAATGGAAGCTCCATAAGGCAAGACGTGAAGAATGGGGAGACATCCGAGGGACGCAAGGCTGATGGAGGAGGCTAGAAGGCTAGGTCTAAGTTGGTCGGGCGAGGACGAGTGCTGAGAGATTGTACTCGGGGTAAAATCCTAAATTTAGGGTTTACTGTAGCAGTACTGTAGCGCTACTGTAGCAGTCGACTGCATGTTTTAGTAGTCGACTGATACAGTCGACCGCGCAGTCGACTGGGTGAGAACAGCATGGTTCTGTTCGTTTGGTCAGTGTGAAGCAGTCGACTGCATATTTTGGCAGTCGACTGGTATCGAGCCGTTGGGATGTAAGTGTAACGGTCAAATTTCCATAGAGGGCAGTCGACTGCTAGTTTTGGCAGTCGATTGGTAGGCGGAGTTTTCTAACTTGTGGCCTATATAACCAAGCATTGGAAGCTTGGTTAAGGTTGACGAAATTAGTAGTGGTTAACCCTAATTAGAGTCTCCAAGTGCCCAAGTGATCTAGCGTGCTTGTACGAGATTGTGGCGAGGTTTCTCCACCCAAAGGAGCTACGTGAGCTAGCCGGAAGTTCTCCGGGGAATCATCCACCGACGGATCGGGATCGTCCACCTTACGGATAGCCGTGGAGTAGGAGCTTTATCTTTGAACCACGTTAAATCAACGTGTTAGGTTTGCTTTCTATTGTTAGTATTTGTATTTTGTTTTCCGCTGCGTACTAACAAGTGTAGAAGTGATGATTTGGGTGAGACGCTATTCACCCCCCTCTAGCGGACGTCAAGGTCCCAACATAAAAGGGAGTTATCATCTACAAGTGGAGCTATGTGCAACTTCGTTATTTCACATGCTCTTTGCTACAGTATTTTTATTATTTTTCATCTGAAACTGATTTGAGCGTCGGAGGATCAATGCCAGAAACTCTTTTCTGACCTGGCACTAACGCCTTTTGTGTTGAAGAGTGACGTGGAGTCTTCGTCCCATCAATCTTCTAACCACATCCTCAGCTTGTCATCTTCTCCACTTTCGGACAAGAATAAATCATATATAAAATATAAAATTATATCAATTGATATATGAAACATTAATACTGAGAATATTAGCATAACCATTTTTTTTTTAACAAAGTCGTTGTAGTATATGTTGGTACAATATCCCTCTGGTCAAGGTTGACCGGGTTGACCAAGCTTGAGTCTTGGTTTGAGTTTCAATATTTGACAATATATTGAGTTTAGATGATATGGACAATGCAGGTGCAGTTGTTCATTTGGGGAGATTGTTGATACAATTCCCGTTTGGTCAAGATTGACCAGTTGAGATGTGAAGGGAAGTCAAATAGGTCAAGGTTGACCGGATACTTGACTGGAAAGTCCTAGTGAGTGAAGCTAGGCAGAAGAAAGTACTGGTGAGTGAAGCCAGACAGAAGAAAGTTCTGGTGAGTGAAGCAGGCAGAAGAAAGTCCTGGTGAGTAAAGCCAGACAGTTGGAAAATCCTGGTAAGTGAAGCCAGGTGAAAGACCTAGAGAGTGAAGTTAGGCAATTGAAAAGTCCTGGTGAGTGAAGCCAGGCAAGGGAAATCCAGATGGGGCAAGGTTGACCAGACATCTGGTGGAAGTCAAAGTAGGTCAAAGGGATTGACCGGATACTTGGCAAGAGGAGAAAAGTCCAAGTGGGTCAAAGAGATTGACTAAACACTTGATGAGAGAGTCCTAGCTGGTCAAGGGTGACCAGATGCTAGGTTTTATGTACCAACAAGTCATGGTTGACTGGATGTTGGTTTAGGGGGCTTTGGACTTGGTTTTGGGCGAAAACCAAGATCTGGATTGATCAGCCGATTGATCCAGCAGATCTGGATCGATCAGCCGATCGATCCAGCAGATCTGGATCGATCAGCCGATTGATTGGATCATGCCCAATCGATCAGCTGATCGATCGGGTGAGTCCCTGCGAACAGAATCCCTTTGGATCGATCGATGGATCGATCCAGAGGTCTCAATCAATCCACTGATCGATTGGGAGCTGTTGTTTGTGCGCGATAAGCCTTGGATCGATCAGCCGATCGATCCAGGCTATTCCAAAAAGCACAGAGGTGCTCTGGATCGATCGGTTGATCGATCCAAAGCCTCCCCGATCGATTGGGAGCAATCCAATCGATCGGGATCTGACCGTTGGCGTCGTTTATAGCTGCAGGTGTTCGATTCCTTCGGTAGAGTTCACGACATTCATCTCAGATCTTCACCAGCGACTCCACAGCTCTCTCTCAAATTCAGATCGCCAGTTCTTGAAGATTCTTGGAGCTTCTTCCAAGTCAAGAGGCGGATCAAAAGCAAGAAGAGAAGTTAGGGTTAGGGTTTATTGTAAGCTTTTGCTTGTATTTCATATCCTTTCCTTTCTTCTTGTATTGAGAGTTTGTAAAGGCTTCTCCGCCTTCGGTAGTTACCGTAGAGGAGTGTGTTTCATAGTGGAGGGTGCGTGAGTGTGTGGATCCTTGGATTAGTCACCTCTTGTGAGGTGGATACCAAGTAAAATCCATTTGTTAGCGTTGTAGTTTGTTTCTTTGTATTTTCCGCTGCACATCTTTGAAGAAACAAGCAACATCAAGCACCGAGCACGCGTTGAGCTATTCACCCCCCCCCCCCAACCTCCATCTAGCTACAGGTCATAAGTTCAAATCAAAGAAAGTTATTTCGTCTCTTGGGACGTATCTGATAAAATTGAAATGATACAGAAACCCCTTGTGCAAAGATGATACCCATAACTTTGAGAAATGGTCCAATTTTTTTTATTGGTTAGCGCAAGTTGTATCTATATGAATGTTTGCTTAAGTAAATTTTGAATGTAAAATATTTTATTGGGTAGGTAAAGGATCACTTTGCTAACTAAGAGCATTAATAATAATACTAAATATTTTTCTCTCAAATATTTATAGTCCTCACAGTACACATTATCAATCAAATATCCCAAATCATATAATTAAATATTCCCTCAATTAAATATTTATAAGCTCCACCTATCAAATATCTTACTCTCAAATATTTCAAATTATATAATAAAATATCTCACCAACTATTGCATACCGCCTAAACTAAAAACTAAAAAAAATAAAGTAATCATTATCCCTTGCGGGGTCCACTTACATGCCACCTAAAATAAAATCACCGGGCATAACTTTATCCCCGATGATTTCTATTTATCTCTCAAATATCCCCACAATGTGGGGTATTTGAGAGGGAGGATATTTAAAGAAATATCTCCTCTATATATTCCTCATTGGAGATGTCCTAAGACAAAATGCCGCTTGATTTTCCTACTTGTATCTTACAATGGGACTATAATATTAAGTTGTTTGGAATAAACGATATCATCTTTTACTTTATATATATATATATATATACACACGAAAATATTACCCTGCGGCACACATCCGTGCGGATCGATGCGGTGGATCGATCCGCTAATTGATTCAGCCCCGCTGGATCGATCAGTGGATTGATCCGGCAGGCACGAGAAGACGAAGCGGGGCTAAATTGATTAGTGGATCGATTCAACCCTGCTGGATCAATCCACTCAAATTAGTCGTGACGTTAGCATACGTAGCACCGTCGATTCTGGCTGCGATCCGATCGGAATCCGATTGCGACCAGATTCTGACCGGATTGCGATCGTATTCCGAGCAGATGGCGGTCGGAATCCAGCCGTTTCGTGGCCAAAATCGATCGCGACGCTAGCAGACGCAGCGCTGCCAATTCTGGTCGTGATTCGTCCAGAATCCGATCGTGATCTGGTCGAAATCCGGTTGCGATCCGATCGAAATCCGGTCGCGGTCGGATTCCGGCCGGATCGCGATCGAATTCAGGCCGGAGGCTGACGACGGTGGGAGGGCACGACTGGCATGACTGGCACGACGGGCGCGAGAAGACAACTAGGGCTGAATCGATGAATGGATCGATCCAGCACTAATTTTGATGCACGCCGCACCAAACTGCGCAGGAGATCTTTTTATATATATATATATATATATATATATATATATATATATATATATATATATATATATATATATAATTTGATTTATATAAAATAAGTAAAAGTTAAAAGCAGATCTTTTATTTTTTATTGAAATCGTCAAAATATTATCAAAATAGTATTTCATTCCATCTCAATTCATTTTTAATTTTATAAATATCTCTATTTTTAATTTTATTATAGCAATTACAGAATTATACTAATTAGACAATTATAATAGCTACAGAACCATATATATATTATACAATTGTAACAATTACAATCTCATATCTATTACATAATTATAACCATTATACTTATAATACAGTTCCGATCTCATAACTATTATAACTATATACCATAGTTATTTCAATATAATATTGATCAAAATAAATATAATATAAATTGTTTATATTATAGTAACTATGATTCATAGCTACTATAATATAATGTTGATTAGATTAGTGTTAATATGAAATGTTTAGGTTGTAATGATTATAAACTATAAGTATTATCAGTGTTAATCATAATTAAAATATTCCTATTATAATAGCTATGAATCATAGCTAATAGTCCTCGGGACTATGGTGTCATATAATTATATTTAGATTATCAATCTAGTATTCTCGATTCGATCCCCGGTAATAAGTATATTTTAATAATTTTTTTTAATTTTTATCTAATAAATCATGATATATAAAATATGCAATTTTGTTATTTAAACTAATATTTAAATGAAATAATTGTGAAATAGGACTTCATAAAATATTTTGCCTAAAAATTGGGTTTCTAAGTTGATTTAGATTGGCATAGGACTTCATAAAATATAAAATGTCAATTTTCTTTTTTAAAAAAAATGGGGAAAAAAAAGAAAACCATGGGATCGGAAAAGGGCATGTTTTTCAATTTTCGCTTATGTTTTTTTTTTTTAATTTGAGAAAAAAAAAAAGTTCTTGCAACTTATAATTTACTTTCGCACGCAGGACCTTGAAGGAAACCGGAAGCAGATCTGCAAGCAGAGATCTGATACGACTTCCGTTTTCCAACGTGCTGATTCGCCATGGAAGTCCAGATGAGGAGCCTATCCGGAAGAGCAGATGGAGAAGAGGAGGAGGCGACGACAGTGTCGGCGCTTCGACTCCTCCCCTTTGCTGGGACCGCGCAGCAGCACTACGTCTCCGAGCTCCTCTCGTTTACCCTTGATCGCCTGCACAAGGTAATTCCTCCTCCTCCGTCTTTCAATTGTGGTGTCAGATCTGGTAAAGACGTGGTGACTTTGCAGGAGCCAGAGCTTCTTCGCATCGATGCGGAGCGCATTCGGAGGCAGATGCAGGAGGTGGCCGTCGGTAACTACCGTGCCTTCATTGCCGCTGCAGATGCCGTCTCCTTCATCAAGGAGCAGCTTTCTGGATTCGATAAACACCTTGATTCTTTGGTACCCTTTTAACACCTCCTGTAAACCCTATTTTTGTCGCTGTGCATTCGAGGCCCTGCTCAATCTCTTGTAACCCTTGGTACTTTAGGTGCTAGCATTCTTGAATAAGTAGGAGCGGGCTTGAACAACACCATGTGCATAACATATACGATGTGAAACAACGTCTGTCTAATTCTAGGTTTGCATTATTTTACTCTCGTCTGCCATTTGGGACTTTGAGTAGCAATTGCATACCTTTGTGGTATTGAAAAACTGCAACCTTCGAGAACATATAGATACATTTGGTTTTGAATCATCTTCGTACTGATACAATCTTGTTCACTGGTGTGAATTCACATATTTCTTCTCTGGATAACTATTCACCTATGAATTCACAGATAACTTAGTGTCTACCTTGCTTTAAATTATATAGTGATAGAAAGTATGCTCGATGCTATATTGATTTGGTTACATATGGGTCACAACAATATTAATTGTGACTCCAAAATGATACATGGTTATTTTAGGTGGCATCCCAACCTGTACACATAGGTTGATCTGAGCCACTCCCTTCACACTGGAGTTGGTACCAAAATCTCTCCCTTTAACACCAATTATAGATCAAACTGAACTGTCTCAAGACCATGAGGGCAAGGGGTAACTGGAAGAGGGTAGACTTAAGTCTAGCAAAGCATGCACGTATACCGGAGGGGTGCAAAGGAAATACTGAAGTATATAAAGAGAGTCAATTTTCCTTTCAATTAAAGTTTGCCTACCCCTTGTTAAAATCAGCAGAATATCATGCTTGCTTGAGAAGCCAAAACTGATTTGTTTTTTCTTCTTCTCACTTTAGTAAATTGCAGAAATACTTGTCAATTATGTAATTAAGTTCTGTTCAAATATGATTTTAGGGGATATGAAGTAGAGTAGGGTTTCATTCTTGTTATATACTTGTTGCAGATAACAGAGATCCCAAATCTTACAGCTGGTTGCACAGAGTTTATTGAATCAGCACAGCAAATTTTGGAGGAAAGGAAGTTCAACCAGACGCTACTTGCGCATCACAGCACTTTGCTTGATTTGCTTGAAATCCCCCAGCTAATGGACACGTATGCACACATTCTCTAAATTAAACTTTAGTTTATGTGCCTAGTATGATTCCTAGTATCTATCTTGTTGGTTCTTTGGCTGTACCCATGCAAATCTTGATCATTTAAAATCATGGCCACAACATTTTTGATATGATGTGCATACCTCCACTTTAGATCTGTTATTATTCATTTCTTAAGGCACTACATTTGACATATGGAAATGCCCATTCTTCAATCATGTTTTTTTTCCCCAAATTACACCTTTTGTTTAGGGCCTATTAACTTGGGCAGATATGTTGGTAGATGGTTAGTAGATAGGATGGGTTATTTATATTTGTGCAGATGAGGAAGCCCTTCTCATCCTTTGTTTTTTGTCCATCCAAATTTGGAGTACCGAGTACATATAGATGATCACGCAGCATACCAATCACCCATACTCTAATCATATGCTTATTTGGTGAATCTATGTTAATTGCTGTAAAATGTAATCATGCATTCATGTGTTCCAGATGTATAAGGAATGGCAACTATGAGGAAGCCCTTGATCTTGAAGCTTTTGTCAGCAAGTTGTCAAAAATGCATGTCGAGTAAGTCTCTCTCTGATTCAAAACTTGCACCATTGTTATTGAGTAATGAAATAGTCTGCTGGTTTCATTCATGATAATACCTATGCATTGATATTTGGAATGAAGGTTGCCTGTCATTCAGGCATTGGAAGCAGAAGTTAGAAAGACGATGCAATCTATGCTATCCCAGCTTCTTCAGAAACTTCGTTCAAACATTCAGGTTTTGTCTAAACATTTTCAGATCTCTCTAGCGTTTTATAGTGCATCATGTTGGTTCATTCCATTTTACTTGTCGCATATCTTCTGAAAGACAATTCCTTTCATTGGAATCACATAACTAAGTTCTTGAAAACAAAAATGTCATACAGTTGCCTGAATGTCTGCGGATTGTTGCGCATCTTCGTCGAATAGGAGCATTCACTGAATCTGAGTTACGTTTGCAGGTATGGTTTCTCTTTTCCTATTCCATTTTCTGTTGTTGTGTTGTTAGCTTATGCAGTAAAAATGGCTTCTGATTGCTGAAGTAGACAAATATTAGTCTGAACTATATATTTTTAATCTATTGACATACATCATATGAAAACTTATGGAGTTTGTATATTAGAGATGTTGCTGAAGAAGATAGTTCTCTTCCATTGTGAGCGAATACAGGATTTTGTGCCTCCAACACCCCAGAATGTTTTGATTTGTTTGTGATAGAATATTTAGGAACAAATAAATATTTGGGGATACAAGTTTCAATTACCTTTGAAAGACTATGGTGTTATAACTGGTAATCAATGACTTTCATGAACCTTTCTTCTAAAATTTGAATTTTTGAATGGTTGATAAAGATAAAGAGTATGTTTGTTTGAGTGCTAATTTTGGCTTATTTGATGTGGCTCTGGAGATGTACAAATTATGCAGATCAATTAAGTGTTTGCTTTTTAACTGAACTATGCATTTTTATCCCATTTGTTGCTTGAACAGTTTTTGAGGTGCAGAGAGACGTGGCTTTCTGGAATTCTGGATGACTTAGACCAGAGAAATGTTTATGAGTACTTGAAAGGGATGGTCAGTTGCCACAGGACGCATCTATTTGATGTTGTTAACCAATATAGGGCTATCTTCAACAATGATAAATCTGGGAGTGAGGAGAACTATGATGGTGGACTTCTTTTCAGTTGGGCCATGCATCAAATAAGAAATCACCTAAGCACTCTAGAAGCTATGCTTCCCAAAATCACTGAAGGTGGATCCTTGTCAAATATTCTTGATCAGTGTATGGTGAGTTCATTTCTGCAATTGATAGTTTTTTTTTTTCCAATTTTATAACACCAAGCGCTTAAGGAAGTTCTTTGTTAGACATTTAGAGCTTCTTTGGCATTCCAATTTTCATTTACAACATTTTACCTCTTTTGGCTGTTGCTTGTTTACAAACTTTGAATTTCAAGTTTCAACTGCTTCCATGTGTTCTTCTGTATGTGAGTTTAACATATTGCTAGCTTTTGCTGCATTCAGTACTGTGCAATGGGCCTGGGCTTAGTTGGACTTGATTTTAGAGGCTTGCTTCCTCCACTTTTTGAAGGGTAAATGAGCAACTCTTTATCACTCAATTTAGTAATGAATTATAAATGTATTATTTTGTATCATTGACATTCTCATCAATCACAGTGCAGTCATCAACTTATTCTCAAAGAATATGAGTACTGCAGTCAAGAATTTTCAGGTACCCGGGCAACCTTTGCATGAGCTTATGACTTGGCATATATACCTTCTCAAGTTCTGATTGCTGAACTTAATTTGTAAATTCCTTTCCTTTTGGTTTTAGTTGAAATTAATTCCCTTGTCAAGAATGCTTTGTTAAATTCTGGCTACCTGCATAGAAATTTGGTCTGTTTTTGCTACTTAGGCTTCATCAACAGTATTATCTTTTTCAGAAACCTTCAAATGCTATATTTAGTGATTAAATTAAAACTGTTGGCATTGGGTTGATTATCCTTCCTGATTATCCTGCATAGCATTATGGCCTATAAATGTGTGTGTGCCCTATTTCAGAAAGCTTTACGGAAAGTACCATCCCTAAATAATTTACTATCACTGAAAAGAAAGTTTCTAGTGAAAGGACTTGAACAATTTCTCTGGTATTTGTAGATTGTCTTAGATTCGCACCGTTGGGTCCCTTTGCCATCCGTTGGCTTTGCAAGTAATGGATCAATGGATGAAAGCAATGATGATGTAGCACCACCCTCTGCACTGATGGAGCATCCACCTATAGCCATTTTTGTCAATGGTAAGCATAAGCACTTGTTGATAACATTCATTGTTGATCTTGTTTCTTTGCACTGGAAGTTTTACTAAATACCTTGTGGCAGTACAATCATATGCAGATGATTCATTTTACTATGCAGAAGAAGTTGCAGCTTAGGGCTCTGCTTCTGCAGTTCTGTTGCAGCTGATATGTTATCTTGACACTGTACAGGTGTTTCTGCTGCTATGAACGAACTTCGACCATGTGCTCCAGTAAGCTTGAAGTACATTCTGGCTCAAGAGGTTGTCCAAGGCCTACAGGCAGTTTCTGACTCCTTGGTGAGGTACAATGCCATGCGGGTGCTCCGAGGAAACGAATCTACTCTTTTTTTGTCTCTTTGTCGCGCTTTCGTGGAGGTTTGTTGAGTTCTTAATCGATATTAGCTTTTGTTCCGTGTTCTTCAATTGCATGACTGGCACTTGTGGTTCCCAGGTAGCTTTTCCATATTGTGCCACTTGTTTCAACCGCTGCTATCCAAATGGAGCATCCTTGATCATGGAGCACAGGAGTATGTTAGACTGTCTAAGTCTGCTGTTTGCGACCCCTCCTGTCAGAGGATTGAAAGATTCCTTGGTGAGCAAGGAAGCTAAGCAACCAGTGGAGGCCGTAGCCGTTGCCATAATGACCGACCATGAAGCTCCAGCCAATGGTGAAAAATCAGAGACAGACAATCACGCTGAAGAAATTGGCGCAGAAGTAGAGTCAACAAAGATACAAAGTGATCACTAGGTTATGATCTATATTTATCAATCAGATTGATCAATCCAGCTTTTTCAATCGTTTGACAATGGTCTCAATCACATATATTTGAGATTGGAACTTGATATTTTTAGCGCTATAAATTTCTCTAGTTCGAGGTTATTGTTCAAAAAAAAATGTGGAGCAACTATCATCAATAGTTGAAATGTTTTTACCTTATACAATGTTCGTGCAGTGTGTTATTGGTATTCTAGATTTCTAGTGTACGGTTCCAATGCTCTCCGAGGGGAAAGAGAGGAGAGGGGAGAGAATGAATCAAAGAGAATTCATAAATATTCTTGTAATTTTTTCCATACCGTTTATCTTTCTTCCAATTCTCCACCAAAGCTAACCAAGCTATTTTAAAAGCCAATTTGTATCATTCTGCAATTTTTGTATCAACTTCCAAGCTTTCAAAAAAAAGAATTGAATCCATACTTCAAAGAAAGAAAAATATACCCTCTTTTTTTCTACTCGACTCACATCTAGTATGTTGCAACGAATCTAGTTTGAAGATTTATCAGACTTTCCAGCTAAATGAACAACAAGATTTGTCTCAGAACATTAAATGGTTGAATTCCACAAATTTTCAACCGATGACTAATTAACATCCAAAACACCAACTGGTAATACTTGCTTTGAGTGGAAACTACCTAAAAGAATTAGGAAAAGAGAAACAGAGAGAGACGAACTGGATGTTGCTACTTCATCACATGTTTGTGCTCGCTATTTTTCTTAACTCACTAAAGATCTGTATTAGCCTTCTTATTATATATCTGCATAACTCAGCTTAAGATGCACCAACATACAGAAACTAAATTTTATTGGCCTTTGAATGATCTTTGGAATTTCATAGCCCAACATGAAAGTTAAATTTAGAACGACAAGTTGAGACTTTCAGAAGGCCATCTGCCAATCATCTATGGAAACGCATTGAGTAGCAGCAAAGCTTGCAAGGCATTGCCAATTAATCCCAAAGAATAACAAACAATCTTTAGTTTTTGAAAAGTATCTAAACAACAAAACCCTCTTTGCGCTGTCAATTGTTTCCCACTGTCTGTCTGTCTGTCTAAACAACCCTAATCTAATACCAAAACCTGGTACCATTCCACACAACCAATTTTGCTTTACATTCCTACCAACAAAATAGCCCAAAGGATAACCAACGAATGAATTTCCATTTCATAAAACTAAAAGAAAGCTGTGCCCGCGAGGCCATGATGCAATAGATTATGGGCAATGTTCTCCCTGGCCTGCGATGCAGTCACCGATCGAATGCTGTTATCTGGCACCATCTCGTCGTCCACCAGTTCGTATCTGAGATCCGGCTCCATCTCCTCTTTCCTTAGCTCGCAGATATTGTGTAGCACGCAGCAAGCACCAATAACGACTGGCAAATCCTGCAGCTTCACTTCAGTTCGCTTCTGCAAGCATGTCCACCGTCCCTTCAACCTCGCGAAGGCTTCTCGAGCAATACGCTGCACCTCCCCAATCTTCTCGTTGAAGGCGTGCTGCGTCCAGGTCAGGTTTTGGTGGGTGTACGGCACCAGGACCCAATCCGTCAGAGGATAACCTGAGCTCCCTACAATCCATGTGTTCTTGAGCATCCCTGCGGCGGCCCTCTGGTGCAGAGCCGATTTCTCGAGCACTTGGTCATCGGGCATCGAGCCCGGCCAGCCGATGCAGACGTCCGTGAAAACCCCGTCTGGATTTACGACCCCTTGGACGGTGATCGAGTAGGAGGTCTTTTGATTTCGCTCCGTGTGCCGGCGATTGAAGTAGGCAGCCACGCTAATTTTGGGGGCGATGATCGGGATGTGGGTGGTGTACATGGATCCAATCACATTGGGGATGCCGGAGATGCTCTCGAAGCTTTACATCAGGCGGGCCGTCGGGCCACTGGAGGAAGCGCGGCATGAGCAGGGTCTTGATTGCGGTGCACACCTCGAGTACGAGCTTGTGGCAGGTGGAGATGCCAAGCCCGAACCGCTTCGAGACGAGGCGAAGCGGTTCGCCGGTGGCCAACCGCCAGATGCAAACCGCCACCCGCTGCCGGACAGGGATCGCGGCTCGGAGCATCGTGTCCTCCTTCGCCACCGCAGAGCCAAGCTCGTCGCAGATCATGTCGAACGTGGCACGCCCCATCCGAAAAGCCTTCCGGAACTCGGCCTCGGGGAAGTTAGGGTGATTGCACTGATCCCACCATGCTCGCGACCGATCCTTCACCCAAAGACGCCTCTGATGGTGGCCGCCCGCTCCTCCAGCAGCGGGAGCGCTGGAGCCGGCGTCTCCCTCCGCGGAAGCGGTAGCCGCAGCGGCAACGGCGACGGCGGACGAAACCAGGCGGGCGTGCTTCGATCGAAGGGTATCCGCTTCGTCGTCGACAGCGGAGAAATTGTCCTGGATGCGGGAGTAGGAATCGAGCATCGCCTCGCTCTTCCGCTGGTGATTCTCCTCGAGGAGGGATAATTCCCGGCTGGAGGCCACATCCGATTCGCGCCGCTCGGACTCCTCCTGCGCGTCTATAGCGGCGATGGAGGTCAGCAGAGTGGCGATTGACTTCCGCTTCTTCCTCCGCCTCTCGTCGGAGGCGTCGCTACCGCCCGCCTCCCGCTTCCGCCCGCCCTTGGGCATATCGGAACCCGCCTTGGGCGTAGCAGCGGAGCCGGAGGTCGAATCCTGAAAGAAGGAGATGTAGAAGGAGAAGTCGTCTTCGACAGTGGCGGCGGCGGCGGCGGCCGGTTGGCTATTCATACAATGGAAAAATAAACCAAAGTCTCAGTTCGACGGACCGATCGACGGAGGCGCTCGAAAAAAGATTAAGAAGAGGAATTTAGACGGACGGAGAAGTCAAGACCATCCACCCACCCACCCACCAAATGTGAACATGGATGGTATATATGTCTGCGCCGCGGGCTGACTGAAAGCCGTGTGGACGCGGTTTGTTTGGGGAGGCGTTTCAAGGAAGGCTACCTCGTGCCTCGCCGAGAAGACGGTTCTAGTATGGCAGGCAGGCTGGCTGGCTGGCAGGAGAGACCAACGCGGATGGCCGAGCACGATAGTGGGCGCAACGCGACAAAGTGGCTGCGCCAAAGGATGACTCATGCATGACGACACGCGGCGTGGGGATAGATTAGTCAAACGGAACGCGCGGAGCATGCGACGGAGGCAGGGTTGCGTGTTGGGGTTGTCGTGTTGGCGCGCCGCGCCTCCTCCTCCTCATCATCCTCATCCTCCCTCCACGCGGAGAAGGCGACGCGGCGTGGGCTGGCGGTGGCATTTCGACCAGAGCACATGGACAAGGCGGTCGCCGGTCGTCGCGCAGGGTAGAAAGAGGGAAAGAAACACGTGGTGCGGTCAGCGGTGGGCGTACAAACTGATGACTGAGGTGGTTGCGGCGCTTTCTATTCGATTTGATTTGATTTTCCATCGGAACGGAATGAAATAGATGCGACGCGATCGGTTTGACTAGCAACCTTTCGGCATTTGTGCAACAGTATGAATTATAATGCCAGCTGTAGTTGAGATTGTTTCCTTTTCTACCTCATTTGCTTCCCTAATTATGTAACAGCAATCATCATTAAAAAATTATCAAAAAGTCCACTGCGCTTTTTTTTAAAAAATCTAAAACGCGACATAAACTATTAAATATCCAGTAAGAAATTGAGCAAAAAATAGGTGTAGAAGATGGCTTGGCCAATCAAATCTTCTGTGACTATACATACGATCAATACGGAGTCAACAAATGGCAGATGGGTCATCTAATAATGGCCACCGTGGCCCACTTGAATAATGCGACGCATGGCCATGAAAATTAACGTTGCAGCCCGGAAAAGAGGAGAGATGATTCTGTCTATCAAATCAGGACATGCTCCGTAATATAATTATTATTAGATCATAATTATAATTCTTTTTTAAATTTATCTCTCTATTTAGATTATAATTTAAATTGGGATGAACAATTCAAAATCGTTCGGAGGCCGCTGACAATGAACGAATGATCAGGTGCCTAAGGAGGGCGGCCTAAAGTTATTCATCCCGACTCAAACTATAAATTGATTGGGAAAATAAATCTAGAAAAGAATCACAATTAACTGTAATTAAATTGTGATTATGATCATATCACAATTGTATTATAGACCATCTCTTGATCTATAAAAAATTGATCAGAGGGATCCGAGAGATGGATGAATAATATGGTAGTGTATTATTTTTTTTCAAAAAATAATACTAATTAATAGGTTTAAGATTTCGACCAAATTGATGAATGGGATTCTGGTCTTCTTCGATAAAAACCATGTCCGAGACTCATTTGATTTCCCAAATACGTCTGTTGGACTTGCGTTGCTAAGCGTAGGCAGTCGAGAACCATCAATTTTACGAGTCTAAGCAGAACCTTCTGCAGCTCCAGTTTGACCTGAAGACCTTGAGTTTAAGGTTTAAATTAGAGTAAGTAATCATCACTATAAATGAATAGCCATATTAATATTCAAATATACATAAAATTAATTGAATAGATAAATCTAAATAATTTATTAAACGAAATTAATAAATGTTAATGCATACATATTTAACTTGGGAATATACTACATTAAGAATAATATCTATAAATTTAAAAATATAAAAAGTTCTAAATGTTGTTTAGAATATCTTATATTCAAAATGAGATCATGACATTAATTAAAAAAAATTTAAAAAAAATAATTAGAAATAGAATAATTTTTAAAAAATTATATAAATAATAATATAAAAAATATATATCTTATTACTTATTATTTTGTTAAGAATGTGGAAATCTAAAATTAAATTACATTAATTATTAATATATTTTTTCACACTGAAAATAATTTTGAATTAATATTTTTTTAATTATTTTATATAAAAAATAAATAATTTTTCTAATTTTTTTATATAAAAAATATACACTTTCTTTTTACTCTCATGGATCGACAATATTAAAAATATATTTTATTTAATTTTTTTTGCTAATATTAAATATAATATTAAATTAATTTTTTTACTAAGACCGAAATAAATAAAAGAAAAAGGATCCCTCGGGCCTGACTTATGCCGGCCCAACGGACTTTTAAGTGGACAGGAAGTATGAGACCGCAGTGGCGTCCTTTGTAAATTTCTCCAAAGAACAAAACGCTCACCTCTCTTATCCTCACGCTGTCCCAAGTCTCCGACCACTCCAATCCGGAGACCCAAGTGCCAACTATGTCACTCTCCTCCATCCCCAAGATGACCGGCGCCGGCTGCGTGTTCGCTGCCCTTGCGCCTCACTACCATTCCCTCCCCGTTTGTTACCTCTCTCTTCCGCTTCGCGCCTCGCGCTCTGCCACGCACGTCGCGCGTGCGAGGAAGGGCTTGTCGCGTTCTCGCCGTCTCGACAACCGGAACAAGAAGGACGATGGCGGAGGCGTCGCCACGGAGAAAGAGGATAAGATTTCTGGAGATGGGGCTCCTTACCTGGAGCGTCCCGGCGCCGGTACTGAAGGGATCGAGGGATTCGAGCTTTCGACCACGCCGATGCCGGTGCTGCCGGGGGAGGAGCAGGACTTCTGGGAGGGATCGCAGTGGAACGCCTTCGGATTTTTCATCCAATACCTATGGGCCTTCGGCGTCGGCTTCGCTGTATTATTCCCTTAACCCTTTGCTAAGAATCTTCAGCTGGTCTTTTCCCTTTTTTTCTTCTTTTCTTTTATTTTCTTCATCCAAAAGCACTTTTCTTTTTGTCTTTGTGTGAGTAATAGCGATCAGTTTTCTGCTGCTGAATTCAGTTTATAGAAACTGCAAGCAGTAGTCTACTCCCTATGTCCCTCTAGGAATCATATCAAGAAGATGGAGATAAAAGAAGTGTGTCTACGTTGTCCAGGAAATATTGGTAGAACCTTTATCAAGCCACCACTCAAGGCCATGTTCAAATTGTGAAACATAACCACAAAATCAACAATTTTTTGTCTTCAGCCTTAAACAGTTTGGGCTCTACACAATCATCCACTTTATGAACTATTAATTGTAGACTTTCCAAAGTTGTAATGTGAGCAATATTTGCTAGCATTCTGATTTCTGCTGGTAATGTTTTCATTGTGTCTTGGCTTGGGCTATTTATGATTACATTAATTGTTCATGATTTTTATATCCTGTTGTTTGTTATGCATTAGTTAACTTGGAGCTATATAAGTTTCGGCTAAATTATCAAGCTGTTTAGCCAATATATTTCTCATCTATTTACTTTACTATCAAACAAATTATTCTCTTGCGTATCAAAAATGCACCTTGGAATTGCATCTGTCGACCTAACAGGGTTAAATACTTGCACAGCTGATTGCTTGTGGTATTGCTGTTACCACATACAATGAAGGCGCGACTGATTTTAGGCAAACAACTGTCTACAAGGAGTCAGTTCAGACTAAGGAGCTATTAGAAGAATCAGAGGCATCAAATGCTGATGTGTTTGAAGCTAATCCAACTGAGGTAGCACCAAGCTTGGAGTAGCCCAGTGGTGAAATATACTAGCACTTGAATGCAGGCTACAAATGCTTTTAGGAATTGCAAGGAACTATCAAGTGTTTTGCCACAATTAAGAGAATTTTTCTCACTTGTATCTTGCACTTTCATGTCTGTTCTTGCAAATGTATGTTAGTGTATCTACAAAACCAGACAATGGAATTAATTAAACAGGAAATATTCCTCAAATAAAGAATATTTTTTCTTGTTCTATCTTTACTGTATTTCATGCACTCATGGGACATTTAATCTACAAGAATAACTATTATATCCAATTCCTAGAGAACAAGGATTCATGCGCATAGTAAAAAATTAAACTTACAATACCAATTCTTGTACAATATTTCTTATTCCGAATAGTCCATTGCATTCTTCAAAAAAAAAAACAGGAGCAAGAGAAGCATAGCAACACCTTCAGCTGATTGGCGTTGTAGGATATAGCTGAACCCAGATGAATTCTTCTTTATATCTTGCACTTGCTTCACAGGAGGCTAGACATGTATATATAACAATGGTTCCCCAATCAAGCGAGTCGGAATCATTTTTCACACCAAGGTAATAAAGTATCTGAGGCATGATCTGAATATAGAAACAAAAACTATATAAGAGTTACCATTATAAATAGGCATTATGCGAGAATGAGTAATCTCTAACTTTTGCTATGAAAAGAATAAAAAGGGAAAAGAGCTCAGTTGTGCCAATAGATGTCCTCTTACATTTCAATTTTATCAATATCAAGCTAACAATGCCATCTTGCTTTTCATTCATTTATTACAATCTCAATGGTGAAATATCTAGCAGAACATGTGGATTCTACATATCATTTATTAGTTAAACTTCAATTTTGATTCCCCTTCCAACTTCCATAACAATCAAGTATTTGATATTGGAGCAGTATCTAACATAGTCACATAGGCAATTTGCTTGTGATAGGAAAATTTAGATTAGTTTGAAACCTGGAATTCATAGCATAGGGAGCCATTGCAGTACTTGCACTTGGGTATATTTGTCATGGTGGGGCGGCCAATTGACAAAGGCCACAGTGGATTCGCCATCAAATCTCGAGAATATCTATTGAAAATTACATCATCCACAATCAATATGGACTCTTTACTAACAAAAATTGCACCAAAAAAAAACACAGATACAAAATTACATCTGAAGCATGTTAGCATGATGTGATTGATCAGAATAGCGGAGATAGAAAATCTAAACTGAACTACTCACTCATACATCAGTCAGCACAAATAATCTGGAAATTCTTGAACAACAAATTTAACCCTCACCTCAAGACTTGGCTAGGACATTTCGAAATTCTTTCTTGAAATGATGCCCAGCTCCTTTTATTGTCGTCAGCCTTATTACACGAAGGCCAAACAAATCATCCAAATAGAGATGGCAAAATCAAAATAGAAGTTAGACCATACCTCAAATTTGTCCAACAAGAACTGATATGTGTCATCTGTTACATGTTGAGTCACCAATGATGATGCTTCATAACTAGCATCTTCAGAAGCTTCCGCATCATAAGCACATTCATCCTCTATGGCAATCTCATATTCAGGCCATAGTGAACTACATGCAACTAAATCACCAAAATATGACAGTTAAAATAGGCGCCTGATTGCATGTTAATGTAAAATATGCATCCCACCTTTATCGCGACTTAGTTTTTCTCCTGGGAGACTGGAACTAATAGATTCCAAGTTATGTATAATATGATGGCACCGATTTTTATGCCCCGATTTCCAGTGCATAGCCTTATAGTCAAGAACAAAATAAGTTATCATTGAGAAAAGTCACAATCAGCATATCTTTTTGAAGCTACCTGATGTTTCTCACAGCAGTAACGTGCTTGCTTACAACCACTACAAACTTTCTCCCCTTTCCATGTGCCACACCAAGAGCAAAGTGCAGCTACAAAATCCACCATAAAAGCAAAAGTAAAAAAACTTTTCAACATAAACCCATGGTGAATATTTAATCATAAATGAAGTCCAAAACTAATAAGAACATCATTGCAATAGAGTTCTAGGCTCATATACCTCCTTTTTAACATGAAACTGTTGTATCAAACAATCAACAGAACAATTCAATCAACTAAAGGGATATCTAAACAAATTAACAAACCAGGACAAACTAAAAATAAGGGAAACGAAGTTAATTACCTCCAACACTCAATGGTTTGTCATTGCCATCCTTCCTTGGTGGCTCACTTGAGTAAAAAGCATTCAACCGTGGTAATTGGCACCGGAAGACTTTTATACTTCAAATCATTTCAAAAACAAATAATCTCAAAACAAAGGGAACATGAATGTTGGAAGCGAGACAACAAAATTTGAATAATGTTAATATATAAGCAATTTCTTTACAAAGAACACTGTTCACACCTCCGTCTAGGATCTTCTTCTCTGCGCTTCCATTGTTCATGCTGATCCTGAAGAAGGCATGACATGGATGGGCAAATGAACACATATAACATCCTATGGAAAGTAGATTCCTTCTCAGGAATTGGAGCATAAATCTGCAATAATAATAATAATAATTTAATAAATAGAACCTTAAATAGTATGGCATCACCATAACTAAGTAGGATATACACTAACAGAAACAGAAATATATTTGCCTGAAGAAGAAACTGAAGAGGCTCTTCACAAAAATCACATCGGGAAAACTTCCCCGTGGGCAACTCCACTGGGTCCAACCATGCCTAAAATGATGCAGCTAGATGAGTAACTGAAATTACTTAAGAAAGGTAATGATATCAGAGAATAACACGTACAGGAGTGCCTCCAGTTTTACTTGGGAATAGATGGCGAAGGAGGAACTTAGGGTGCTTGGGCTTCTCAATAGTACCCAGTGTTACATATTCCTCTAACTCATCCTCTTCATCTTCCTCATATGATTCTTCCAACTCTACTTCTGTAATTGCTTCATCAAGAGACAGTTCTTGGAGTGGTAATACGTCATTCGTGTCGGAATCCATCCAATCTCAGCAATCTAATGAAGCCAGAAAATAAAATTCATCAAATTGGCCTGTATTAGGATATTCTGAGGTTCACATGCTATGAGGAATTTTCTATAGCTCTTTTATTTGTTTCTCCATGGTGTATGTGTCTAGGTAACTGATTTGGGACTTGCATAGTAATATCATGAAAAAAAATTTGCAGTCACCAAACTCACCACATAACTAGCAGCATCACTGAACCAGTGAGCTTTGGGCATAACAAGCTAACTAATCCTAATTTTTTTAACAGGCCATATTTAAAACAAAACAAACAAGGTATCCCTTGTCTCACAGACACTATTAACATATCTTCCCTCATCATCCGTTTTCTCATTTCCTCATCTTGATTCAACAAACACTACTAGTACACAACCACAATTGCCTCTCATCCATCACATGTAATTTCACTTTGTTCATACACTCCATACACCTTTTTCATCCATCACCACAGAACATCAAAATCATACAAATACAGCAAAATATAATGTTACACGAAATGTAAACACTGCAAAGTCAAAATTGTGTAAAACAGCGGCAACACAAAGTACATATGCCTTTGAATTTCCGCATCCACAACAGAAACATGTGAGCTCTTACTGGCAATCAAAGCTCATGATAATTATGGTGAAATTTTGTCCCTAAAATAAGTTAATGGGCTCTCACTGTCAATTGGCAAGAGTCATCAACACTGATAGAACCAAAATTTTCTCCTGGGCAAGACGCCAACATACATAATACAAATAATTTTAACAAGACAACCATGTCCACTATAAAACACTCTTTACAAAGACTTAATGAATGTACAAGTTTTTCCCAATTTGGAGAATTCCTCAATAGAAACATCAAACATGGATCTTTACCTAATTACCTATTTGGAAGTATCCCTGTACCATGATATTTACATGAATGCAATAGGAGGGAGTCAAAATAACCAAGAATGTCTTCATTTCAAATATGCAAGTTGACTTCAGAATAGGCTCAATAAACAAGCAATATACAAGACAGAGTTAGCATATAGTTTATTTTCTAATGTTGTGAATTTTGTAATATTCCATATCTCTGACACACTAATCTAACTGAATTGGATATACAAAGTTCATCGCCATCAAATCCATAATTTTATTAGAAGTTAATACAGCGTGTTAACATCTCAAATAAACGAAGCTACTTTCCTTTTCCAATTTTCCATATGCCAAATATTCTAGTAGTCAAGAAATTTATAACATTTGCATTTAGATAAACTCTTGATACCGAAAGATAGATCATCAACTTGTAGTAATGGAGCAATTTTTGGCTTGAAAAAAAAAAGCAAATAGAACAAAGAATATGAGACAGTACGCACAGACTGGGCGGAGGTCACGTCTGCGGATGGAAGAAAGCTGCTGACTGTGTCTTACGACGGGACGGGGTGGGAGAAGACTGTGGCTAGCGGCTGGCGCTGCTGGGGCTGAGAGAAGATAGGGAGAGGCGTGAGCGAGGGCGGCGGTTACGCATAACCTAATTTCCCTTTTTTCATAAAACTTTAAAATTTTATTATAAATTTTTTTTAGATCACCATATTTTACAAAAATAATAAATTTTAAGTGAAATTACGATTTCACCCCTAACTACATGAACAGCTACAATTATAAATTAATGAGAACGAATAAAAACAAATTACTTATATCAATCCAAAATTCAAAGTTATAATTTTATCTTCCAAAGTTACGCCAATCCAAGTTATAGTGCTATGTAAATTTAGAACATTTGGATTCTTTTCTTTTTTTTCTTGTCATATGAATTGAAATTAATTTAAATTTAAAAATAATAAAGTAATTTAAAGATTTTATTTGTGAAATTTTAATAATTTGGATTCATATTGTGATTTTGATCCAAATTGCTACTTAGCCTATTGGGATTTAAACAAGAAAATTAATAAAAGCTTAAATTCATATAATAAATTTATCAAAATTAATATATGAATTGAGTGGCTTTTAGAATCAACTTTATAGTTCTATCTAGATAAAAATTGCACTCAAATTAAATTGTATAAAGTAGTACCATACAAAGAATTAGTCCTTCTATTCATAAGTTAAATTCTAAGTACAAGTGACATAATTATGTTTTAGTCATCTATAACTCGAGTAAAATACACTATCAAAAAATTAGATTTTAGAGATGTAAAAAATTCATCTCCCAAAGTTAATTTTATGTTTCTAAAAAAAGTTCCATCTCTAAAATCAATTAGTGAAAACCTTATAACTAATTTTAAAATGAAAATATTCATCTCTAATTTAGAAACATATTAAAAAAATTATAAATTTATTTTTAATTTAACCAAAAATAATTTTAAATATAAATTTTATCCCTAATTTTATTTTAAATCCCCATGGCACCAATAAAAAATATTTATAAATTTATTTTTTATTTAAGCAAAAATGATTTTAAATATAAATTCCGTTCATAATTTTATTTTAAATTTCTATGACACCAATAACGTATCAATATAATTTTAATTTGTTTATAAATCTGTCTATAATTTCTTTTTAAAATCTATCACTAATTTTTATTACATTTAAAATTTATATTATATATATAAATATTAGTTTGAAATAATTACAAATTTTAAATAAATCAAAAATATTTTAAATAACTAATTTCTATTTCGAAAACAATAGAGATCTAGCACTTTAGGAATTCTCTTACTTAACGGCCGAATTAAATTCTATCGCTGAACTTTATTAAAATCACTAAATACTAACAAAATGAATGAAATTAAATTTCGTTGTTAATTAGTGACCGAATTTTATTTCGCTAAATGATCAAATTTTATTTCGATCCCTAAACAGAGATCAAAATTTATTTCAGTCGCTAGATAGGGATAAAATTTAATTCTGTAGCTAAAATTTTTAAAATTTATCCTACATCTTCCTTTGCATACGTCCGATTGAAGTCCTAAATCCCAATTTCTCTCCAAGAACGGTGCCCCATTATTGATCTCCGGTTGCCGACTGAGAGAAGGTCGAGAGGGCATGATCATCAATAGCTTACTGTTGCAAAATATAAATAATAAGAGGAAGAGAACGATAGACAGAGGGCTGTTGATGGTGACTTATGAGACTATGACTGGGTGGGAGAAGGTTGGGGCTACAACTGACGACTGAAAGCTTTTGATTACGAAAAAGTTCAAGAAACGATATGAAGGGGACGATGAGGGAGGGTGGAGCGGCCACATCTTAAGCAAAATCCTATATAATTTCTTTTTTTTCATACAACTACAATTTTTTATTATAAATTTTGTTAGAGCACCATCTTTTACACAAAAAATAATAATTAAGTGAAATTGTGATTCCGCCCATCAGCTAAAATACTAAATTAATTAGAAAACAAATAAAAACAAATTTAATTACATTGTGTCAGTCCAAAATTCAAAATTATAATTTTATCATCCAACATAACACCAATTCAAGTTATAGTGTTATGTAAATTTAGAACATTTACGTTCCTTAAATTTAAAAATATTAAACTAATTTAAAGATCCTATTTGTTAAATTTTAATAATTTGGATTCATGTAGTGATTTTGGTCCAAATTTCTACTTAACATATTGGGATTTGAATAAGAAAACTAATAGAAGTTTGAATTCATATAATAAAATTGATCAAATTAATATATGAATTGAGTTGCTTTTAGAATATGAGATAGTAAGCTGCTTACTGTGGCTTACGAGATCACGACGGGGAGGGAGAAGGCTGCGGTTGTTGGCGACTGTCGGCTGGTGCTACTGGCTGGGGCTGAAAGCTTTCGAGAGACGATAGGGAGAGGCATGAGCGAGGGCGGCCACGCAAAACCCTATGTGATTTTCTTTTTCATACAACTTTAATTTTTTATTATAACTTTTTTTTAGATCACCATATTTTACAAAAATAATCAAATTTAAGTGAAATTATGGTTTTACCCCTAACTACAGAACAGCTAAAATTATAAATTAATTAGAAAACGAATAAAAACAAATTCACTTACATTGTATCAATCCAAAATTAAAAGTTATAATTTAATCTTCCAACGTTACACCAATCCAATAGTGTTATGTAAATTTAGAACATTTCAGTTCCTTTCTTTTTTTGCTTGTCATATGAATAGGAATTAATCTAAATTTAAAAATATTAAAGTAATTTAAAGATTCTATTTGTGAAATTTTAATAATTTGGATTCATATTGTGATTTTGGTCCAAATTGCTACTTAGCGGGATTTAAACAAGAAGCTTGAATTCATATAATAAACTCAACTTTATAGTCTGGAACAAAAATTGCACTCAAATTTAATTATATAAAGTAGTACCATACAAATAATTAATCTTTCTGTTCATATAAGTTAAATTAATTTCTTAAATACTAGTTAATTTTATGTTTCTAAAAAAAATAGATTTTATTCCATCTTTAAAATCAATTAGTGAAAACCTTATAACTAATTTTAAAATGAAAATATTCATATCTAATTTAGAAACATATTAAAATAATATTTACAAATTTATTTTTAATTTAACCAAAAATGATTTTAAATATAAATTTAGTCTTTAATTTTATTTTAAATCTCTATGACACTAAGAACATATCAATATAATTTTAATTTATTTATAATTTTGCCTATAATTTCATTTTAAAATCTATCACTATTTTTTATTATATTCTATATTTATATTTCTTATCTAAATATTAGTTTGAAATAATTACAAATTTTAAATAAATCAAAAATATTTTAAATAACTAATTTCTATTTCAAAAACAATGGACATCTAGTACTTAATTCTCTTAATTAGCGACCGAATTAAATTTTATTGTTGAACTTTATTAGAATCGTTAAATAATAACAAAATTAATGAAATCAAATTTTGTTGTTAATTAACGACCGAATTTTATTTCTGTCATTAAATAATGATTAAACTTTATTTCGATCACTAATAGAGATCAAAATTTATTTCAATTGCTAGATAGAGATAAAATTTGATTCCGTAGCTAAAATTTTTAAAATTTATCCTACACCTTTTCCTTCGCATACGCCCGATTGAAATCCTAAATCCAAATTTCTCTCCAACATCGACATCATACCATTGATCTCCGGTTGTTGACTAAAAGAAGGTCGAGAGGACATAACTATCTGTGGCTTACTATTGCAAAATAGATAGCAAGAGGAAGAGAATGATAGACAGAGGGTTGTTGACTATAGCTTATGAGACCACGACTAAGTGGGAGAAGGCTAGGACTGCGACTGACAACTGAAAGCTTCCGATTGTGAAAAAATTTGAGAAACGATAGGGAGAGGGCGATGAGTGAGGGTGCGGCGGGCACATCTCAAGCAAAACCCTATATAATTTCCTTTTTTTCATACAATTACAAATTTTTATTATAAATTTTGTTAGAGTACCATATTTTACAAAAATAAAAAATAAATCAAACTTAAGTGAAATTATGATTCCACCCTAACCACAGACCAGTTAAAATCCTAAATTAGTTAGAAAACTAATAAAAACAAATTCAATTACATTGTGTCAATCTAAAATTCAAAATTATAATTTTATCATCCAACATTAAACCAATTAGTATTATGTAAATTTAGAACATTTCGTTCCTTAAATTTAAAAATATTAAAGTAATTTAAAGATTCTATTTGTGAAATTTTGATAATTTGGATTCATGTAGTGATTTTGGTCCAAAATTCTACTTAACCTGTTGGGATTTAAACAAGAAAACTAATAGAAATTATAGAAGTTTGAATTTATATAATAAAATTAATCAAAATTAATATATGAATTGAATTGCTTTTACAATCAACTTTATAGTCTATTGGGACAAAAATTGCACTCAAATTTAATTGTATAAAGTAGTACCATACAAAGAATTAGATCCTTCTATTCATAAGTTAAAACAATTTCTTAAATACTGCTCTTGTTCACATATCTTTTGATTAGCTGAGTATGAGTGGCATAATTAAGTTTTATTCATCCATGAGTTGAGTAAAATACACTATCAGAACAAAAAAAGTTATAGAGATGAAAAAAAAAATTATATCCGAAAGTTATTATTACATCTTTAAAAAGAAAGTTTGAAATGAAATATAAAATCTGTTAGTGAAAGCCTAGTAATTAATTTTGAAACAAAAATGTAAATCTTTAATTTTGAAATGAATTATAAAATCATTTATAAACTTATTTTAAATTTAACCGAAATTAATTTTGATTATTTGTCCCAAATTTTATTTTAAATCCATGAAATCAGTAACATATCAAATCAAATATAATTTTAATCTATTTATAAATTCACATATAATTCCGTTTTAAGTTTTATCATTATTTTTTATTATATTATATATTTATATTTTTATCTAAATAGTAGTGTGAAAGAATCATAAATTTAAAATATTTAAAATAATTAATTTAAATTTAAAAATAATGGACATTTAAAACCATAATAATTCTTTTAACCGTTACTATTTAGTGATGAAATTTTATTACGGTCGTTGAGTAATAACAAAATTAAATTTTATCATTAATTAATGATCAAATTTTATTTCAATCGCTAAATAATGATAAAAATTTATTTCAATCACTAAATATAGATCAAAATTTATTCCGATCGCTAAATAGTAATATAATTTAATTTTATTAATAAAACTTTTAAAATTTATCTTTTCATTTTTCTTTCCCATACGCAAAGCTCTAAATTCCGATTTCTCTCCAACGGTGACACCCACGGCTGATCTCCGTTGTTGACTCAACGAAGGTCAAAGGGCATGGTCGACACTAGCTTACTATTTCAAAATAAGTAGCCGAAAGAAGAGGACGATAGACAGACGACGCGGGTGTGGACATGGACGTGACAACTATGTCTCAAGCAAAACCTTATTTAACTTCTTTTTCTATATGATCCTGTTCGAACGCTGACTCAACGGACGCTGGGCACGTGGCGCTCTCCGGTTGCTGACGTGGGTCTTCGACTGGTCGTACGAAGCTCCGGCGAACCTGCACAGAAGTCGGGCCGGGAAGGGGTTCCCGGCGGCGACCCTCCGACGCTCAAGTCAGGCAAGCAAGTGGTGAAAAAAGTGGCTCCAAGGTTGTATATCGCGTACCTCCGGCGAAGTATGAGGCTCTTTATATAGAGTGGTGAAGGAGCTCCTGCACGTCCACCGAGGCACATACGTATCCGCAGCCCATACCTCGGTATGTGTCTGTCATAAAGCTTACCTGACGCCATACTGCTACAGTCCAAGCACGTCTTCGATGGGACAGGAGAACACCTAGCTGTCAGACTAGGAGTATGGCCTAGCCCTAGGGCTTGATAGCTGTCATAAGATATTCTTGTCTTTCTCTACCTACCACAGGCCGGTGGGTTCGTCCGGCAGGCTGGACGGGGAGTGCTGTCCGGACGGCCCTCATCTTACGCGCCGGCCGGACGGCACGTCCGACCTGCCGTTGGTATCGATACGCTGGGGAGATTTCAGTAGGGTGCTATGCAAGGACTGTTAGCGCTATGTTACCTTATATCTTCGGCCAAGCATGACTTCCGCTCGGCCCCTCATTATTGTTCGTTCGAGCGCCAGTATCCCGACTTCTATCCGGCTGGCTGGGAGGTCGACCCAACCTTCTCCGGTCAGCCGTCCGGTCCACCTGGCCTTCTGATTTCCACGTGGCGGCGACCCCATAGAACGGGGGCCCCCTGTTCTATCCGCCGGATCACTTGCCTCCACTTCAAGTCTAGTCGAAGGAGGCGAAGTCCGACTGACTGGACTGCCGATCTGACTGAGTAACGACCGCTACATTAATCTGCTCGGCTAGACTTAGGGATGCTCATCCGTTCGGCTGTACCTTGCCCGTTCCTTGTATTGCCTGGAATTTATGCCGAACCTTCTTCTCTACTGCCCATCACGTGTGCTGCGCATGGTAAGGGGCGTTCATTAAATGCGACCAGTATCCAACTGACACGTGGCGATCGTGCGTTTGTCAGCGTATGGCGGTGGCGTCACTTCCGATGGGACAGCCGCCGTTTGAAATGAACGGCTGGATGATGACCTCGTTTTTCACGACCTGGATCGGACGGTGGAGGTGGCTCCCGGGCGGCGATATAAAGCTCGCGACTCATTTTCTGCCGCACTGTTGCTTCATCCTCCTTCGCCTTCACGCTGCTCTTTCTGCTCCGGCGATCCTTACTCACCGCCTGTTTGGTGCGCTCGCCATCTTCTCCCTTTCCTCGATCTTCCTTGTACCCGTAAGCCTTCCTTTCCAGCTACCCGCCTCCTGTATTGCTTCCTTTTGCATTCTGTCGGCATTTTCTTTTAGTTTTTCTGTCGATTATCGTTTCTGTTTCGACCATGGCGAGTACTTCTACGCCTACCGTCGGCGCTCCTGGTCTCTGGTATACGACTATGGAGAACCGATTCGATGAAGAAGATGCACTGCGTCTCATTCGAACATACGAAATTCCGCCCGACCACGAAATAGTTGTAGCCACTCCTTCCGATCGGCCCAATGATCCGCCGCCCGACTTACATCCTCCAAGAGGTACATCAAGGATCATGCGGAGGACATCCGAGCGGAAGACCGTCGAGCTCCGACGTTAAAAATCGAGAGACGAGCCGGCGTCTATAAACGTCCGAGCGGAAGACCGTCGAGCTCCGACGTTAAATATCGAGAGACGAGCCGGCGTCTATAAACGTCCGAGCGGAAGATCGTCGAGCTCCGACGTTAAATATCGAGAGACGAGCCGGCGTCTATAAACGTCCGAGCGGAAGACCGTCGAGCTCCGACGTTAAAAATCGAGAGACGAGCCGGCGTCTATAAACGTCCGAGCGGAAGACCGTCGAGCTCCGACGTTAAAAATCGAGAGACGAGCCGGCGTCTATAAACGTCCGAGCGGAAGACCGTCGAGCTCCGACGTTAAAAATCGAGAGACGAGCCGGCGTCTATAAACGTCCGAGCGGAAGACCGTCGAGCTCCGACGTTAAATATCGAGAGACGAGCCGGCGTCTATAAACGTCCGAGCGGAAGACCGTCGAGCTCCGACGTTAAATATCGAGAGACGAGTCGGCGTCTATAAACGTCCGAGCGGAAGACCGTCGAGCTCCGACGTTAAATATCGAGAGACGAGCCGGCGTCTATAAACGTCCGAGCGGAAGACCGTCGAGCTGCGACGTTAAACTCTAGAGTCGGACCGGCGACTATAAATCCTCCGGCTTGAATAGAGGCGACGTTAAACTCTAGAGTCGGACCGGCGACTATAAACCCCCCGACTTGAAGACCGTCGAGCGGCGATGTTAAACTCTAGAGTCGGACCGGCGACTATAAACCCCCTGGCCATAAGACCATCGAGCGGCAACGTTAAACTCTAGGGTCGAAGTGACGACCATAAATACTCCGCTCGGAAGGCCGTCGTGCGGCCGCATCAAAGCCCGACACTTAAGGGCAGGCGAGCGACTATCCTAAATCCCAGAAGGGACCAACGAATAGAAGCATTTTGAGCATGGACCCCACTCGGGCCATAAGGTTACTAATGACAAATAGGGGAAAACAAGCTAACAGAACAAAAGTTGCATTCAAAAGTAGAAGTTAAAACAAAAGTTGGCCGACCGAGCAGCAGAAATACAAAAATGGCAAAGACACTTCATTCGAGATAATCAAAAACGCTCTTCGGTATGTTGGTAAGAAGCGCTGCATGCTCCCGGACTGGGATGACAAAGGACTCCTGCAAGTGACCTTGGGCCTTCAGGTGGTCCGCAATGGCGGTGATGGCCAACTCGAATGCAAGGACGAGCCGGTCGCACACCTTCTGAACAAACTCAGCCGAGCGGATGTACTTCTATCTTAGTGCGGCGAACCGGCTTGGCTCAGCCTCTTGATACTCCTTAAGAGTAGAGCGAGAGACTTCGAGAACCTCCTACAAGGTCTTCAGCTTGTCTTTGAGAGCCGCTGCCTCGACTGAACAACCCTTCTTTTCGCGGTCCAGCAGATTCGCCAACTCCTTTACCCGCTATTCCAAGGCGCAAGCCTCCACATTCTTCGCTTCCAAATCGGCGATAGCGGTATTCTTCCGAGTAGTTGCAAGTTCTATCTTGCGGTCATAAGTTTTGACCTGCTTTTCGAGCTGGTCTAGCATGTATGCCTGATCGACCGTCTTCTTCCGTTCGGCCTCTAGCTGCTCCTTGGTTTTGGCCAGCTCCTTTTGCAGCTCGGCATATGAAGGACCCTGAGAAGAGGACGGACCGCTAGAAATCTTGAGATGCTTCAGCTCATCTTCCAACAGCGCCAGACGAGCGGCAACCGCTACGTCTTCCACCCATCGCTGACAAAAAAAGAGTTTTTTTAATGCCAAACGGGGGGAGGGGGCGATATAAAGAAGTTTGAGGGGACAGAAAACTTACGCCGGTGGCATGCTTCATGTGACTGTTAGCCAGCAGGCTGGGAGGCATTGTGGCGACGCGGGTTCGGGCGTCCGCCCATACCTCGACGAGCGGCCCCCGGATGGCGATCATGTGCTCAGGGGCCTTGGGCCGATCCGACTCCGCGAGGTAGTCCTTGGTAGGAAGATGCAGAGTGGTCTTAATGGTGCGGCGCCCGCCCGGCGTCGTGTGAGCAGACGCGGAGGGTTCAGATGCGGGGGCGGACGACTTGGAAAGTATGGCCGAGCAGCGAGGCCTCCGAGACACCGGAGGCAGGGAGCTAACTAGCTGCGCGACGATGGGGTCCTGAGTGGGCTCTTGCTGTGACGGAGTCCGATCGGAGGACAAGGACTCTACGGAAGGAGCCTGGCCGCGAGGGGACAGAGGGCCCGTCCGCTCGGACGCTTGCACCGCGGAGGTAGCCGAACGAAGTGGTATCTCAGTGTGCCGTCTCTTCTTGTTGAGTGGGAGCTCATCCTCCGGATAAGAGCTTTCTTCCCGAACGGTTGGTTCCCTGCTGGAGGCTGCACCACCCGTCACCTCCACGGGATAAGTCTGAGCAGCTGACTCCCCCACATTGGTCTCACTCTCACCCTCGTGAGAGCCGACCGGAGCAATACCCATCTGCTCCATTTCCTTAGTCGCTGCTGCCTCGATCGCCTCCGCCTTTTTCTTCAGAATCCCGAACAGTACAGATTCCATTACGATATTCGCTACAAAGAAAAGAGAAGGAAATCAGTTAGTACTCAAGGCAAATGCACAAGTGAATTTCTTACCAAAGCTGCTCGGGAGTTTGGCTCGGCTCGGACTTAAGCCGAACATGTACATCACTCCTTCAGGGAGGAGCTTGTTGATGTCGAGCTTCAGACCGGCTAGCATATTCACCGCTTGAAGGTAGTCCGGTCGGGTCTTATATCTCTTCAGTTCGGGAGAGGTGGGTGGTCCGACCTGCCACTTGGTCAAGAAAGGGAGCCGTCCGGGAAAACGGAGGAAGAAAAAGTATTCCTTCCAATGTTTGTTGGAGGTGGGCATTTTATCGAAGAAGACCAAGTCGATCCGAGACTGGAACAGATAAGTGCCTAGTTCGGATTGCTTGGGGTAATAGAAGTAGTAAAAAACCTCCGGATAGAGGGGAATGTCGTGAATTTTGAACAACACAACAACCCCACACAAAAGGCGGAAGGAATTTGGCACCAGCTGGCCGATTGGAATACCGAAGAAATTACAGACTTCGACGATGAAGGGATGAAGAGGAAACCGCAGACCGACTGTAAACTGATCGCGGAAAAAACAAATAGTGCCACGCGGCGGTTTGTACGACCGAGCGGAAGGCGAGGGCAAAATAAGTTCGAAATCAGAAGGGAGATCAAAGGCGTTAACTAAGTTCTCTGCGTCACGCCGATCGAACCGTGACTCCATGGTAGTATACCATGGGCTAGGAGTGAAGTCTGCGGGCTGGGAAGAGCTGGCCATTGCCGGAATAGTGGAAAGACCAAAGGCAGAAGGAAGAGCAGGGAGCTCGACGGAAAGACGATAAGAACAGTAATCACGGAGCACAAACACAGCGAAGAATGCGGGAAAAAACACGAGAACAGAGGAGCAAGAGGCAAGAAATCCTTACGGAAAAGAGGGCGGCCTAAAGAAGAGGGCGAGGGGTCGCCGGAATGCCGAGGAACAAAGTCGCCGGAGCACTGAGCGCAAGAGAAGGCTTCTGGACACGCGAAGGCGAAAGTGCGGTGGAGGAGAACGACGAGAGCTTTATAAGGTTGAGCTCGGTCCCGCCGAACCGTCGGATTCAGGTCACGGGACCCGAGGCCCATATCTGACCGTTCATTTCAAACCGCCGAATGTCCCATCGGATGCGACGCCGTTGCCGTACGATGACGGCAGCAGCACCACGTGGCATCTGGTCACAGGAGCGCATTTAATCAGCCCCATTACGGAGCAGAGGTAGCGTGCTCCGCCTTAATGGCAAGGATTTGCACGCATTCCAAAGAGATCCGAGAGGCGTCAGGGTTGACCGCCAGCGGGTCGGCAGGATAATCATCAGTAGTCGGCCGAACGACAGTACGTGACTCCATTTAGGCCGGACAGAAGGGTATTATCGAAAGTGGCAGATCGGCTGTCACTCGGATAGACTCACAGTCCAGTCAGTCGGACTTAGCGCCTCCTTCAACTAGACTTGAGAGGGAGGCACGTGATCCGGTGGTAAGGATGCGTGGAGGTCAAAGGTCAGGAGGGTCAACCCTAAAGTCCTGCCGAGCGGATAGGTCATCCGATCCCCGGCCGGAAATCCCCCCAGGCCGGACGGAAGACGGCTCGATCACGGGTCGGGTTTCCGACGCTCAAGGTAAAAGAAATGCCATTCCGAGTGGCCAGGGCGCTCGGAAAAATCACAGACCAAGAAGGCGCAATCTCATCCGAGCAGGTGACCGTGGACTTTCCCGGTCGGTCCGATACACTCACATCCCCGTACGCCAGGAGAACCGAGTGGTCGTCCCGACCGGACCATTAGATGACAAAACCCAGAAGGAGACAAAAGGAGTAGCTTGACGATATCAGCCCCGAGACACCGGCCGCCGACAAACAGCATGGTCGGCGGCCAAGCCGTACAGAGGATCGTACGGTGGGAGCTTCCACTGTCATGCCAGAGATACGCTCGGACGATTGCGGAATGGCGTCAGACATGCTTTTCTGACATCCACGTTTGAGGTGTGTTTGGAGAAGCGTGCACGCCTCAAAAAGCGTGCACGCGCCTCTCCGGGGTCCTATATAAAGACTCCCAGACTTCATCGGAGGTATGCAATTTTCTCATCACTGTAGCTACGGTAGCGTTACTCTGCCCCTCTTCTTCGCTGTCTGACTTGAGCGTCGGAGGGTCGTCGTCGGAAAACCCCTCCCGGCTCGACCTTGTTGCAGGTTCACCGGAGGCCCACCTCATCCCGGAGTGCACGCGGAGCCAACAGAGAGCGTCACATCCCCAGCGTCTATTGACTCAGCTCTCGGATATGATCAAATATGATTAAATTTTGTTACTATTTAATGACTGAATATTATTTCGGTTATTAATTTTAGTGACCTAAATAAATTTCGGTCACTAAATTAACAATTGAAATTTATTTAGGTCACTAAATATCAACAAAATTTAATTTCATCATTAAAAATCTTTAAAATTTGCCCCTTCATTTTTTCCTTTGCACGTGACCGATTGAAGCCCTAAATCCTGATTTCTCCGGCAACGATGCCCCACGATTGATCTTCAACAGCCCGAGAGAAAGTTGAGAGGGTATGGTTAGCTGTAGCTTTCAATTGCAAAAGAAAATCACCGAGAGAGAGGACGACAAACAGAGGACATGAGGGTAGCGGCCACATCTTAGGCAAAAACCTATTTAATATTCTGTTTTTTTTCATATAAATAGGATTTTTTTATCAACTTCGTTAAAGTACCACCATGTTTTATTAAATAATCAGACTTATGTGAAATTATACTTACACCCTAACCGACCTAATTCGTGTCAATCCAAAATTCAAAGTTACAATTATGGTATAATACGTAAATTTAGAACATTTCAGTAATTCAGTTCCTTTCTCCTTTATTGTCCAATGAATTGAAATTGATTTAAATATAGAACTGTCAAAATAATTTAAAGGTTCTATTTGGAAAATTTTAATAATTTGAATTTATAGTAGTGATTTTGGTCCAAATTTAATTTATACTTTGGGATTTAAACAAGAAAATTAAAAAAAATTTGAATTACTATAATAATTTTGACCATAATTATTATACGAATTGAGTTGCTTTTAGAATATACCTATCTATTGGGAGAAAAATTGTAGTAAAATTGAATTGCAGAAAAATAGTACCAAAAAATTAGGTCCTTGTTCATAAATTAAATCAATTTATTAAATAATCCTTTTGGTCACATATCTTTGATTAGCTGAGTGACATAATTATGTTTTAGTTATTGATAGTTATTAAAATATACTCCAAGAAAATAGTGTTTTAAAGATGAAAACTGAAAGCTATTTTTCTATAATAAAGAAAGTCTGATATAAAATATTCTCTCTCTAAAATCTATTAGTAATTAAAAGCCCCAAAATATTCTATCTCTACTTTAAAAATGAATTAAGAAGACATTTATAAATTTATTTTTAATTTAATCAAATGAAATTAATTTCAACTACAAAATTCATCCCTAATTTTATTTTAAATCTATAGTTAACATGTCTCAAATAGCATTCAAATATAATTTTAATTTATTTATAAAACCACGTATAATTTTGTTTTAAAATTTATCACTAATTTTTATTATATTTTATTTTTATATTTCTTATCTAAATATTAATTTGAAACAATCATACATTTCAAATAAATTAAAAATATTTAAAATAACTAATTTCTATTCCACACACATCATACAATTAATGTCTCTTGATTTTGTCAGACTTGTGCTCAATTATCGTCTTCAACTCCTTTAAATCTAGAAATCATTGTCTCTCATGCAACTGTAAACTCTTGCAAGACATCTAGCACTAGAATTCCTTTAGCGACTGAAATAAAATTCTATCCTAAAATTTACCTATTTAACATTTCCTTCGCACACGCTCAATCAGAGCCCTGATCTTCGACTGTCGACTAACAAAAGGTTGAGAAGGCATGGCCGGTTGCATCTTCCTATTGCAAAAAAGGTCGCCGAGAGGGAGAGGACTACAGGCATAGGGCGTGGGCACAATCGCGTCTCATGCAAAACCCGGTTTAACTTCCTTTTTTTTTTTTTTTTTTCATTATGAACTTCATTAGAACATCACTATATTTAATTAGCTAATTAAACTTATGTGAAATTATGGTTCCACCCCTATCCCTAGACTAGCTAAGACCCAAAATTACTTAGAAAATTGATAAAAACATATTCAATTACATTGTGTCAATCCAAAATTCAAAGTTACAACTTTATCTTCCAACCTTATAGCAATCTAAATTATAGAGTTATCTAAATTTAGAACATTTCGGTTCCTTTCTCCTTTGCTTGTCTCATGAATCGAAATTAATTTAAATTTAATTTTTATTTAGCTGATTTAAACAAGAAAACTAATATAAATTTGAATTCACATAATAATTTTGACCATAATTAATATACGAGTTGCTGTTAGAATCAATTTTATTGCACTGAAATTGCATTGATCCACATATAATAATTGAAGTAGTGTCAAGTATGAGTAACAAAATTCTGTTTAATAAAATAATTACATATGTCCTTAGAGCGAGTGAAAACTCTAGAGAATTAATGGCGGCAGCTGTTAGATTAGTTATTTTTTCTAGATTATGCTACTCCTTTTTCTTCTGTTCGTGTAACAGGCAGCTGCATTTATGAACTACTCGCTTGGATTCTCTTTTTACAATTATGAACTGCGTTTTTAGTGAGAGATCACGAAAATCTTTAATTTCCTATGGTCTTAAGGTGTACATTAGCAACTGACAGACTCAAACACTCAGCTTCAGAATCTACTCTGTTTCAACAGCTGCAACTAAATCTACCATCTGTCGTACATTTCCTTCTTGAGTATTTAGGAGTAGAGATTGACGGACAAGGCGTCAGTGAAGCTGGCAATGAGTTCCTCGTTGTAGCAGCTGTCGGCTTCGTCCTCTGTCGCCAGCGCCGCCTGCAACTGGCTCCTCCAGTCCACCTCCACGTTGCGACTGTTCCTCTGTTTCCTCTCGCCGGTATCATGGCTAAATAAGTTTACGACGATTGCCGTCGCGGTCTCCGCCTTCTCAATCTCCATCTCTTCCTTCCTCGTGAACCGACCCTTCACTCGCGGCCGGCTGTCTGCCAATGTTTTCCTGCATGCGTACTGACAAGGACAAAGATTTGATCGAGCAATTACCATGATACTTCAAAATTGAAACGGGAGAGAGAATCGGTGCGCGTACAGCGATCTTCTTGTGGAAATTCCTCCGGTTGCGCTTGCTCCGATACCTCTCGATCCTTTCCTTCCTCTCCTCGGCGCTGTATCGCGCCATTCGATGGCTCGCGTCCGGACAATTCATTCCCTGATACACGAACCCAACAAAGATACGGTTTTGAACGTGAAAAACGAGTCAGGATGGGATTGTAGGAAATACGGGAGGACAAAGTTGGCGACTTGGTCGACCTGGAGGTCTCTGGTGCCTAGGACGCGCCTCGCTGGTTGGCCGTTGAAGTCGAGGTAGTCGCAGGAGGAGGAGGACGTCGGCGACGACGAGTAGGTTGGGTAGATGAGTTCGGCGACGTGGTGGTGGAGGAGGAGCGAGTGGGCGCTGCTGCTCCCGTCGAAGTAAGACTGCGGGAGCTGGAAAGAGGAGCCACTGCCGTCGGGGAGAAGGCCGTGAGGGGCCGCCCCCGCCCCCGCCGCCTCATGAAAGAAGACAGAGTGGTTAGGGGAGAAACTGAACATGGCGAGCAGAGTGAACGACGTTTGCGTCGCCCGCCTTCTTATTAATTGAGGTGCGATTGCGTTGACTATGGTGGATCTGGGACAAGATAGATTCGATCCGTATCGGAATACAAATTGCTTATTCATAAAAAAATAAAAAATAAAAAATCACGGTGTTGTTTGTCGTTAGAAGTATTTTCCTCTAGATCTATTCTAATTTTGATTTGTTATTACAATTCTAAAACATTAATATAATTGATCTAGTGGTAAAAGAGAACCCGTACGGTAGGAAGTTAAAGTGGTCAACATCTAGAGTACATGTTCGATCGGACGAGCTACCTTCCCGATCAATAGGAAGAGTAGTCGGCCCAACACCTCGACAGCTCGGCCTGACACCGAGCTTCCGACGCTTATAAGACAAAACGAGAAGATACGAAGGCCGAGCGGCCATCCTGCTCGGCTAACAAAGGACACGGTATCAACCTGACAGTTAAGGATCCCTTGCTCGACAAAGTGGAGTCGGACATCAAATCATTGACCGAGCGGACAGCCAAATCGGTTCGACCTTGGTGTCGCCTCGAGGGCGTTAGCCGACTGGCTCCTCCGCTCGGCCGGGGGAATGTGCTAGCCGAGCGGTTCCTTCGCTCGACACGGTAAAGGACAAAGGGAGTAGTTGGTGATATATTCCTAGGAACCAGTACCACCGACAAGAGGTCTGGTTGGTGGCATGGTTAGACAGAAAATCGTACAGTGGAAACTTCCACTGTCACGTCAGAGATATGCTCGTGTTATTAAGGTATAATGTCAGACACGCTTTTCTAACACATCCATTCCAGGTATGTTTTGAGGAGCGTGTACGTCTCGGGGGACGTGCATGCCTCTGGTGAGCCCTATATAAGGATCTCCAGATTTTGACGGAGGTATGCTCATTTTTTTACTGTAGCTACAGTTCTCGTTTCCCCTTTGCTCTACTTTTTTCTACCGGAGATCTTACTTGAGCATCGGAGGACCATCGCCCGGGAACCCCTCCCCGGCTCGGTATTGTGCTTGCAGGTCCACGTCGACGGAAGATCTACGCTTGCAGAGTCTTCAACCAGTCAACGGGAACACCACATCCCCAGCGTCCATCAATTCAGCTTTCGGACAGGAATAATAATATTTTATTTTATACCTATAGCAAAATTATATTCATTATATATATTTATATATTTTATGTAATTATATCATAAATCATAGTGTGAATTAAAACATATCTTATCTCCAAATCATGCGCAAGCTCTTCAAAAGGCACGAGACTCTGCTCCATTCACAATCTACTAACTATAAAACAACTCAGAACAAGTGGATCACTGACTGTCAAGCAGTGCAATGTTCGGGTCCACATTGATCGAGCGAATTGTTTCCTGACAGAGTGGCAGTTGAAAAAGAATTCAACTTGCACTAGTTTTTTGTTTGAAGCTGAAGTGTTCAACTCGCATTTGGCTAGAGGATTGCGGTGCTACCACTTTTGCCATGGAGAAAGGGATTTCCACATGAAGTCCTCAGTGGCAGCTTTAGCTTTGGCTTCCCCATTAGCGAGTCTGATTGATGCTTTCTTTCCACCAACCGCTACTCACTACAATCTAGGAAGTAAAACTGACCTGACTACTGAGTGACCATCGCAAATATGTCAACGAGTTTACAAATCACCCTCTAAGCCATTCTGTTCAAGCAACGTGATGGTGTTGCTGTCCTTTCTGATTGAATTACAGATAAACTTCAGTAATTATAGTGAAAAAAAGTAATTCCGTCCTTAAATTATAGAAAAATAGATAAACCTTTCAAAAATTGAAAAGATAAACTTCAGCGAGCAACATGCATAAGAGTTTTTTTTTTTCAATAGGAGTTGTTTCTCAGTAACCAATGTTGGTCTTGGATTTGTGCTAAGCTCAATGCTTTCGACGGTAAAGATTTAAAGACCCATGGGCTAAAGAAACAAAGCCTGAATTCTTGTCAGTTTTGAATAGTAAATTTAGATGATCTATTGTCAAGATTCATGACAAAAATTGGTCGAGGACTACGTGAAAATATCTAGTGGTAGAGATTCCATCGAATGGCCAAATAACATACCTCCATCTTTACCAGACCGGCACTGTATATTAAAACTTTGCATATAATATCCTATAGAAAATTTTAATATAAAAGAAATTATACTCAAACTGTACTAAAAATTTGATATAAATTTTATATTATTTATATCAAAAATTTAATATAATATCATTTCACAATATTATTTATATCGAAAATCACTTTGACATTAGAGAAATCTACTAAAAGAATTAAACAATTTACATATCTCCATAATGATATAATATTATCTTTACTTTGAGACTATCTTTTCCTTATAAAAGCTCATGATCTTTCCCATGTATTTTTAAAGTGTGACTTTGTTTGTAGTCTTACAACCCTAACAATCTCCCCTTAAATGAAGGACCACAGGACCCCCCTCAAGCGGACGTCTGATCCTCGACCCACAAGATCTTTTTGTCCCTCGGTTCAACCGACCTATTAGGTCTTTCTGCCCCTCGGTCCACCCGACCCAATAGAACTTCCTTGCCCTCAGTCCAACTGACTTACTAGATCTTCCTTACCTAGCTGCAATTATAACTTTTCTGTTTGGTTGTCTACCAGGACTTCGTGCTTGGTGTTTGACCCTCTTGATCCAAACACGGGAGCTTTCCTTTGTTAGAGGTTAATATTGTATTCACATGACTCAATTAGACCATACCTTTTATACACAATTGGTGATTGGGCAGTCCAGATTATGATACCAATTGTAGGATGGGTGTGCGTCGAGAGAGGGGGGGATGAATATCGATCATCTTTCTTTTCAATTTCTTCATTTGTTTGCTCGTCTTTCTATCAGAGTTAGTACGCAACGGAATAATAATCAACAAAACCAGAAAGAAAGACTTACGGATTTACTTGGTTCCCAACCCTCAAGGTCAGTACGTCCAAGGTCTAATCACGGAAAGCAACCATCCATTAGTGGTCTCTTTTTCATAAGTTTTTCGGAGGTAGAGAAAACAATCTAACAGTTTAAGCCCAAGCACAGGAGATATAAAACAAAGCACAAATTGTAATGAAAAATACAAACAAAGTGTCATCGATCGGTCCGAAAGTCCTGAGTATCTCACACTCTTCCTAGCGCTTCATCGGTCACATGAGTAGAGCCTTGTCGTATTTTGAGTAGGGCTATAAATGAGCTGAGCCTAGTCGAGCTTTCGAGTGTTCAAGCTTATTTGATAAGGTAACCGAGCTGAGCCAAGCCGAACCAAACCTTTGAAATGATTGTCAAGCTTTATTTGGTTTATTTTTTTATAAGCTTGAGCCTGTTTAAACTTGGCTTGAGCTTGGTTCATTTAGATGTTATCGAGCTCTAAATTCAAGCTTGGCTTGAGCTTGGTTCGTTTAGATGTTATCGAGCTCTCAATTCAAGCTTGTTTGATTGTTTGAAACTTTTAGTTGTTTGATTGGTTATTGAGTTTGATAATTCAAATATATTTATTTATTTTATTTTATTATTTATTTAGTATATTGATAAGAGTTTTATTAATAAATATGGTTCGTGAACATTATTCATGAACGTTAACAAGCTGAACACATACGTGTTCAAGCTTGTTTGTTTAATTTAACGAGTTATTTAAGCTTGTTTATTTAATTGATCTTGTGTATATTGAATGAACATAAACAAACTTTTATCAAGCCGAACACCAAGATTGTTCACGAACACTTTGTTCATTACATCCCTAATTTTGATTGCAGAGTTGAAGACCATAGAGTAGAGAATTAATATTTATAAACATAGAGTCTTCGTCTCCTTTTATATAGTTGGATCCAGGGGCGTAGCCAGGATTCAAAGATACTTGGGGCTGACTATAATTGATATAAAAAATTAATCAATTCAAAAATACAAATAAAAGTATGTGAATATTAATTTTTCAAAAACATGACATAAAATATTTAATATTCAGTACATTCAAAAGCATAGAATAAAAATATTATTGAAGTTGTGTTCTTCGATTTTTCTTAGAATCAAACTCATTAATTATTATATCATTATCAATAGTTTCCGCTAACTCCCGTTCAATATAGATGACCATAGAATCTGTTAAAAACTCTTCTTCCATCTTGTTACGAAGAGCTGTTTTAACAAGTTTCATAGCTGAAAATGCTCGTTCCGTTGTTGCTGTAGAGACGGGAAGAGTTAAAACAAGACGAATCAACCTGCCAATTAAATAATATACTGCATTCAATATATAAGTAAATGATATAATTATAATATATATAAACTAATAAATGAGAAAAAAATTACCTGTCAATCAAATTGTAACTTCCTGATTTGTTTGTTTCAATTAATCTTCGACATAATTCAGAAATAGTTGATAAATTTTGAAATCTTTCATGACCAACAATATCAATCTTATAGTGCTCCAATTGCATTCTCAAGTGGTGTAAATCTTGTGTATCAAAATCAAGAGGATAGAATTTCTCAGCAAGTCGATAGATGTGATCAACATTAAAAAGCTTAAAGTTTTCTTTAGGTTCCAAAGCACAACTAAGCTTAAGAAGTTCCACTGCCTCATCCTTGAATCTACTATTAAGCTCTTCAACTTGAAAATCTATTGCAGCAGTAAATACATCAAATCGATAGTGATGCTTGTTGGTGCAACCTTAGGTCAAGGTTGACCTGGTTGACCTGACTCGAGTTGTATTTTGATGTTTGACGAGAATAGAAAAGTTCTATTCTGATGTTTGACGAGAATAGAAAAGTTCTATTCTGATGTTTGACGAGAATAGAAGAGTTGTATTCTGATGTTTGACAGAATACAAACTTGGGAGATTGCGGGTGCAATCTTTGGTCAAGGTTGACCTGGTGGACCCGACTTGAGTTGATCTATTTCGAGAAGTCCAAGCAAGGAGCTTGGCACGAGAAAAGTCCAAGTATGGAGACTTGGCACAGAAAAGTCCAAGCAGGGAGCTTGGCATGCGAAAAGTCCAAGCAGGGACTTGGCACGGAGAAGTCCAAGTATGGAAGCTTGGCACATGGGAAGTCGGAGAGGGCTCGGTAGCTCGTTCCCCGGACTGTGGTCAGAGAGGGCTCGGGAGCTCGTTCTCTGGACCGGATGGAAGTCGGAGGGCTCGGTAGCTCGTTCCCCGAACTGTAGTCAGAGAGGGCTCGGTAGCTCGTTCTCTGGACCGGATGTGAAAGTCCTGGTGAGTGAAGCCAGGCAGACGGAGAAATCCTGGTGAGTGAAGCCAGGTAAAAGTCCTAGTGAGTGAAGCTAGGCAGTTTGGAAGTCCTGGTGAGTGAAGCCAGGCAAATTGGAAATTCTGGTGAGTGAAGCCAGGTGAAAACCCTAGTGAGTGAAGCTAGGTGAAAGTCCTGGTGAGTGAAGCCGGGCAAGGAAAAATCCAGATGGATCAAGGCTGATCGGACATCTGGTATTGAGAAGGTCAAGTAGGTCAAGGGAGTGACCGGATACTTAGCACGAAGAGAAAAGTCCAAGTGGGTCAAAGGGATTGACCGGACACTTGGTGGGGAGTCTTAGCAGGTTAAAGGAGTGACCAGATGCTAGGCATGATGTGCCAACAGGTCAAGGTTGACCGGATGTTGGTTCGAGAGATTTGGGACTTGGTGTTGAGGAAAACCAAGCTCTGGATCGATCAGTGGATCGATCCATTGATACCATGGATTCCTGATCGGTCAGCAGACCGATCCAGTGATACGGCTGATCGGTCTGCAGACTGATCAGTAACCACACAGTGAGCTTCTGTGTGTTATCTGATCGGACTGAAGACCGATCAGGAGGCCGATCAGAAGAGGCAACAGAGCTGGGAAAGAACAGCTTATCGGTCTAGGGACCGATCAGCATAGAGCCTGATCGGTCCCCATGACCGATCAGCAGCACCCTGGACCGATCAGGGTGGAGCCTGATCGGTCCAGGCCTAGCCGTTGTGACTCAACGGCTAGGCTATTTCGGACTTCTATGTTCTGGCCTTTTTGCCTTGCAGGTTCGCAGGTTGGCTCAGGATATCAGAGGTTATAAAAGGATCGAGAGGCACTACAGAATATCTTCTTCTTCCTCTTCTTTCTACTGACTGCTGAAGTATTTCTGCTTGAGCTTTGTTGAGCTCTTCTTCGCTGAAGCTTCGCGTGAGCTTCCCTCGGCTGGGACTTCAACTGGACAGTTGGTGCTGTGGTTGGATTCCCGTGAAGTTGCTGCTTCATCCAGTCGACAAGAAGGCAAGCTAGGGTTATTACATTTTTGTATTGTACTTAGTTTCTTGCTGTATTTTTGTACTCCTGTTTATCTTGCTGTTGCAAGACATTGTGGCGAGGTTTCTCCACCCAGAATGAGTGATTATTAGCCGGTTTTCCGGGGTCTCATCCACCGACGGATTGAGAGGATTTGTCCACCTTACGGACACGCCGAGGAGTAGGAGTTTCATCTCCGAACCTCGTTACATCGCTGTGCTTGAGGTTTGATCTTCTTGTCTTTGTTTCTTTGTTTTATTTTCCGCTGCGCTAACGTCAACTTGTAGAAAGAAACGAAGATTTGGGGTCGGCTATTCACACCCCCCCTCTCTAGCCGCGACCGTAGATCCTAACACTCAACTGTGATTGAATCATTTTGTTGACAAGAACGACCTGTAGCAGATTTATAACATAGTCCATTGCATTTAAAATATCTAAAGATTTCTCTTGCAATGCTCGACAAAGCAGATTTGTTAACCCCATTATCTTTTGCATCAAATGTAATATGAATATGAAATCAAAAGACTTCATCGCTATCAGCAAACCACTAGCTTCACCACGGATGGAGTTAGAGGACCCATCGTACACCATGTTTTCTAATACGGTAATCACATAACTATACATATCAATCATGTTACAAATTGAGTCAAAATTAGAACTCCAGCGAGTCTTTCCAGGCCGTAGTAAATTTTCAATTTGATTACATCCTCTACCAGTATCACGTTCACCAATAGCTACCATATGCGCAACTTCAGCTTTTTGAGCAGAAAGTAACTTAGCATGACGTTTAGGAGACGCATTAAAGAGATTACAAATGGAATTCAGTTTTGAAAAGAATAACCAAATGGATACCTCTTTTTCAGCAGCTGCAGTTAATGCTAGTTGAAGTCGATGAGCGAAATAATGTACATAATATGCACATGAACAATCTTTCAAGAATAGAGCTTCTAATCCATTCCAAGAGCCACGCATATTGCTAGCACCATCATATCCTTGTCCCCGCATGTTGTGGATATGCAAGTCATAACAGCCAAGAGTATCAGATATTTTTTTCTTAAGTGTTGCAGCAGTTGTGTCAGTCACATGTACAATAGCAAAGAACCGCTCTCGTAAAAAACCATCAATATCCACAAATCTTAATACAATAGCCATCTGCTCTTTGTTAGATGTATCTGTTGCTTCATCAACTAAAATACAAAATTTTGCATCCCCGACTTCTTTACGAATCTTAGTTCTCACTTGATTGGCAAAAATATTCAAAATATCTTTCTGAATATCTGGTGAAGTATACTTTACATTTTTTGGAGCTTTCTCTAAGACGATGTCCCCAATATTCTCATTCATTTTTCCCATAAATTTTATCATCTCAATAAAATTTCCATGATTATTAGAAGATGGAGATTCATCAAGCCCTCTAAATGCGCATGCTTGTAAAGTAAGTCATCGAATGCTTTCAATAGTTGCTATAAGCCGCAATCTGTTCTTCTGCTTTTCTTCTGAAGATTGTGCATTCATCATTTTATCAATATGACGAGGTATATTCATCAAATTATCAAGATGTTCTATAGCATTATTATGTGGTGAAGTATTGCATCCTATATGCATCAAAAATGCACATCTATCACCATCATTAACTCGCTTCCAATATTTGAATTCATCCGTCGTAAATGCAGGATTACGAGGATGCTTATGATCAAACAAGAAGCATGGAAAACAAAATGCAGCATCTTTTGAAGGAGAATAGTCTAACCAAGTAAATTTTTTAAACCAATGACTTTGAAATCGTCGATTTTGACTTCCGAATTTGGTCGGTGGATACTCATTCTTAATAGGCTGATATGACCCCATCTTAATATAAGCTCGTCTAATTTCATCCCTTTGATTAACAGGATATTTCCATATCGGAGTACGTAATCCTGGATCAGGTTCAAGAGAACTGATATCAATATCTGTTATAGGAGATTTGTTAGATTGTTGATCACTTGAATTTGATATATCAATATTGGATGAAGAATTCTCTTAACTTGTCAATATCTCCTCTTGTGCTTTAAAAAAAGAATTAATAGTTTTTCTTTTCTTCGTTCCTTGAGTTTTCTGTATTAAAGTGAATAAATATAGAAATTATCATTGTCCAATAATAAGAAAATATCCCTTAATAACAAATCAGATACAACATAATACGAAGTCATATGTTGCTAATATCAAAACATTAATAACTAAAATAACCAAGTATATAAATAAAAGTAACCAACTTAATGATCTAATCTATATGTCATCGAATCATTTTATCTAACCGATTAAACTAAGTATTACTTAAAAATCAATTAAACTGATTAATATTTAATTATCTAATTAAATTATCTTTAATTAATTAACTAATTAATTAAAATAAATTCAATTACCTGATTTGGCTGTAGTTCTCGGCAGTAGGATTGGGGCTTCACTTTCTCATCCCAAACATATTCAGACTTGAAATATGTTACTCTATAGCAACCAAACAAAATTCCTGCAACAAATGATTTTAAATGATATATCGATTCTCGAATAATTTCATATTCATCAAAGTATCTTTCTTGTACCTCAGTTCTAAAATCTTTCCTCAATACAATATGTATATCACGATCCCAAAGAGCCCAAAACAACCAATTTGCAAAACGCAATTCAAGCAAATTCTGAGCCAATTCCTTTCCCAGATATTTTGCGCGTTTAGGGAGAAGGGAGGATGCGTATGAGATGGGACAAGGAAAGCGACGTCGACGTTGGTGTAGGTTGTCACGCGGCAAGTAGAGAGTTGTGTGTGTTGTAGTTGTGGGCCTGTGGCTGTGGCAACGTCGTTGTGGAGGCGGCGGCGTGAGATGAAGCAGTCGTTGTGGGTCTGTAGCAGCGTCGTTGTGGAGGCGGTATCGTGAGATGAAGGAGTCGTTGTGGAGGCGGTATCGTGAGATGAAGCATACGTTGGTGTTGCGGCGGCGACGACGTGAGATGAAGGTAAAAAAATAGGTTTAATTTGATGAAAGCATACTAGCATAGGGCTATTTTTTTTTTTGTTTTAATTGGGTGGGGCTGGAGCCCACCCTAGCCCAAGGGTGGCCCGCCCCTGGTTGGATCAAATCTTATCTGGATCAACTTTCATCTAGATGAAAGCATATCTAGATGAAGTCTCATCTTTATCCACATCATCTAACTTATCCTTATTCTCGTCCAAATCATCAAGTTAAACCTGATCTTTTTCCACATCAGCTTCTATATCAACATTTCTAACAACTCAGCAATTTAAAATCGAACTTAGTCGGTCTATCAAACTGTTGGTTTGGTCTATTGAATCAATTTAGGTTTGGTTCAACCCGAGTCAAGTCCGGTTCACCCATTTGTGTTTGTCTATTTTTTATTTTGCTTCTAGCTCTAAGTTCTTGCAAAACAATCATACAGAACATAAAAAGCAACCCGGCCTATATCTGTAAGTCTACTTGATCTACTAGACTTACCTTTTGCTCGGATGTCCCTCTTTCAAGTCTACCGCCTAAATGTCAATCTCTAAGGGTCAAACCACACTCCTATAAATTTACCTGACATTCTATTAGGCTTACTTTTTGTTTGAAGGTTCCACCTCCAAGTCTACCACCTAAGGGTCAATCCCTTAGTTTCAAGCTGCACTCTTGTAAGTCTACCCGACTTACTAGGCTTCATGCTTGGGTTACATCTAAAACTTTACCACCTAAAGCTTACTCCTTAGGATCTCACCACCCAAGGTTCATTCCTTCAGGATTTCCTTTTGCCAAGCCTTTAGTCACCTTTGACCTTGTTGGACTTACTCTTAACAGACATCCGGTTCTACAAACCTTTCTGGATTTTACCTTGTCTAACCTCCAGTTAGGATTTATCCTTGCTAAACATCTAGTTCTACAAATCTGTCTGAACTTTGCCTTGCCTAACCTCCAGTTAAGACTGACTCTTGCCAGACATCCGATCCTACAAACCTACCTGGAGTTTGTCTTTCCTAACCTGCAGTTAGGAGGTGCCCTTGCTAGTCATCCAAACTAGACTTCTCTCTTCAAACATGAAATCCTATATGAATCAACTCTTAGTCAAAACGAACCAAACTTAGGTACATTGTCAAACATTGAAACCTTAGAGGTTAATTGCACTAACGCAATCAATTCGAAACCGAACTGAACAAATTTAAAAAATTTCAAACTAGTCGAACTAACCGAACTTTCCAATAAAAATCAAACAAATTGAACTAATAAAATATCTATTAATTCAGTTTTCAACATAATTAATTTGTAAAATCTAGCACCAATGTTAACACAAGACATGATAGCGATATTCTGAGGGCTGCCAAGAAGGGGATTTAAGGAGAAGGTAAGAAGAGATAATCGTCGTCCTTTAAATTTTTTCAAAAAAAAAAATATTCGAGGATCTACCCTCAAATAGCTAAAAAATCACCTATATAAATTCAAAATCTCAAAACTTAAATAAAAGAAAGAAATTCTAATATATAGATTATACTTTCTAATTTGTAAAGAAAGAAAAAATTATAACACTCACAATCCTAAAATTTTTAAACGAATTCAAAATCTAAAAAAATATAAAAGAAGAAATTATCAAAAATATCAAAAATTATTAATTCCCTAAAAATAATAATAAAGATACCGAGTAAAGATCACGGGACATTAAATCGAAAAAAAAACCCTACTATTTGACTTTAAGAATTTTCTATGGTCTAATGCAACTTTATTTCTAAACTGAAATTCATTTGGCAGACATCAATTACCTCCATGACTTAGTCTGATAATGTTGGGACTATGCTGGTAGACAGTATGTTGAATTTTATGAGCTTGTTAACCTGTATATATCACCCACCTACGTATGTTCGCTTGCAGTTATGTATTAGCTATACAATATCCTTAAACAATTCTCTTTTATGTCCAACGCTCTGCGTCTGAATGTGTGGATTTCAGCCCAGCTAGCAATGTCATGTAAGTAATTTGTGAAGTTCATGCAAACCTCCGTATATGAGACATCAATGTTCGTGCATCATATTGATATCGCAAAGTTTAATAGATATAAAAGGAAAAGGTCTACTGCTCACTCAAAAATTCTAATCTCTTAAAAGACAAACAATTAAAAAGAAAATCGTTGGCCACCAGGCCGTTAAACCCTCTCTAATTAGAAACTCTCTCGGGTTATTATAAGAGAGCGCGTAACATCCGAATTATGGGATACTGAACGCCATGCGGTTACTCTTCAACGGCGACAGTTCTCAAATCTATATTTACATCATTTCCTCTACCGTGTAAACTACTCTTATTGGATGATTTTGGTGTACGAATTGCACTCCCGCCGGGCCTTCTTCCTTTCAATTCATCTACGCCATGGACGTCCTGATCTGCCAACCACGCATTGCTCAGGGAACACCAACCCTGCCGTACGCCGAGGCTGATGACAGCCTCCGCGCCCTTGCCGGTCGAGCCGAGGGCTTTGGCCGGTTTGCCATAGGAGGACTAAATGGAGACCTTTATCTTGTCACCAGCTTGGAAGGTATGTCTTGCACATCCCACCTTTTGGTTTTCTACTCTTTTATGATCAATTTTCACAGTAATTTTCATCGATCATTTCGAATAAGTAACACTTAATTCCTCATCTTCTGCCGGCTAATTCCATGCAGATGATGGTTGCGGTTCACTTCGAGAAGGATGCCGTTCCCATAAGCCTCTGTGGATCGTTTTTGAGGTATCGGGAACTATTCACCTGTCTTCCTTCTTGAGAGTATCATCCTACAAAACCATCGACGGAAGGGGTCAGAAGGTTAAGGTGACAGGGAAGGGGCTGCAGTTGAAAGCCTGTGAGCATGTCATCGTTTGCAATTTGGAATTTGAAGGTGGAAGGGGGCACGATGTCGATGCCATTCAGATCAAGCCCGAGTCAAGGCACATCTGGATCGACCGTTGCAGTTTTCGCGATTACACTGATGGACTCATCGACATTACTTGCGAAAGCACAGACATAACCATTTCAAGGTACTTCCCCTCGGCAATTTACCGGCACCTTAAAGTTGATAGCTCTTATTTCTCAATGGCAGATGCCACTTCTCAGAGCACAACAAAACGATTCTAATTGGGGGAAACAGCTGCAACATCGCCGACAGGTGCATCGGCGTGACGATCCATCACTGCTTCTTTGACGGAACGCGGCAGCGGCATCCTCGTGTTCGATTCGGCAAGGTTCACCTGTACAACAATTACACAAGAAATTGGGGCATATACGCTGTCTGTGCCAGTGTAGAGTCACAGGTCTGATAAATCTTACAAGGCAAATGTGTGCCCTTTGTTGAACTTGATGGCCACCTCTTGTTCTCTTCACTTCAGATTCTATCTCAGTGCAATATATACGAAGCAGGGGAAAAGAAGACGGTCTTCAAATATCTGACAGAGAAGGTACCAGTGATCCAAACACCTTTGATATTACTGTCGAAAAACTAAACAGGCAGGCTCCACATTGAATTAAATTTTTAATTTTGTGGTGTTTGAGCAGGCAGGAGATAAGGAAGAAGGGGCTAGTGGGAGTGTAAGGTCCGTGGGCGATCTGTTTCTTAATGGCGCAAAACCTTGTTTGATAGTAGTAGATGACGGTGCTGATAACGTGTTCGAGGCACATGAATGCTATGAAGCATGGACAATGGAAGCTGCATCAGATTGCCTCAAAGAAGTTGTCCAGATTTGTGCAGGTTGGCAGCCCCTGCCAAGGCCACAAGATAGCTTAATCAGTGCAAAAACTTGTAAGTAGATTTCGAAGAGAAACTCCTTAATTTGTATTAATTAAAGGTAATATTTGCTTTTAGTGGATGATCAACTCTTTTAGTGGTCGATTCCACCAAGATTCTTAATCCGGTGTGACCACAAATATTTGTAGAAGAAATTTGAAAAAAAAAAAAATACTAGATAAAAATTGAAGTGTATATATAAACCACCTTTTCAGTCACTAGTTGTCATCTTCTTCCATGTTGTGACGAAGTGACGAACCACGCAGCTTGCTGTTGGCAAAAGGACACGGCCAGCTCGCTGAGTTGATGACTCACCCCACTCGTAAGCTCTCATTTCCAGATTAAGGTCACATGGCGGACACTTTCGGCACAAATTTGTCTGTTGTTCCCTGGAGACAGATCAAGTGCTGGCTCTCCCCCACATCATGGATGAGGTTGATGATACAGCCAAAGAAACGACCTAACTAGGACCTTAAATTATATTTTCGACTTTGTTATTTTGCAATGATTGTGCATGATCTAACGGTGACAAGCCACGTTACACGGCTCTCATGCTCCGCTTTTTCCCGCTGGAATTCGAATCCTCTAATGCATTTTAAAATAGAATTGGCACGGAATGCAGTCGCTAGCTTCCTTTCTTTCAAATTGTTCCTGTTTGTCTTTGTCGTCAGAGGCAGAGCAGTAAGATTCTTGCAACTCTTTTACATTAAAAATAGAAAAAAGCATCTTTTTAATAATAAATTAAGATTAAATTAAAAGAAAACATCCTTTTATTTTTTACCCATGAAAATTTAAAATCTCACTTTCTAACTGTTCACAAAACAAACAGGTTATTTCAAAAGTGCACCTAATCCGAGTGGACCCGCGGGAAACTCGAGGCGCCACCTGCAGGCTGCAGTCTGTGCTATAAAAATTTAAATGGTATTTTAAAAATTACCCTCAGTTTAATGTCACATGACCAAGATGTGCAAGAACAAAATATCAAAGGGTTTTAGTATTATTATGCAAACTATAGAAACAAAATAGAGATGCAAAATGAAATACGCTTTGCGTTCGGCAAATGCTGCCACTTTTCAACTCCTAGCTAGCTTTCTTGGAGGAACCCTGTCAAACCTTTGGGGCGATTGAGCAATGGCAGTTGCTTCCAGAGGGAGAGCTGAGCTTACGTCGAAGACGAGCCCAGAGAGGACAATGGTGTGGACTGAGCCGAAGCGGAGAGCAAAAGCTCAAGTGGTTTACTACCTCTCGAGGAATGGCAACCTCGAGCAACCTCATTTCGTGGAGGTTCCTTTCTCTACCGTAGAAGGGCTCTACCTCAGAGGTAACGCTTTATGTAGACATCGAGCGAAACAAGCGTAACTGGTTCATCTAAATTCCTTGCGAGCATTTCATCGAGCGACTTGTTTGCAGACGTCATCAGCCGTCTCCATGTTCTCAGAGGCCGGGCCATGGCGGACATGTACTCCTGGTCTTGCAAGAGGTGAGATCGCTGAAGGAGTGTGAGTTGATCTCGATGATCTGCATCTTCTCAATCCTTTTCTGTTGCACGTCAGGAGCTACAGAAATGGCTATGTGTGGCATGATCTGTTGGAAGATGATTTCATCCACCCTGTTCATCGGAATGAGTACGTGCTCAAAGGAACACGGATTCTGGACTTCTACTTCTCTTCTATTCCCTCGGCCTCCGTGGAAAGCTCCGCCTCTTCCTCCATCAGTTCCGGGAAGTCTGTCGAAGCCTCGAAACGCGCGCAAGATGACACCTTTGTCTCTTCCACCGTCAAGTCGAGTGACGCGTCCACCCAGACGGACGAGCACAGGCGGCATCGCCGGCGAGCTACTCCGACCGACGAGAAGCCAAAGACATTGACAACGGTAGAGAACCCCGCCACCGAACTTAGCCAAGACGAGATCTCGCCGCCGCCACTGTCGTCGTCGAGCCCGGAGACTCTAGAAGCGCTTATCAAGGCGGACAACTACCGAATCGTGGCGGCAGAGCCGGAGCAGAAGGGGAGGGCGGAGGGCGGCTGCTTAAGCGGAAGAGTGAAGGCCACGGAGGTGCTGATGCATCTGATCTCGTGCGGTTCGGCCTCGGTGAGGACCAGCGGGTTGTCGTTGATGCCGCAGTACAGCGGAGGGCTGGACCGAGCGGAGTCCATGGGACACTTCCCGAGCTTTCGAGCCATGAGAGTGGAGGAGGTGTGCTTCAGTGGGAGCTTGGTGGAGACCAACAAGCCGGCGGCGGGCGGGAACGGCGACGAGATGCCAAGCTTGAAGAGGTCCTCATCTTACAACGCTGATAGGTAAGCTTCTGCTCTGCTCCAATTCTGTCTGCTTGGCTAAACATTCCATTACTACACACTTTGATTACTAGAACAAGATCAAAACAGGGGCTCGGAGATGGATGATCTTGCGAAGGAGAACGAAGAGGTACGTGGTCGATGCGTGCCAAGGAAGCCCAAGTCGAGAAATGAAGGGCGAACTCACAAGTAGCTAGATCAAGCCCGTGCTCTAATTTTGAAGTCGATGAGAGGAATTAGCATGCATCAGTCTAAAATGAAGTCCTATCTCGTTTAATTTTCCAGCTGCTATATATCATTCTCAAGTCTGATTAATATGAGAATAAGCTCGATGAATGTTAGTTCTCAAATCCAGGGGCGTCCTCGTTTGTGTTCTTCGACATCAACGAGAACCCTCCTTGTTACTTATGACAAGAAGCCAAGTGCATTGCACCAGCATGTTAAATTCTTAGTGATATTTTGAGGTAAAGTCCTCATGGTGTTTTAATGGGTATAAATATTCAGGAATTTAGAAAAATATACATGTATCTGATGACCAAGGAGTATATAATGACTAAGGAGCATATCAATTCTAATAGAAAGATGATACTGAAAATGAAGTATGAGAAATTGTGAAAAAGAAAACATTTAAAAGACGATATATCAAGAGGACTTCCGACCGAGAGAACTCCAAGTGATTGGATTTCAGCGATCGAAGAGCGTTCAGTCAACTGGAAGAGACTAAGTTATCCAGAGTGATTGAATTGTTATTGAAACGGATAAAGCTTGAGGGAATATTAGCATCTTAGGAGGGATTTGGTCAACTGGAGATGTCACATTAATATCGCGGTTAGATGGAGATGAAGATTACAAATTACTGAAATTCGAAAAGTAGCTAACCAGGCGAAGTGCAGGTGGCCAGACGAAGTTTGCTAATATCCTTTTAACCACTCAAAGATTCATAAATTGAGGACAGATAACTCACACGTTTGATCAACCTCCCATTCATTAAATAGCACTCTAGGAGACTGGCTAAAGAAGGGCCGATGGCCCAGTTATCCCAAGTCATCTTACAGCACGTATGTTAACTTCCACACTGGTCTTCTGAAATGTCCTTTATTTCGAGCGCAGATCTTCTTGTAGTTCAAATACGGATTAGAGAATTGGATTATTTTCCATCAGTGATGGAAAATGATGACCTTGATTTATTTTACATGTGAGATCATTATTATCCACTAATGATGGAGAGTAACTCATTCTCTAGTCCGTATTTTGATGGACAAGAGGATCTGAGCTGTTTTAGAGCACGAATCTTTTGGTCCACAAAACGTGGACCAAAAGATGAGTCACTCTCCATCATTAATAGAAAATGACGACCCTCACTTATTTTATATGTGAGACCATCACTTTCTCCACCAATGGTGGAAAGTGGCCCATCCTCTGGTCCACGTTTTACGGACTAGAGGATCTGAGCTGTTTTAGAGCGCGGATCCTCTGGTCCGCAAAACACGGATTAGAGAATGAATCACTCTCCACCATTGATAGAAAGTGATGACCCCCACTTATTTTACATGTGAGACCATAACTCTCCATCAATGGTGGAGAGTGGCCCATTCTCTGGTCCGCATTTTACAGACTAGAAAATTTGAGCTCTGAGCTATTTTAGAGCGTGGATCCTATGGTCCGCAAAATGCGGACCATAGGATGGGCCACTCTCCACCATTGATGGCAAGTGATGACCCTCACTTATTTTACATGTGAGACCATGACTCTCCACTAATGATGGAGAGTGACCTATCCTCTGATCCACATTTTACGGACCAAAAAATCTGAGCTGTTTAGAGCGCAGATTCTCTGGTCCGCAAAAAGTGGACCAAAGGATGAGTCACTCTCCACTATTGATGGCAAGTGATGACCCCCACTTATTTTATATGTGAGACCATCACTCTCTCCAACAATAGCGGAGAGTGGCCCATCCTCTGGTTCATGTTTTACGGACTAGAGGATCTGAACTGCTTTAGAGCGCGAATCTTCTAGTCCGCAAAACACGGACCAAGGATGAGTTACTCTCCACTATTAATGGAAAGTGGTGAACCCATTTATTTTACACATGAGGTCATCATTCTCCACCAATGATGGAGAGTGACCCATCCTTTAGTCCGCGCTTTATGGACTAGAGGATCTAAGTTGTTTTAAAACACGGATCCTTTGATCCGTAAAACGCGGATCAAAAGATGTGTTACTTTCCATCATTGATGGAAAATGATGATCCTTATTTATTTTACATGTGAGGTCATCAATTCATCCACTTATTCATATTTTACGGGAAAAAAAATCAGAATTACTTTATTTGGGTCATGCAAAGTACTCAGGAAACTCATTCTTTGGTGGTAGATTTGAAAGCAAAGTGCATTTTTTAATATTTTCTTTTACTTTTTCTCTATCAGTATTAAAAATAAAATGCATGATAGATGAAAATGGATTGTTGACATAGACATACGGATGTTAATGAAATTAAAGATAGAAAAATATTTTAATTTCTTTTTTTTTCTCATGGAAATAAGTACGATATTAATACGCGTATGTGTTTTATGAAAGTAGGTGGTTCATCCAACTGCCTCTTTTAATTTAGATGTTCCTTATTCAATTCTCGGATAAATTTGGTTAGTTCGATCTCCCACTCCCAACCATAAACTTGCCTCCCTATCCGTACATCGACCTGCGACGCGAGCGATGAACTGCGGATGCGGAGGGAGATCTCCCATCCAACGGTCCTAATAGATCTCAGGGCGTGGAATTCGAAGTAGCAGAAAAAAGATTGTTTTTTTTTTTGTCATTTTATCTTCCATGATCCGATCAACGCCGTTGGATGATCCAAGTCGAAATGCCTCGGAATAAATGCCACGGATGGGTCGTCATGCCCGGCTTGTGATCTGCTCCTGGCCTCCTGCCTTGCCAACTTCTTTTCTTCCTCGTCTCACGTCTGTGGGCACGGTCGGAGGCAGAGAAGGATGAAGGTAACCCTTGTGTCTCGCAGTGGGAGGGAGGTCATCAAGGGTGGGATTGAACTCGCCGATGAGGTTTTTTTTCCCCTCTCTTCTCTCTGTCTGATAAGCAAAATTCATGTTTCTTATGATTTGTCGGAGGGATTTATCGTCCTCTGCAACCGGTCAAAGAGTCATTCTTAAGGTCTTTCTTTGTGGTTGTTTCAGTGTTTTGTATTTCCAGTTTGTTGCTCTTTATCTTGTTTAATTGTTCGATGTGCTCACTAGAAGTGTTCAGATCCCTTTTTTCCCCCTTATTTAATTGTTTTGTTTGTAGATTTGAGTTTAAAAATTTGTTTCTTGGCGTGCGTTTTCAGGCTACTGTGAACGATCTACAGGAAGCTATACATGCTCGAAGTAAGTCTCTTCATGGCTTAATTTCTTCGCTATTATATTCATGTTCCCAGATCAATCCCGTTGAAATAACAAAAAGAGTAGAGTAATTAGTATAAATCATCACATAGATTGCAAAACCCACTACAGCCAAAAAAAAAAAAATGTAGTAGCACCCATTATGTACCAAATGGAAAAAGTGAGATGGTTATATTTGAACTTGCTAAACTATTTTGCAATGATGATGAGTAGAATGGCTAGAACACAACACCTAAAAATTATGCTTATAAACTTGGTAATTTGGCATGCCCATCCAGCCCGTCTCATTCATATATAATTTTTATTTAGGTAGTAATTTGACATTGTGCCTATGTAAAAAATAATAATAAATGGGCTTGGTTTATCTCCAAGTGTTTTAATCAATTATAAGTATGTGCAAAATAAGGTAATTCAGAATACCTCAAATCTAATAGTTCTAAAATTGTAACTGTAATTTTATTCCAAATGTTCCTGTTATATATGTAAAATTAGGTTATAATATTTATGCCTTTACTATTTAAGTGGTCACATTTTAAATTTTGCTCTAGTTTCCGTCTCTTTATTCATTTGATTTCTTAAACAAACAAATTGTTATTTATGTATATTCTGAGGACTGGCTGCACTTATATTTTGCTCATCTAGTGAATGTGAAACACCTTTAGGAAATGAAAGATGGATCTAGAAAAATGTTTATTTTTGTTTAATGTTTGTATTGAAATTCATTAGCATAGCAACTTTGACTAAGTTCAAAGATGTGACTTTAGTATTTGCTAAATTGTTCAAGTGATTATTTACTGCAAAAGATATTGGGAAAAATCCCAACTTATCCTTTTGTATTTTTCATTACCTTACCTCACATGATTGAGCTCCTTTCCTTTAGCATATTCCCATCACATGGAATTACTTAGTTGGGGCAGTTCTCCTTAGTTATGTGTATTGGCAAGATTTGAATGTTATGTACCAAATCAATAAAATGTTAAATTCAATTAAGTGATCACTTATCCTGAAACATGAAGTCATAGGTAAGAGTCCAATCTTTACTTTTGTATCGTGCCTCCCCCAAACTCCATAAAAGAAGATAATAGATTATAGCTTCACAAAGAGTGTAAAGAAATTATTGTAAATAATTCGCTTGAAATCATATGTTAAACAAAAGAACACACTATGCAATCTTGTTAAGAACAACAAGAATCGAGTGCCACAATCAAGGAAAGATAGTGTTAGAAGAGCACACTAATCTTCTTGGAAGAGGGCTAAAGCAAAAGAGGGAATAGATGGTAATTTTTTTTTGTGATTATACTTAGTTGATTTTCATTGTTGTATGTGAACATTACATATGCTAGGTAATGTTGTTGTCGTGTGATCTGGAAATGACGGGTTCGAGTCATGGAAATAGACTCTTATAATGCAGGATAAGACTGCATACAATAGACCCAACTTCGGGACCCTGCATTGGCGGGAGTTCCGTGCACCTGACTGCCCTTTATGTGAACATTACATATATGGCTAACTCCTAGAGTTGCTCTATAAGAGCAATGTAATAAGAACCTACCCATTATTAAAGTAAATGGTTTCTGATGCGTTTGTCCATTGTGGATCGTTGCATACTAGAACTAAATGCAATTGTTATGAACTACAACTTATAATTAAGATTAAATATAATTGGTTGTCAACATAGAGCTTGAATTGATCGCTATTGTGGCAGGAGCACAAAACAAAGCTTGTCCTAGCTATCACTTTGCTAAAATGTTACAGGTTGACTTGTTCAGAAAAGCTAAGCTATAAGCTCAGCAAGCAACACATACAAATAATTTATGTAGTAGAAATGAGAATAATGAGAGCGACAAGTGAGATTACTAGGAAGCAGATTCTAAAGTATGTTATTGACTGGTAGTAGGTGTATCTCTAGTAGATTATAAAATTGAAAAGAGGAATTAGGTTAATATGGAAAAATCAGGTTTGATGATTGGTAGATTCTGAATTTGATTAATTATAGTTTAGGTGCAAGTGATAGATTGATATTAAATGGAACTCAGCATACTAGAAGATATTAATGTCAGTGACATAATATTTTATAACATGACTTTGTATCATGCTTGGTGATCAGAAAATTCAATCTTAAATAGACGTGATTCATTTTTGTTCTTTATGAAATTATGATTTACTTTATCCTCATGTATATAATAATGCATATTGAAGTTACCTTAAGTTAGCATACCGTAGAAGCACTTCTGTCATTTTTTTTCAAAATGCATCTGAGAACTGACTAGAGTATGAAGATCCTATTTTCTTGCCTCTGTAAGCAGCATAACCAACTTAACACATTTAAATAGCAACTAAGAGACTGAACTTAAGCGCTTTTACCATTGTTATTAATATATAATGTTATGAAATATGATATATTAATTTGCTGGTTCTATTCAATTTCTTACCTTGAGATATGTATGTTTTCTTAAAATTTTGAGCTACGTCTTTAACATTAATCATCCATATGATTCCTCTCCATTTGCAGTTAAAAAATACTATCCTTCGAGACAGCGCCTTACCCTTCCATTTCTCGCTGGAAGTAAAGGAAAACCAACTGTGCTTATTCCAAAGAATAAATTGGCAGACTATTGCGATGGGAATACCAACAACCTAACTGTTGTTTTCAAGGATTTAGGCGTACAAGTTTCTTACAGCACTCTTTTCTTCTGGGAGTATTTGGGCCCACTAATTATCTACCCCATCTGCTACTACTTTCCAGTGTACAAGTACTTTGGTTATGAGGGTGAGCGAGTTGTTTACCCAGTCCAGACATATGCTTTGTACTATTGGTGCTTCCATTATTTCAAGCGTATCATGGAGACTTTCTTCATTCATAGATTCAGCCATGCAACTTCACCTCTCTCCAATGTATTCAGAAACTGTGCCTATTACTGGACTTTTGGAACATACATTGCCTACCATGTGAATCATCCACTGTATACACCTGTCAGTGATCTGCAAATGAAGATTGGCTTCACATTTGGGTTGATTTGCCAAATTTCAAACTTGTACTGCCATCTCATTTTGAGGAACCTCAGAAGCCCTAGTGGTAATGGTGGTTACCAGATTCCTGGTGGGTTTTTGTTCAACATAGTAACTTGTGCAAACTACACCACAGAGATATACCAGTGGCTTGGTTTCAATATTGCTACTCAAACAATAGCAGGTTATGTGTTCCTCGTAGTGGCTACACTCATTATGACTAACTGGGCCCTTGCAAAGCACCGGCGACTCAAGAAGGTATCACTATGCTTGATTCAATACATGTATCTTTTGCTTATTTTTCCTATGGTTTCATATTTCATAGCTTCCCAAATTGTATCCTACTAAAGCATATTTAACATGCAAGCAAGCCTTTAATTGTTTATGCCTATGTCTGATTTACTTTTATTGCAGCTATTTGATGGAAAAGAGGGGCGGCCTAGGTATCCACGACGTTGGGTAATACTTCCTCCGTTCATCTAAGCTGCAGAAATTTGGGGGGGTTCGTTCTTCTCAAATTTCAATATTTCAAGCATATCATTTCATGGAAGTATCAAAGTTCTTTTAGAATGTAAGCAGTCGTAGTCAACTGGAATATGTGCTTGCTATGTACACCTGGAATTTCTTCTTTCATCACACATTCAACTTCAGTTTTTTATCGCCTATTTTTATGTTTAGATCGAACTTCTATCTACTCCTTGTAGGTTTTTAGGCAGTGAAAATTGTACGGTCTGCATTGCAAATTCTGCATAGCTGTGAACAAATTACATATCAAATGTAAACTTTATTTTGTAGAATTTGATGACTGTATCTGCTGTTGCTGTGCAGTTTCACAACCCAAAAATGAGCAATGATCCAAATTATGCTTTTGATGGTGTTATCTCATTTAAATTGCAAGCTTTGGAATTTAACTTGTTTGCAACTTAAAACTAATAACTAAGATATATCTCGGTAAAATAAAAAAATATCGGATAAACCCAGTTGAAAAGAAATTCTCTCGTATTTGGCATCCAAAGACTACTTTGGAGGACTTCGACTCCCACGTTATAGCCAGGGGTTCGTATTAATTTACCATGACGTTTATCTTGATTTATTTGAAACGATACCTTAACAATGATCAAAGAAGTTTTAATCAAGTTGCTAGAATTCTTAATGGTGAATTGAAAACGTTGATTAACTCTTGAATCACATAGATCGACCTAATTATCCTGTCATAAAGAAAAGCTAATTTAATAAGTTCTTACTTGATTAATAACATTACAAGTAACTAGGCGGATCATTATCAAATATAGTCTAAACATTTGCATTAGCATGATTTAGTTATTTCATTAGCTTAATATAAATTGATTAACTTTAGTCTTTAAGCACAAATTGGTTCTTGTTCTTAACCTTAATCTACACAGTTTTAAACAATTGAATATTCAATATCATGATCTCCATGACAGCAAGCGCAATGAGTGATTGATAGGTATAAAGGCATCATCTATATAAAGGGTACGAGTGAACAAATTTAACTGTAGATGTTCAAAACAATAAGTTGAGTGCATTGATCAAATGTATTGAATAACGGCACATCGTTTGGACTATCAATGAAGCTTACAACTTAAAAAACAAAAAAGATATTGATCAACGTGCTTCTTCTCGTCTAGAAAAGTCTTCCCAACACAAAATCAGCTTATATAGCTCATCTGATTATATAAAACTCTTCTGACACTAACACAGAGCTTAGCGTAATAATCATCCCTCCATGACTATACTGAATAGCAGTGAGAGAGAATAATAAAGTCTATGGCACTAATTCTTAGAACAAATGTAATGAAATGATCTCGAGTGAGCTTCTCAGTTAGAAATGACCTTATTTGGCTCAAACACATACTTGATAAGGGATTCTTTAATGGACAACAGCTCCGGGAACTCATTCTTCAACTTTGTAGCATCCAGTTCGTTATTGCTTCGAGCTGCAACTATGACTCTGGCCTGTTCTTCCAATGTGAAATTGACCCACTTGAAGCTGGGGTCAATGTAGCTCTTGTACATCTCTAAGATTTCATTGTGGCTCACCACACCAGGATTTGTAAAGTTCCATATGCCCTTGCAGTTTCTTTTTGCCATCTCTATTGAAATAGGCAAAAGTTCATCTAAGATCGTCATGCTATTGGGAATGTTCACAACCTTGTTATAACGACTGATTTTTGTGATGAAGTTCCGAGGGTTGCTCAGATCAGACGATATGGGCATCCTGACTCGAAGTGTGCATACATTTTCATATTCTTTCAAAAGCTCTTCAACCTTCATTAGACCAAAGAGAATTCCCTTGTTAGCTTAAGGTATATGCAGCATAATTGATGGGGTGTAAACAGATTGAATGAGTAATGGAAACTTACCATTGCTTTAGTCTTTGAATAGAAGGAACCAAAAAAATTGGGTTTGTCTTCTTCCTTGAATCCGATGCCAGATCCTTCAGGGTGTTCAACATCATACTCAAATATACAACCAGTAGCATAATTCATCAATAGCAACTCATGCTCCCTACAGACATCTGCAAGAGTCAAAGTTCCCACAACATTAGTGCGAATTGTTTCCTGCTTATGTGATTCACACCAGTCGACATTAGGCCTGCCAGTCACACCAGCAGCATTGAAAACATGAGTTGGCTTCACATTTTGAATATCCAATATGAGCTGGGAACGGTCTTCCAGCCGCCCCCGTCCATACTCATATTGTATGCCTTGTTTCTCACATAGCTTCCCCAGAATGCCCCCAAGCCATCCTGTTCTACCATATATCAGGAATTTCAATTGTGGTTTCTTAGGAGAGGACACACTGCTCCTTGGAGTGGGAACCAACATTTTGTTCTGTGTATTAGTGTTCATAGACTGAGAAACCAAGAACTTTGTTTCTTCAGAACCCTCAAACATACCAGGCATCATTAGCATTCGTGGATGAGGCAATAATGCTCCCGAAACATCTCCCCACCAATCTGGATTGTTCATGTACCACTCCATCGTCTTCTTGAGTCCCTCCTCCCAGACAGTCCTCTCTGACCATCCTAGGTTCTTCAGCTTCTGGTCATCCAAAAAGTATCTCTGATCATTGAAGGGTCTATTCTCCACAAACTTAATGACCTTATCGGAATCTAATGAGCAGAGTTTGCAAATATCCTTTGCCACATCAATCACTCTCCTTTCTCTCTTCGTTCCAATGTTATATACATGGCCGACCTCACCTTTGTGAAGAACAACCTCAAAGGCCTCAGCAACATCCTCACAGTATAGATAGCTTCTGACATTAGAGCCATCTCCATGAATAGGCAATGGTTGCCCCCTCATGGCCAAAAGGATAAACTTTGGAATCAGTTTCTCTGGAAATTGATTTGGCCCATACACATTGTTTCCTCGGGTAGTAATCACTGGTAGGCCATATGATCTTCCATAAGCCATAACGAGCATCTCAGCACCAGCTTTTGTTGCTGAGTATGGGTTCGTCGGCAGCAACTGAGATGCCTCATGATTTCCAACCACAGCATCCTCATCAGTCTCTCCATAGACCTCATCGGTGCTAACATGGATAAACCTCCTGATCTGACCAGTCACCTTGCAGGCCTCGAGGAGGACGTGAGTGCCATAGATGTTGTTCTTAGTGAACTCAAAGGAGTTACCGAAAGAATTGTCAACATGGGTCTGGGCTGCAAAATGCATGATGGTATCAATGGACTCCGTGATCAGGAGGTAATTGACGAGGTCCACACTCCCAATGTCACCCTTCACAAACTTGAAGTTAGCAGATGATCGCGACGGGTTCAAGTTCTTCAAGTTGGAGCAATAATCAAGCTTGTCAAGCACCACAATCTTGTAGTCAGGATAGTTTCGGACTAGGCGGTTTGCGACATGGGATGCAATGAAGCCTGCGGCCCCAGTAATGAGGATGTTCTTAGGTTTGTATTCCGTCATTTGTAACCCAAATTCTGCACAAAATCCAAGCAAGTCATATCGTTAATTTCAATGCACAATTTACAGCCATAAGCAAGGACTAGCAACACACGAATAATAAAAATCCCAGACAAGATCGCCTGCAGATCAGCCAACAGCGTTGCAAAATATTTTAGTGAAAGGATGAAAATCGTATCTTTTTGGCTTTCTCTCAATCATTTAATAACAAAGGCGGAAGTATGCACCAATTTATAGATCCGAAGCAAAAGGTCAATTAACGCACATCTAGGAACCAGGAACGATCATCTAAATATGAAATTGTGGGGGAAAACCCTATAGAGTTGATCAGTACAAATGTAACTAGAACCACAAGTATTATAGTCAAAAGGGTTACCCGGGCGACAAATTAGATCACTGCATTACACATGACAGTCGAGCAATTCGTCGAATATGGAACATCGACGACAAATCTGAAGATCGCGACTCGATCTACATCGTTTGCCCTTCAAGAAAAACGGGAGAAAAAAAAACTGGAAACCGAATCCAGATCCGAGGAAGAGCGATGCTTGTTGGATCATAAACCACAAAAAAACACACCTTTCCAGTGAAATAGGGCGACACGTTCAGCTACCACCACCCGGAAAACCTCAAAAAAGGGTAGATCCAACAACTTACAAAATATGAGGCGTAACGGAATTGTGAAGGAGACGCTTCGGCGAGGAGCACGAAGGCAGAGGAAGAGGAAGCGAGCAAGGAATTGGATGGCCGATCTCGGCGAGGACCGCAGAGACGAGGAAATTGGGGAAGCTTCGAACGCGGAGAAGTTGTCGGGGAGATGAAGAAAACGAGCGGTTTGGTTGGTTTTATAAAGTGATGTAAACGCTAATTAACGTGGGATTAAAGAGACTCCAAGGTCCACGGACGTTAGGAGGGTGAAATTAAAATAATAATAATAGTAATTTTATATTTTTATAATAATATAATATTATTATTTTAATCTAAATCCTCGTGATTTACACTTACATGCTATCTAAAAGATAACGTATTAATAAAGATATTATACCTCCTTTTAAATTTATGATTTTTTTAAAATCTTTTTAATGTTAGATTTTAATTGAATCCTAACAATCCTCCTCTCAAATGAATCATCATCATTACTCTCATGGTCCGGACTTTCTCACGAGTATCCGATCACTTTTGATCTGCTTAGGGCCTTCCTTGCAAGCATCCGCGTCCGTTCACTCTTGATCCGCTCCAGGCTTTCCTGTAAGCATTCGATGATACAACATCCTTTGGATAATATCATGTCATTGTAAAGATATGTGAATATCTTTTGGACACAATAAATGGTATTAGAGTCATGGTCCAGATCAGATGTCATGTGGGGCGACCTTGAACGAAGTTGCGAGGAGGTCCGGAGCAGGTCAAGGTGACCGGATGCTCTCGGGGAGACCTTGAGCATGTCAAGGTGACCGGATGCTCGTGGGGAGGTCCGAAGCAGGTCATTTGTTATGCCCAAAGGATATTTACATACCCCCACAATGATAAGATATTAATCCACTTTGGGCCTAAGCTCTTATGACTTTGCTCTTGACCTTTAATTTACCCAAAAGGTTTCATGTCAATGGAGATATCTTACATTCTTTCCCGCGAACATCCGACCACTCTTGACTTACTTCGGGCCTTCCCCACAAGCATTCACGGTCGATCACTCTTAACTTGCTCCAAGCCTCCCCGCAAGCATTCTGTGATGCAACATCCTTTGGATAATATCATGTCATTATGAAAATATGTGAATATCCTTTGGATACAACAAATAGTATCAGAGTCATGATCCAAATCAAATGTCATGTGGGGTGACCTTGAACGAAGTTATAGGGAGGCCCGGAGTAGGTTAAGGTAATAGGATCGTGGCGAGGCCCGAAGCAGGTCAGGGTGACTGGATGCTCGCGGGGAGGCTCGGAGAAAGTCAAGGTGACTGGATGCTTGTGAGGAGACCTGGAGCAGGTCAGCTTGACCGAATGCTCGTGGGGAGGCTCAAAGCAGGTCATTTGTTTTTTCCGAAGAATATTCACATATTTCCATAATAACATGATAATGTCCACTTTGGACCTAAGCTCTCATGACTTTGCTTATGAGCTTTACTCAAAAGGCCTCATGCCGACCTGACATACTATTTGCAGTTAGTATGCATGTTAGATATCAAACTTATACTAAGGGATCCATCTAAAAATTGTTAAAATTATTTTCAAATATATAAAAGGTACACAAAATATAAGAATGTAGTACCCTAGAACAACTAACTTTGACCTTTTAAGATATTCTTACTCAGATTATGCTTGCTATAAATTAGATAGAAAAAATACAAGTTGTGGATGTCAATTCCTTGGACTATCACTTATCAGCTAGTTTAGTAGAAAAAAGTATTGTGTTGTTTTATTTACAACTGAGGCAGAATGGGTGAGTATGTAGCACAATTATTATAGATACCAATTGTTGGTTGATACTCGGAATATCGTACTGGTTCCCCTGTACAAAAATTTTGTTCAAGTCCTGAACCATTCCTAACTACCTATTGTGTTCTTTAGAAATTAAATTAGGAATCGCAAGCAGAACTTAACATTATTGATTTCAAATTTAACTTATCTGTTCTTAGAGGTTTAGACTTGGATCGCAAACAATACTTAACATTATTGATCCAAATCCACCCATGTTACAAATTCAATTAAATATTAATTTCATAGATTGGCTTTCAAGTTAAATATGGCGAGACACTAGGCCTTCTTGGGTATGAGAGCATCTACCACTTCCTAGACAAAGCCTTTCAACGAAATTTAATATTTAATTTCCTTATAGTAACCCTAGGTTTAACCAAAAGGAACAATCGAAACACAAGATCGAAAAAAAAATAAAAGAACACAAACTCGAATCACAAATTCGAAACCTAGAATCATATGCCTCTTGTGTTTGGTATTTCAAAAACTATACAAAGAAAACTAGTATGATGTGGAATAGAATTACTAGTTATACCTTTCTTTGTAAGCAACAACCTCTTGATCTTCTATCGTATTCCTCTTCTTATCTCGGACGTCATGTGGGCGATGATCTATCGAGACGAGAACCACCCAAGCTTCCTTCTTCTCCAATAAGTTTCAGCCACCACAAGTGTTAGAGTGTATACTAAAAGTCTAGCCTTTTGTAAACATTTTATTTTGAAATAAAGAATCACATTGGTCAAATGTCTACATTGTTGGTGCAATATCCCTCAGGTTAAGGTTGACCTAGTTGACCAAGCTTGAGTCTTGGTTTGGGTTTCGACGTTTGATAATACAAGACTTCGATGATATGGACAATGCAGATGCAGGTGTTCATTTGGGTAGATTGTTGATACAATTCCCGTTTGGTCAAGGTTGATCACTTGAGATGTGAAGGAAAGTTCTGGTGAGTGAAGCCAGGCAGAAGGAAATCCTGGTGAGTGAAGCAAGGTGAAAAATCTAGTGAGTGAAGCTAGGTGAAAGTCCTGGTGAGTGAAACCAGACAGAAGAAAGTCCTAGTAAGTGAAGCTAGGTAGAAGGAAAGTCCTGGTGAATGAAACCAGGCAGAAGGAAATCCTGGTGAGTGAAGCCAGGTGAAAAACCTAGTGAGTGAAGCTAGGTGAAAGTCCTGGTGAGTGAAGCCAAGCAGTTGGAAAGTCCTAGTGAGTGAAGCTAGGCAAGGGAAATCCAGATGGGTCAAGGTTAATCAGACATCTGGTGTTGGAAAGTCCAAGTAGGTCAAAGGAATTGACCGGATACTTGGCAGAAGGAGAAAAGTCCAAGTGAGTCAAAGGGATTGACCGGACACTTGGTGATGGAGTCCTAGCAGGTTAAGGGTGACCGGATGCTAGGTTTTATGTACCAACAAGTCATGGTTGACTGGATGTTGGTTTAGGGGACTTTGGACTTGGTTTTAGGCGAAAACCAAGATCTGGATTGATCAGCCGATTGATCCAGCAGATCTGGATCGATCAGCCGATCGATTGGATCATGCCCAATCGATCGACCGATCGATCGGGTGAGTCCCCGCGAACAGAACCTCTCTGGATCGATCGGTGGATCGATCCAGAGGTCCCAATCGATCAGTGGATCGATTGAGAGCTGCTGTTTGTGCGCGATAAGCCTTGGATCGATCAGTCGATCGATCCAGCCTATTCCAGAAAGCACAGAGGCGCTCTGGATCGATCAGTTGATCGATCCAAAGCCTCCCCGATCGATTGGGAGCAATCCAATCGATCGGGATCCGACCGTTGGAGTTATATTTAGCTGCAGGCGAGCGTTTCCTTCGGTAGAGACTTTACGATTCATCTCCGATCCTCTCCAGCAACTCTCCACACTTCTTCTCCACTCTACCGCCAGTTCTTGAAGAGTTCTTGGAGCAAGGTTTGCTAGTGATCCAAGATCAAGAGGCGGGCAACAACAAGAAGTTAGGGATAGGGTTTTTGCTGTATAACTTGTAAGCTTTTGCTTGTGTTTTGTTTCCCTTTCCTTTTTCTTGTATTGAGAGTGTTGTAGGGCTTCTCCGCCTTTGGTAGTTACCATAAAGGAGAGTTATTCATAGTGGAGGGTGTGTGTGTGTGCGTTGATCCTTGGACTAGTCACCTCTTGTGAGGTGGATACCAAGTAAAATCCATTTGTTAGCATTGTATGCTTTTGTTTCTTTGTATTTCTGCTGCACATCCTTGAAGAAACAAGCAACGAAGTACACGAGCACGCGACGAGCTATTCACCCCCCCTCCCCTCTAGCTATTTTTCGTTGCCAACAAGTGGTATCAGAGCGAGGCCGCTCTTCACCGGAATCATCGCCGGAAGGGGCAAACAAAACAAGCAAAGCTAGAGGGTGAAGAAGTTGGAGCAAATTCATCAAAGTTAAAGAATTCAAGAAGCTCAACTTCAAGATGCAATTCCAAGATGGACTTGGATTTGACACAATGGTGGCTCCACCGTACACATCTACTAGCTTCGATCTTTGGAAATCAAGGATCGAAAACTTCTTAATGGTGGAGATAGAGCAATGGTTTGCTCTAATGAAAGGCTTCGAGGTTCTAAGAAATTCAAAGGGCAAAGTCCTCAAGAAAAGCAATTGGAGCCAAGAGCAAATCCAAAGATGTGAGGCCAATGATAAAGTGACCAAACTTTTGGTCAATCTATTGCCTAGCCACATTCTTGGAAAAATTTGAGAGTTCAAGGATGTCAAGGAGCTTTGGAGCAAATTGGCATCAATCCATGAGATCCCCTCCACTGTACCGAATCAAGAGGATTCCAAAGAGGGCGACTCATTGGATCAAGACCAAGAGGAGGATTCCGAAGTTGAGAGATGCTCAACTTCCGAAGAAGAAGTCCAAGAAGAAGCTTCATCTTCGAGGGAATGCAATGAAGAGAACAAGGAGGGAGCATACTCCTTGTTCCATGTACAAGATGATGAAGCCTCCACCTCTAGGATTGAGGGGGAACAATTTTTGGTGACACCGGATCAAGAAGAAGGAGAAGTCTCCACATCCGGGTCAAGAAGGGATGAAGAAGCTTCCACCTCCACAAGTCAAGATAAATCTAATGGAGGAGCATCACTATCGGATCAAGAGGAAGCCTCTACATCCACATCACATGGAGGACCAAGTGTCATCCCTACACAAGAAGGTATAAATAGTTCAATAAATAACAAAAATCATATTATATGTTTTGAGTGTAGGGAGAATGGGCACTACAAGAGCAAGTGTCCCAACTTGGCCAAGAAAAAGAGCCAAGTGGCACCTAAGGGCAAGGAGAAGCCCAAGGAGACCATCCCCGGAACAAAAAGCACATTGTGTGCTTTTTATGCAATCAAAAGAGGCATTACCGGAGTCAATGTCCTAAGGGGAAGAAGGTGGTCAAGGCTCAAGGAGGAAGCTCAACTCAAGGGGGAGCCTCCAAGGTAAAAAGAAAGGTAACCTTTATTGAGCCTACCCCTTTAAATTATGGTAAAAAGCATGCTAGTTCTAACTTATATCATTTTAATGCTATTTACCATGAAAATAGGAGGCATGATAAAGTTAAGAAAAATCATGTAGCTTTTCATGCTAAAACCTCTCAACCTAGGGCTAGGAATGTAGATAAAAATCTAGGCAAGAACACTAAGATCAATAACTATATGCCTAGAAATAAAAACACTCAAGGATTAAATAGAAAACCAAAATCTAGGGATTTATGGGAAGAAAATCAAGTCTTGAGGTCAAGACTTGATAAAATGGAAAAGACACTAAAAATGATGGAAAATATCCTTAAAGGGCAAAATGAGCAAAATCTAGGTTTAGGACAACAAGGGTTATTCAAGGGTCATAGAGGTTTGGGATACAAACCTAAAATTAAAAAGGATGTACCTACTTACCATAGGATTCCATACAGCTATGGAACCGACTCTAGGCCTAGTGGACAAGCCAAAAATACTAGGGAGGTCATCCCTAAGAGTATTTTTACAACAAATGTGAGTAAGACTTCTAAGAAGTCCAAGAAAGTCACAAAGAAGGTCACAAGGGAGGCAATCCCTAGGGTTGACTTAGAAAGTGTGACCAATGCTTCTAAGAAGCTAAACAAGGTCTCTAGGAAGGTATCTAGGGAAGTTATCCCTAGTGAGTACCTAGAGCATCCAAGGAGCACCAATAGGTTTTGGGTTCCTAAGAGCATCTTCTCTACCCCATAGATGGGTTAGAGAGTGTCAACTCTAAGTGGAAGGGTAGTTAACCCAATCATGATGAAGTTGACACTCAAGGAGTATTTTTAAGGTTATTATTAACCTTTGAAATGAGAAGGATAAAGGGTTCACTCTTGGAAAGAGTAACATGTGTCATATTTTGAGAAATTGAATGAAATTTTAAATGACACAACTTGAGAAAATCATAAGAACTACCAAGTTGAGTTTTTGGTATGTTTTTAGGAAGTTAAAGACAAATTTAAGCCTTAACTCAATTGATTACTTTTCAAAAGAGTAAAGCGTGCCAAAATTTGAGGAATATGCTTAATTTAAATTGGCACAAATTAGGAAAAGCAAAAGAAATGTCAAATTTGGTTTTTGACATTTTATTGGAAAATAGTGGGCAATCTAAGGCTTAAATTTTTAAGTTAGCTAAGAGTTAAGTATACTTAGGTAGGTAATCTAGGTATTTTATCTATGTTAACTTGTCACGCTTTGCTTGCCCATCAAATGTCATGACATCATATTTATTTGCTTTTGCATTCATGGTTTATTATGAAAAACACAAAAATACAATGTCATGTCATCCATACATCATATAGTTATAGAAAATTTCTTTTGAAAAATATTTCATTTTGATGTATGTCATATCATTTCATGCATTAATTTTTAATTCCTTACATTTAAGGACAAATGACATTAATTAACAAGTAAAATCCTTGGTGGATGTTTATTATTCGAAAATGCCTAGATAGATATGCATGATCCCTAGATTAGGGCAAAACCAAACTTTACATCTCACAAAGATCAATAAGGTGACTTGTATGTGTTTTAGTGCACATTAGATATAAGTGAGATGTTAGGATGATGAACAACAATCAAGATGTTGATTTAGTGCATTCTTTTGAGTTTTAAGTTCATCAAAACACATATCTATGTGTTTTCCCATCATTGGGAAAGCTAATGTACAAGTCATGTGCATTAAGCCCAAGGAACATGGTGGGATATTGGTTTTGAAAATCATTTTAAAATGTTTTTGGAAAACCTTGATGAAGACTATCTTTTGATAGTGACCATCATTGAATAGTTGAGCACAAACTAGAGAAAAACACTAAAGTTTTTGCAAGTTCTTTAGTTTGTGTCAATCTTTAAAAATATGAAATATTTTCTTAGAAAACTATTTTTTCATGATAATATATGCCCTAAATAGTGTCTACACAAATTTTCACAATTTTTGGATTTTTGTAGAATTTTCTAGGGGTTTCTGAAGTTGACTGAAATGAAATTTCAGCAACTATTAGAACTCCAATCGATCACCCGATCGATTGGAGTGCCTCAATCGATCGGGCGATCGATTGAGAAGGCAAATCTCGTGAGCAGAAGCTCGTTGGATCGATCAGTGGATTGATCGAGACTGGTTGAATCGATCAATGGATCAATCCAGACTGGCTGAATCGATCAGTGGATCGATTCAAGACAGTTCAATCGATTGGGACCTAACTCCAATCGATTGAAGATGCTGATTTTGGCTGGGAAAGCTTGATTTCAGCATTCCAAACCAAGTTTAGTCTAGGAAACCATTCCTAACCCCTCAAAATACATTTGTATACATCAAAAGGGTGTTTTCATGTTGAAGATAAGGATGAATTGGTTGAGGAAGACTAAATTGAAGTTTAGGTTGAGGTTTGATTTCATTATTGAATTTATGAACCTCAAAACTTCTAAATTTGGGTTTCCTAAAGGTTTAGGGATTCCAAGTCATTGTTGGTGCAATGACAAAAGTTACCACTATGTCTTTAGGGGGAGGGACTCTTTAAAGACATGAAAACTATTTTTTTTCTTGAACCTTGGAAGGTGATTAACCTTCTTTTCAGAACATGCTCAAGGTGGAACGTTTGAACTTTAATGGGGAGTGGATATCCTCATTGTTCAAGTGATTTCAGTTAAAAATGCTCAAGGATGAGCATTTGACTACATTAATGGGAGAATGTAGGGTTAAGGATAATGAAGGGTATGAGACTTTCATTATCATGTTGATCACAACGAGTGAAGTTGTGAACAACGATGAGCAACTCTTCAGGGGGAGAGTTTTTCAAAGATGGGACATTTGTTGATGTGTGTCAATAGGGGGAGAATGAAGGGTTTAAGTTAGGACTTCATTACCTAGAGGGAGTTTGCCCTCTTAGGAGGAGAATGAAGGGTTTATCTTATGCTTTCATTATCTAGTGGCATGAAGGAGGTTGAGGCTATGAGATTAGCCTAACTTAAATGTGGTATTGTCAAACATCAAAAAGGGAGAGATTGTTGGTGCAATATCCCTCAGGTTAAGGTTGACCTGGTTGACCAACCTTGAGTCTTGGTTTGGGTTTCGACGTTTGACAATACAAGACTTCGATGATATGGGCAATGCAGGTGCAGGTGTTCATTTGTGTAGATTGTTGATACAATTCCCGTTTGGTCAAGGTTGACCACTTGAGATGTGAAGGAAAGTCCTGGTGAGTGAAGCCAGGTAGAAGGAAATCCTGGTGAGTGAAGCCAGGTGAAAAACCTAGTGAGTGAAGTTAGGTGAAAGTCCTGGTGAGTGAAGCCAGGCAGAAGAAAGTCCTAGTGAGTGAAGCTAGGTAGAAGGAAAGTCCTGGTGAGTGAAGCCAGGCAGAAGGAAATCTTGGTGAGTGAAGCCAGGTGAAAAACCTAGTGAGTGAAGCTAGGTGAAAGTCCTGGTGAGTGAAGCCAGGCAGTTGGAAAGTCCTAGTGAGTGAAGCTAGGCAAGGGAAATCCAGATGGGTCAAGGTTAATCAGACATCTGGTGTTGGAAAGTCCAAGTAGGTCAAAGGAATTGACCGGATACTTGGCAGAAGGAGAAAAGTCCAAGTGGGTCAAAGAGATTGACCGGACACTTGGTGATGGAGTCCTAGCAGGTCAAGGTGACCGGATGCTAGGTTTTATGTACCAACAAGTCATGGTTGACTGGATGTTGGTTTAGGGGGCTTTGGACTTGGTTTTGGGCGAAAACCAAGATCTGGATTGATCAGCCGATTGATCCAGCAGATCTGGATCGATCAGCCGATCGATTGGATCATGCCCAATCGATCGGCCGATCGATCGGGTGTGTCCCCGCGAACAGAACCTCTCTGGATCGATCGGTGGATCGATCCAGAGGTCCCAATCGATCAGTGGATCGATTGGGAGCTGCTGTTTGTGCGTGATAAGCCTTGGATCGATCCAGGCTATTCCAGAAAGCACAGAGGCGCTCTGGATCGATCGGTTGATCGATCCAAAGCCTCCCCGATCGATTGGGAGCAATCCAATCGATCGGGATCCGACTATTGGCGTTATATTTAGCTGCAGGCGAGCGTTTCTTTCGGTAGAGACTTTACGATTCATCTCCGATCCTCTCCAGCAGCTCTCCACACTTCTTCTCCACTCTACCGCCAGTTCTTGAAGAGTTCTTGGAGCAAGGTTTGCTAGTGATCCAAGATCAAGAGGCGGGCAACAACAAGAAGTTAGGGTTAGGATTTTTGCTGCATAACTTGTAAGCTTTTGCTTGTGTTTTGTTTCCCTTTCCTTCTTCTTGTATTGAGAGTGTTGTAGGGCTTCCCCGCCTTTGGTAGTTACCATAAAGGAGTGTTATTCATAGTGGAGGGTGTGTGTGTGTGCGTGGATCCTTGGACTAGTCACCTCTTGTGAGGTGGATACCAAGTAAAATCCATTTGTTAACGTTGTATGCTTTTGTTTCTTTGTATTTCTGCTGCATATCCTTGAAGAAACAAGCAACGAAGCACACGAGCACGCGATGAGCTATTCACCCCCCCTCTAGCTACTTTTCAGTCCCAACATACATTTATATACTAAGTGTAGTTGTTTAATTAATTTATATTGTAGAGAACATGGTGTGTGGTGTCACACACAGAAGATCATGTTATCAATTCCTTATAAATTATAAACAGTGGATCACGACTAAGATAGAAAGGAACAAACTGTTGGAATAGTCTTAGTGTAATTTGATATTAGTTTATCTTAACTATAAAATTACACTAGTACCCTCTGAGTGTATTGAGCAGAACCATTTAAAGTAAGTTCTTTTTATAATGACTGAATAAAAGAACAAGACCTTTTGATATTATGGAAGTGTATGCTCTTAATCTGGATATAATAACAAACACATATATCTAATATTTATTTATTTGACTTATCAATGGGTAAGATTTAGTTCGATAAATTAAGAGGCCTGATAAGTTGAGAAATGATATTATTTATAGTGTGTGTTGTTGATTATAGAAGGAAACTGTGCCCTAGTAATCTAAGTTGATAATGTCCCCAAGAGCAGCTCATAAGGATTGTCATGTAAACAATGCAGGAGCTCATAAGGAAATAAAGATAAATTTCATTTTTGGAAATTATCTACATGCTTTAATAGAGAGATTTTAATTTATAAAATTTCCTTTTATAACCAACCATGAAGGAAAAATTAATAGAGAAATTTTAATTTTAAAAATTTTCGTAAACAAATAAGGAAGTTTTAAATTTGTGTTTAAAACTTGCCTTATTTGGAGCATGTGATATGGCCGGCCATAGCATGGGTTAAAAGGAATTTTTAATTAAATTTCCTTATTAACCTATGGCAAGGAATATAAGGAGATTTTAATTATAATTAAATTTCTTTATTTTCCAAGACCAAGTAATATAAAAGAGAAGGCAGAGGTGTCTCACCTCACAACACATATTCTATTATTCCTCTCTCTTTTCTTCCTTGGTGTGGCCGGCCCTATTCTCTTCTCACTTCTTCTTCTTGTGGTTGAACCTCAACATCTCTTGGAGCTCTTGTGGTGACCGGATTTTGCTTGGAGAATAAGAGAAAGGAGGCTTTGCTCTTGCATCCCTTGGAGCTTGAAGGTTGGCGGTCGAAACATAAAAGAAGGAAGTTGTCTTGGTGGTTCTCATCTTGGTAGATCGTTGCCCACACAACGTCCGAGATAAGAAGAGGAATACGATAGAAGATCAAAAGGTTGTTACGTACAAATAAAGGTATAACTAGTAATTATTTTTCGCATCATACTAGTTTTCTTTGTATAGTTTTTGAAATACCAAACACAAGAGACATATGATTCTAGGTTTCGAATTTGTGATTCGAGTTTGTATTTTTTTTATTTTTCGAATTTGTGATTCGATTGTTCCTTTTGGTAAAACCTACGGTTATATAAGGAAATTAAATATTAAATTTTGTTAAGAGGTTTTGTCGAGGCAGTAGTGGATGTTCTCATATCCAAGAATGCCAAGTGTCTCGCCATGTTTCTCCTGGGAACCGATTTTCGAAATTAATATTCAATTGAATTTGTAACATGGGTGGATTTGGATCAATAATGTTAAGCATCGTTTGAGATCCAAGTCTAAATCTAAAAGAACAAATAAGTTAAACTTAGAATCAATAATGTTAAGTTCCGTTTGCGATCCAAGTTTAATTTCTAAAGAACACAATAGGTTGTTAGAAATGTTCGACACTTGTACAAAATTTTTGTATAGAGGAACCGGTACAATCTTCCGAGTAGCAACCAACAATAAGAACTCCAAGAGAAGATGAGGTTCGGCCGCCACCACCAAACTCCAAGGGATGCTAGAAACAAAGCCTCCTATCTCTCCTTCCTCTAACAATATCCGACCACCAACAAAAACTCCTTGAGATGAAGATGTCGCCGGCCAAGGAAGAAGAATAGGAGATGGAGAGGAAGAGAGGGGCCGACCAACAACCAAGGAAGAGAGGAACTAATAGAAGAGATATTGTTATGAGGTGAGACACTTCTACCCTCTCTTTTATATTCCTTGGTCTTGGCAAATAAGGAAAGTTTTATTAAAACTTCCTTATTCTCTTTGCCAATGAAAGGAAAGTTTAATAAAATTTCCCTTTCAAACTTTATATGGTCGGCCACCTTAATCCCTCCAAACAAGAAAAGTTTTAAACACAAAATTAAAACTTTCTAATTTGTTTTCAGAAATTTTTAAATAAAAATTTATCTTTAAAACCTCCTTTCAATCTACATATAGGGAAAGATATCAAATCTTTTCTTAATCTGTTGTAGAAACTATAAAAGGAAAGATTTAATTTTAAAACTCTCTTTTAAATCCGAGGATGGTTTAAAAAAAAAGAAAGTTTTATCAAAAATTAAAATCTTCCTTTTAACTACAAATAAGGAAAGATATCAAACCTTTCACTTAATATTTTGTAGAAAGCTATAAAAAAATATTTAAATTTTAAACTCTCTTTTAAAACCATGGCTTCCACATAAGAAAGATTTTTAAAAAATAAAATCCTTTTTAATTTAATGTGGTCGGCCACACCAAGCTTGGGTTCAAGCTAGGGCTGGCCACCTAATGAAACCAACTCACCTTGGTTTGGACGACCCTAGCTTGGGCTCCAAGCATGGCTTGGCCGGCCACCTTAAGGTGGGTAAGAAGGTAGGTATGGGTATGAGTGGGTATAATACTTTATAAATAAGAGGCTACGATAGGGACTGAGAGGAGGAATTTGTTTTGGTCTCCCGATGAAATTAAGCTTTCCGTGTTCGCCCTGAACACCTAACTTAATTTCATCAATAATAATTGATACCACTAAAGAATTATTATTGAATTATCGCATCAATCTCAAATTACATTTTAGGCTCCTTCTTATCATGAGTGTGTTAATCTCCCTGTGTTTAAGATATCGAATGCCCACTAATTAAATGAGTTACTAACAACTCACTTAATTAATATTTAGCTCCAAGAGTAGTACCACTCAACCTTATCATCATGTCAGATCGAGTCCACCTGCAGGGTTTACATGACAATCCTTATGAGCTCCTCTTGGGGACATTATCAACCTAAATTACTAGGACACAGTTTCCTTCTATAATCAACAACACATACTATAAATAATATCATTTCCCAACTTATCGGGCCTCTTGATTTATCGAACTAAATCTCACCCATTGATAAGTCAAATAAATAAATATTAGATATATGTGTTTGTTATTATATCCAGATTAAAAGCACACACTTCCATAATACCAAAAAGTCTTGTTCTTTTATTCAATTAAGATAAAAAAAACTTACCTTAAATGATCCTGCTCAATACACTCAGAGTGTACTAGTGTAATTTTATAGTTAAGATAAACTAACACCAAATTACACTACGACTATTCCAATGGTTTGTTCCTTTCCATCATAGTCGTGAGCTGCCGTTTATAATTTATAAAGAATTGATAACATGATCTTCTGTGTGTGACACCACACACCATGTTATCTACAATATAAATTAATTGAACAACTACACTTAGCATACAAATGTAGACATTTGACCAATGTGATTCTTTATTTCAAAATAAATGTTTACAAAAAACTAGACTTTTAGTATACACTCTAACAATTCGCCACTCGGTCGTTGATGGAGACAAGGATTTAAGGTCACCACTCGATCGTTAATGGGGACAAGGGTTTAAGGTCGCCACTCTACCGTTGATGGAGACAAGGGTTTAAGGTTGCTGCTCGACCGTTGGTGAAGACAAGAGTTTAAGGTTCCTGCTCGATTGTTGATGAAGATAAGGGTTTATAGTCGCCGCTCGACTTTTAACTTGGCCTGATCGGCACAAGAGTCTTAAAAGTTTTTGGTTTTTATTCATGTCAGCCATGCATCCAGAAGGCATATACATAAGTATATTTATATTTGCTCACGCACCTCACCCAGGCCTATAGGATTGGAGATGATTAGCGTTCCACGACCGCTTGAGTCGTCTCCCATTTTCGTCTTCCAAGTAATAGACTCCCGAGTGGAGTTTCTGTACAACTTTGTACGGTCCCACCCATAGTGCCTCAAGTTTGGTGACGTCACCGACCGGCTTGATTTTCTTCTACACCAGATCACCGACATGGAAGGACCTCGGGATCACCCTCCTGTTGTAGTTCTGCCTCATCTGCTATCGGTAAGTCATTAGCCAAACAACCGCTTTATCCCTCGTTTCATCCACCAAGTCAAGCTCCATTAACCTTCGCTCGCTATTTCTTTCATCGTAGAGTCGCACCCGATCGGATTCTACTCCAACTTCTACAAGAACCACCGCTTCTCCTCCGTACACCAGCTGGAATGGTGTTACGCTGGTCACCTCCTTTTGAGTCATGTGAAGTGCCCACAAGACGCTTGAGAGCTCAACGACCCAGCTACCTCCTATGTGGTCGAGCCGAGTTCGTAAGCCTCGGAGGATCTCCCGGTTAGTGACCTCCGCCTGGTCGTTGCTCTGGGGGTAGGCGACTGAGGTGAAGGACTGCTGGATGCCATAGCCTTCGCAACGCTTCCTCAGCTTCTGACCCGCGAACTGTCTTCCATTATCCGAGATGAGCCGACGGGGGATGCTAAACTGACAAAGGATGTTCTACCAGATGAACTTGATGACCATCTGCTCACTTATCTTTGTCAGGGGCTCAGTCTCCACCCATTTTGAAAAGTAGTTTACAGCAATGAGCAGGAACTTTCGCTGGCCTGTCACCTTGAGAAATGATCTCACGATGTCCATGCCTCATTGGTCGAACGGGCAAAATACCATGGATGACTTCATTTCTTTGGTCGGTCGGTGCGAAATATTATGATACTTTTGGCAGGACATGCATGTGGCTATCGTCCGAGCGACATCCTCTTGGAGATTTGGCTGACACCGTGCCGCTTGACCCATGACAGGTGGACTCTCCCTTATCGCCACATCACTACCTAAAAGATCTTATGCCAATGAAGATATCATATATCCTTTTAAATCTATAATCTTTTCTAAATCTTTTAAAATAATAATAATAATAACAAAATTAACTCATTCCTAAATTTAATTTATCCATTTGAATTGAACAGCTCATCGAAAGGAAACAAAATTGACATTTACCTAATGAGTCTTGCCCTTGTGGAGAAGGTAAGTGAAGGGAAGAAAAGGATATACAGGGTAAAATAGAATGTTTATTTTTATTTGGGGGGAATGGGTTATGGAGGGAAAGAAGAGAAGGATAAAGATTATCTGTGCTTATTCTAATTTTATACTTATTTTTTCATTTGATATATAGATTCATTTTAAAAAAAAAGAGAGTATTTTTATAATTTTATATATTTAATTTTTATTTTCCTCACTTCCCTCTAAATGAACATTCCTTACTTCACCTCCCAATTCATTAATGAACATTCCTTATCCCATTCAAATTAGGGGAGAGTCCAGTCTTTTCTCCTGGATTTTGACTTCCCTGTTCACTTGGTAGCTGCTACTGACAATTCCTTGTCCACTGAATTATTGCAGACGATATATTTAATAACTGATATTGAGAAGATTTACAGAAAACGAAGCTTTACCGCTTCTCCAATCATTCACAAGACAAGCAATATTCTCCTCCTATTCTTCTACAGACAACGGAAGAATATTGTGGAAGATGAACAAGTGTCCGCATTTATTCCACCCGCCGCTTCCAACATTTAGAAAGCGAAAACAGACGAAATCCTTTTTTTCTTTTTTTTTTTGCTTTTCTAAATCTCGTTTCTTTTATATCTTCACTCAATTAGATAAAATTTATCGCTAGATTACACTCTAATAGTCAATCGAAAGTCGTGAAGCAAAACTGAAGCAGAGTAGAAAGCCGCAGCAAGTTTCCCAAACATCCACACGTCCCTCCTCTCGACTCACACCACCTCCACCACCATGCGGTGCAGGTCGAACGTCAGCATGGACGCCCGGAGCTTGGGCGGCTGCCGCTGATCGGAGACGGTCGCCGTGGGGAAATCCATAGCCGGCCCGACGATCCTCTCCGACGTCCCGAGCCATTTCGACTGCATATACTTGTGTTTTCTCCACGGCGCCAAGTGCATCTTGTTATCCTTCATGCACTTCTTCGCAGCCGCGCAGACGATCTTCACGACGCCGCGGAGTTTCTCCGCCTTGCCGACGAAGATCTCCGGCAGGGACATCACCAGGCGGTTGTATTCCTGGCTGCTTCTCGCCATCTCGAATTCCGCCCGAAAATTTTGCTCGATCACGAGCCTCACGGGCCCTTTTTTGCCGCTCTTAGTTTCCATCTTCACGTCGATGTACGTGTGCTCCCCTGTTAGACATCAAAACAGAGCGATATCAACTATTGCTCCACATAAAATCAGTAACGCAGAGGCGACAAAGAACAACAATATTTAGATTGCGATGCTTTTTGCTGGTAGTCGAGAGATTTAGCAATAAAAAGTTGGACTCGCAAGACAAGTCGAGGGGGGGTTGACTACCTGAAGGAATGTCCGGCGATCTCTTCCATTTGGACTTGCACAGACTGCTGTCATATCCTATCTCACGGAGCTCCTTGGCGATGTATGCCAATGCGCAATTCCGGCATTCTTTGGCCATTCTATTGGAGCATGAGCACACGATACCCTTCGCTTGCATCTTCTCTACTGCATCCTTTGTTCGCTGCAGTAATTTAACCTCTGCAGAGCTAATCCGTGATAAGGCTTCCTGTAACATATTATTTTTCAGAATTGATTAGGATCATCTAACGTAACTACAAAAACATGTAAAAAAAATCTGTAATTTTTTAATAAAAAAGTGATTTTTTTCCCCCATTGGAAAAGAAGGGGACAGAGCGAAAGAGATCCACAGATTTTTCTGGCTGGGAATTAATCGACGAAAAAACTTACGTGAAGAAGCTGTTGCTGCGACTCCCAAAACGCCTTGTTCTCCGCGGCGCTGCTCTCGCGACCCCCCTCCTCGTCGCCGCTTTCGAAGGCGTCGTCACCGCCCCGGTCGCCGTGAGAGCTCCCGTCGGAGCTCCCGCCCTCCTCCAAGAAGCTGAAAACCGTCTCCGACAGGCTCATCCAGCCATCCCCCGCCTCCACGCCCATGTCGACCTTCTCCACGCCCTTTTGAATTTGGGTGGCCGCTCCGCCTCTCTCCGCTGGCATTGACGGCCCTGCTCGTCGCTTCTTAAATACCGGGCGACGGAGGAAGCCCGACAACGACTCAGCGGACGAACGGGACGCCGCGAACATGTCTGGACAGCTCGATTGTCCACGTGGCGAGGTTTGGTTGGCCTGGTTTGGCCTGTGGTCCCCGGCCGGATGAACAAGGTATAAATCACAACGCGGATCCACGTCAGCGTCTCCGCCTCAAGAATTGTTGCCTCCCTTATCCGCTCTGCCTTCTCTCTATTTCTCACCCACTTTCCACGTTTGTCTCTATCTCTTAACAGACACCAGCTCGGGGAATGTAGACCCGGTCAAACAAAGCAGAATTGGGACCCGGGTCGCTGGCAAATGAGAAGTCTGTTTTTCCTGTTTGGTAAACTGATTAGTACAGACGAGATTAGGATTCATAGAATATGCTTCCGGTATCGAGCGTGTAGCGTCACCGCATCGCACCTAAAGGGAATATCTTCTACGTTATGCGTTTCTGGCTGTGGTGTCGGTTATCTCACCGCCTAATTTTTCGTATGGCAAGATTTATCAAAATGCACCTCTGGTTTTCCATCTTTGTGAAAACATGTGTTTTTAAAAAAAAAATTAACAAGACACCCCTAATTATTTATATGGTTAAAATATACCCTTTTTTTATAAATTATTAAATTAGTATTCCACCCATAATTTAATATCTCAAATAGCACAACTTTGATTAGAGTAATATTTTAATATAATTTTGATCAAAATTATGTCAACTTTGATCAATTTTAATCAAAATTGTACTATTTTAGAATAGTTTTGATTAAAATTATAATATTTTTGAGTAATTTTGATTAAAATTGATCAAAACTGGTCAAATTAATCCAAAGTGATACAACTTTAACTGAAATTATTTCATCTTTAGATATATTATTTTAAGGATGGATCAATTTTTTGTTAAAAGCATATCAGTTTTGATTAAAATTGCACTACTTTTAAACAATTGTATCTAAAATTATGCAGTTTTAGTGAAGATTATTCTAAAATTAAGGGAAAGCTCAGAGTTATTCCATGTAGGATGTTGTTTTAATAATTTTTTAAATACGAATATAATTAAAAACACTAAAGTAATTTATCTTAAATGTATGATAATACTGATGCTACGAATTAACTTCTATAGTGAAAAAAAACAAAATTCTCCAACCAAATAAATAAGATCTCTTTCCTACTTCATCTGTATTTAAAGCACTATACATCTTCCACAATTTTAGAATTATACAAAAAATAAAAAATAAAATCCAATCAATTGTTATTGCAAATAATCTCCTTAATTTTCGTCATTTTCAGGGCACTCCAAAAATTAGTCCATCCACAAAATCTGAAGATCTGTTGTGCATAAGGAATACAAGTGATTCAATTGGTGCACATTGAGATAGCTATGGCATTGTGAGACATTCAGACTTAATGAGTATATTAAGCTATCTCTTTCAATGGACAATTAATTATTTGGATTGAGATCTTATCCATTGGCGCTAGTTCTATCAATAAGAATAAACAATAATGTATTTATAAAAAAAGTAATCATGATTTACTCATTTTTGGCGAGTTTACATATATCAATTAATTTTAAAAGTGATTGACTCAGTCTAATTAAAATTTACTATCAGCTACCAAATAGATTAAAAGTATTAATGACTTATCAATTTAACATCTTAGTCAATCATCTATTAAAAAAAAATTATCCATTAATTAATTAAAACTAAAATGTAATCCTTAAATACTTTAAAAAATTGAACAGACGCCTTGTCACTATGGTTCCGGAGTCAACATGCATGCATGTTAAATCCAACTCATTATCATATCGTAAACTTTTCATGCACAATGTTTCACGGGTAAAATAAAATATAATATAATATAATATAATATAATATAATATAATATAATATAATATGAGACGCTACCTTTTATAATATTTAAGGGGCTTCTTATTTTAGAAAATAAAGGGGTCATTTTCTTGTCCTATATTCTTACATTGCTACTCACGAATTTATATACATATTATATTAATATTTTTACAAAATCCTAATTTTAATTAAAATCATAAGACCATCAACGAAGGACATTCATTCTGATTCCCGACAAATATGAACAAATCGCACCTAAATCTTATCCGAGTAGACAATTCATCCATTCACGGTGATGGACAGCGTGCAAAGGTTCTGCGGATTATCTTATCCTCTACCTGTGTTATTGTTATGACAAGATTAAACTCTCTATTTATTTATCTATATTTTATTAAAATCAGTGATAACAATTATGTGTTGCCTTCCCTGGATTGACACAGTTGTTGATGATATGACGTGACGATTCATAGGAGGTTTCACGTCGCTCCAAAAGTCAATGTAATAAGTGAATGACAATCAAAGTCAAGATCGAAAAGAGGAGATAAATCGTTCAGATAACGAAGAATGGGTAATTCATTTTATCAGAAACGTTCTTATCATTTTTAAGTCTTATCGAACAGATTTAAGGTAAAGTCATCGTTCGACGCTCAGATATCCTTTTTAAATTTTGAGAAAATCATGTTATAATTCGGATATCCGGTTACTCGTGAGGTAAATTATCGAATCACTGATTGATGAAATTACTATATTAACTCAATATATTATTGTGACCTACGCCGCTTATATTTAGTGTTTATTATGCGCTCATAGATATGTGAGAAAGAAGGTTAGGCGGAAGAAGCAAATTAATAGTCATGTGTATTTATTATGTCATCAATCATAGTCTTGTTAAAAGTTTGGAAGGAGACAAAAAATCTCCTATAATTAATGAATCAATAATTGGTTCATTACTCTGTTTAATAAATACAATCTCATTAACCAGAAATGTTAAAGGTTTGAGAGAAAATTGTATTAAAGGAAAGTAATAAAAAAAAATATTACTCAATCGCGTCAATTCTTTTGTTAACACACTGATGAGTCTTTTTGGAGAACATCTGAGTAAGATCATGATATTTTTCCAATAGATCATAGACCAATTTTTAATGTGGGTAAAATACATCGTGGGCCACTGTGCTTGACAAAATCCTCCATGATTTATCAGATCACATAGAGCAATTCTCGATGAGCCCAAGAAGTAAAGATTATCATCTTTTGCTACGTTAATAACAATGGTTGGAGCAAAGATGACACTGTCACCTTAACGGCCGTTTCAGAGCTCCCTTAGACTTTTAGAAAGGGGAAAAACATAACGATCCTTTATATGAAAAAATTAAATACATAACAAGGTATTTTATATTTATTAAAAATTGAGTTCGACATCTATTGAAATACTTATCTATATCAGTACCAACTCCATGAATCCGTAGGACGCTATAACGATAATTGTGCATCATGAGGCAGAATTATAGAGTTATAAAATATACCTCAATGACACATCATATTTAAGATACATTCATCAGCTTTTATTTTTTAATATTCATTCTCGGCGGATGGTTCTTATCCACAATGTCACACAGAGAAAGGGACTGCTAACGGAGCTAATTAATTACGTTCGAGACAAACGGCACCCGGGTTTGGTATGTTTATGTAAAGGGGAGGATACATATTGGATTTTAGCTTTCGCCCAGGGGTTGGGAAAGGAAGCTACGAGAGAACATAGACAGACATTAGGATTGGGGTTAAGTACGAGGGCGCATGTTCTGAGGGTGCTATTGGATTTTGGATTCATTATTTATGATCCGGAATTAAAAATGACTTGTGGGGCCTTGTGTATTGTGGGCCATTCCTCTCACAATTATCGTAGGTCCCGGCGTGGGAAGATGAATAAATTATTGCGGGTGGACGATGCGGTTGGACACGCGCCGTGGCGCGCGATACCTCGTTCGCGGCGCGTGTAAGCGCGGGTGGCGTGGCTGCATGCAGTGGCGTCTTCAGCTGGGGACGGATGCCACCGCACCGATTTTTTTTTAATTAACATTATATATATAATATATTTTTAAAAAAATTTAGTCATAATTAAAATAATAAAAAATCTGATTCATATCCATTTATCATGATATTTCTTTTTCAAAATAGTCTCACTTTGATAGACTGAGTTATTGTCCATTGGTATAATTTTTCTGAGAAAATATCACGATTTTGAATGAGACCGTCGGTCCTCTTTTCTCGTGTATGATATATTTTTTTGAAAAAAATGATATATTTAAAGAAAGAATCTTTAAGAAATATTTAAAGATAAATACATAAAATGATAGGATCTAAAAAAATAAAATAATAGACCCTAAATTTATATATCTATTTTTAAGTATTTTCTTTAAAAAAAATTATACATATCATTGCTCATATGCTTTTTTTTTTTTGGCCGTGCCGTTGTTGTGGGTTCTTATTATTAGAAATAGTGGTTTCATGTTACAATATGCTATTTGAGAAAGATATTGAAATATGTTATTCGGAAAAAATTATCCGCTTATTATTTTCCTTATTTATCTTACTGTGATAAATGTAAATATTGTCTTTTATTTTTCCTTTTCAGCCGATATATATATATATATATATATATATATATATATACGAGTGTAATATAATAATATATAAATTATTTAGGTCTTTGAAAATTCGAATTGTTTGAATTTTCTAGTGTCACCCTTATAAATCAAGAATTAATTATTCGTCAGACCCATGTACTGAACGGGCTTCCCTATGTAAAAAAATTATTTTAATTTAATATTATACTTGTATTAGTAAAAAAAACTAAGAAAAATATATTTTTTAACATTTTCGGCCTAAAATATTTATAGAAACTTCTTTGATCATAGTGTTGTCAATTCTAAAATATGAGATTAAACAGAACTATATTTGTTTTTTATATAAAACAACCAGAGAAAATTAATGATGAGAAAAATTCATAATAATACGCTGTAGCTGAGTCTCGAACTCTAGATCACTGATTGTTTCGCTTGTGGAATTACTAATAAACTTTGGAATTATTTTTAGTGTAAATAGAAAAAAGGACATTAACGTAAATGCATTTTAGGCTTCACCAAAATTAGTTAGTAAAGGAGGAAATTTTTAATAAAGTAGTAAGATATTAAAAAATATTTTTTCAGATTTCTATTATTTACTCGTTATTCTATATTTGTTTTTATATGGTATCCAATCAATATATTTCTAGGAAGTTTATTTGTCTAATACGTTGGATTCGACTTCTTATTAAACAAAGTCGAAAGAAACATTGTTGATATTTCTATTCATTTCTTCTTCAACACTTTGATCATCTCGGAATCGTTTTAGTTACAAACATTTGAATGGTGACAATTATGACATTTGAAATCGTTCAATGAGTATAACTCTCAACGTTAACAAATAAATCGTTCAATTATGACATTTTTTATCAGAACTAAAAAATAATGCGCCTAAAGTATTTTAAATAGAGAGAGACATCGCCTTGCTACCCCAAGATTCCACGTCTATTATAGTCTATTTCACTAAATTAAAAAACGTGTGGGATTAACTTTTTTTTTATAATGATTTTCCTATTGACACTTGCGAAGAAAGCAGAGGAAATCATATCAAAGAGGTAAGGTAATGCAATTTTTTATGAGACTGAATCAATCTTATCTTTCAATTCGTGATCAAATACTTTTTATGCAACCACTCTCTACTATTGGGAGAGTTTATTCCATGATTTTAAATGAAGAGAAACAAAGAAACTTAGATGGTCTCTAATGAGGTCATGCTGATAGACGCATGTAAAACTCATTATCGAATTCATTCATCAAATAAAGTAAAACCAAGTGATACGGTAGTACATTGATAGATGCTGTTATTAGTGTGTGCACTTATATGTCAAGACACTTTTTATATATTTTATGGATAATTATTTAATAAAGATAAGTATTTATCATTAATTATTTACTTTTCTATACGTATATAATTAATGATAAAGTCCCACATATTAATGGGTATACTAATCTGAAAATAGTTCTCGATCGGACAGATATCTAGAGGGGGCATGGATATCTAGATCAACGCTGAATATGACTAGGTCGAGATAGACTGGAGGGATGGATATCCAAGTTGTACTTGGGGTGCCTTGAGTTTAGAGGTACACTGGGTACGACCCGCTCAAGAGAAGACCACATATTAAGCATTATTGGTTATTCTTCTTATGAATGAGTGTAACTGATCTTTTAACTTGAGACCTTCATTTATTCTATGCGTGGAGTTTTGTGCTTTGACATCGTTAAAAGTAGTCTTTAATCGGATTGTGATTAATACGGTAGTTAGGTGTATGACAAAGCGTAGAGAGAATAATGTTGAGTCAATAGAGGATTCATCGCTCTCTTGGATTAGGAGTTAACATCCTGGCCGCTTGATAGAGATATTAGTGACTCAAAATCCATGGCTATGGGAGGAATGATTTATCATTCAAGAGGAGTCTATTATATCTTAGAAATCAAGTAAAACAATTAATTTGGTAATGATGCATAATGTATCGAATTAATTGGGATGTAGGCTTATATGAAGAGATTGAATTACACAGTAATTGATTCATAGTGGTTTACAGTTTATAACTAATATTAATTTTATCGTGTTGGGTGACTAAAAATTGTTGTTAGACGGTTACCTTAGTCTGTGTATGGATTTACACTACCTTCGTGTATAAAACCTAGAGGGTCCCACGCATAGCACGTAGACATGAACAATGGTATCGGAAGCTAGTCGAGATAAAGATCAAATATGGATTTATTTGATACAAAGAAGAGAGAATTCGAATAGCCATAATCATGATGATTAATGGATAATTCGAAGAGTCATAATAATGATAATTAATGAAGAATTTGAAGAGTTATCATAATGAAGGTTATAAATGAAGAATTTAATTATTGAGCATATAACTCTTCATCTTCCTAATTAATGAAGTTCATAAATGATGAATTTATTGATAACTTGACTCTTCGTATTCCTTGGAGGCTATAAGTAGCCATCCTCGGAAAGATGCGAGAAAGGAATTGATTCTCTCTGAGTTTCCCTCGTTAACTTCTTGTTCGTTCGAAAGAGATCATAGTATTTCCAAGACTTTGTCGATCCAAGAGGCTAGCACCTAACGGATCGTGTCAAGTTCGTGATCTAGTGCGCGTGGATACCACTAGAGGAGTCACACGTGGGGCTCTTATCTGTCTTATCTGTCTGTGATATTATCCACACCTATCGAGAACTCGAGGTATATTTTTATATTATTTTGTGTAAAACTATATGTACCACGAAAGATCCATGATTCAATATATATCTTCCGCTGCGCTCCGAACCCAGCAGCTACTACTTGCATGATTTTATCCCCAAGATTATGGTACAGCATTAGGGTATCTAAGTTATTATCCAAATATTCATAGTTTGATCCTCAGTTATGGTAAATTTATAGTAATTTTTCCTCCAAATAGGACGGGCAAGCAAGGATCATGTCAAATTTCTTGGTTGCTCGCTGCAAATGTTTTCCGATTTACCCTACTGGTCGGTGGAAAATTCCCGTGAGACAGGGCCGGTAACCCAGGGATAGTCAATGAGACTAACTGGATTTATCAATTTTTTTTCCTCGAGGCTATGACACGACGGTAAGACATCCAAGTTGTCATATAGGTATCTGCGGTTTGATCCCCAGCTATGGCGTATTTGTATGAATTTTTCCTCTAAATGCGGGGTGCAACCAAAGGATGCTGGACTTCTAGGTTGACTTGCACTTTTTGATTTATCTTGATGGTCAATTAAAAATTTCTATGGGATCAGATTGATTATCCCAAAAATAATGAGTGAAGTTATCTAGGATTATTATTATTTTTAGTGCTTACATGATTTCTCTGTCAGATATAAGAAGAATGCAGTGAAAAAAATCTTTTGCAAATAATTGTCAGTCAGATACTCCAAGCTTCACACATGAACAAAATCAATAACTCTTTACTCTCTTAAACAATGGTGAAACTCAAGCCAAGGCAAATGTTATAGGTTCAATCATTCCCTTTTGTTCTTCATGCTATATTAATTTGAAAACTCCTAGGAATTGGTTTGTTGATAGTGGTGCTATCATCTAAGTTATTACTAGATACAAACATACCTTTATATTCATCTGTTGCATTACCTAATGGAAATAAAGTAAGTTACTTCCATTGCATCTGCAAAACTTAGTTAAAATCTTACTATCACAAAGGACAGATATTATCCGTTAGTAAGATAACTAAGTCTTTAAATTATTTGATCAATTTATTTCTTGATTTTTTGTCTTTTACAGGACTTGTCAACAAAGAAGATGATTGATTTGGAGAGTATTGAAGAATTTTGGTAGAACTCTTGAGGAGAAAGAGATATTTTGTTTTCTGTATATTAAACTTTTGATTACAAAGCCTTTATATAGACTTGAAAGAAACTTAGAGGGTAAGTAAGCTTAAACGCTAAGTAACTGTTTAGCTTATCAAGGTGACTCTTTGATTCATACAACAATTGCATGCACGATGGAAGAGTGATGGTCCAACTTCCTCATAATGATGGTCAACACATTAACTTTAACACTCCCCCTTAATGTGTTGTCGGATTCCAAGTTTGGCTCGGAGCTGTTCAAATCTTTCTCTCGGAAGTACTTTTGTGAAGATGTCAGACAATTGCTCCTCAGATCGACAGAACTCAAGTTGAATTTCTTTATCTTCAATTGTCTGTCGAATGAAATGATGCTTGAGTGCTATATGTCGAGTTCGGCTGTGGTGAACTGGGTTCTTAGCCATAGCGATTGCAGATTTGTTATCGCAGTATAGCACGGTTCCTTCAATTTGATGATGACCGAGATCAGCTAAGATTCTTCGAAGCCAAATTGCTTGTGAAGTGGCTACTGATGCTGAGATGTACTCGGCTTCCGCAGACGATTGTGCAACACTTTGTTGTTTCTTGGACAACCATGAGAATATTGCTGAACCAAAAGAGAAACAGTACCCCGAGGTGCTTTTCATGTAGTCTAAGGATCCACCAAGATCACTGTCACAATAACCGACAAGGTTAAGTGCATGATTCTTTTGAAAGCTTAGACCGAGGTCGGTTGTCCCTTGAACATATCGTAAGACGCGCTTTGCTACACCGAGATGAAAATGGCTCGGACTCTGCATAAATCTTGAGAGTAGACTTGCAGCATACATGAGATCAGGTCTAGTTGCTGTGAGGTATAACAAATTACCAATGAGGCTACGGTAATGAGTGACATCCGCTGCTTTTCCTCCATCTTCCTTTTTCAATTTCTCCCCCATAATAAGTGGTGTAGAGACAGGATTGCATCCCAGCATGTTGAATTTCTTCAGAATCTTTTCTGCATATATCTTTTGGCAAATAAATACTATCTCTTCTTCTTGGTAGATCTCCATGCCCAAGAAATGTCGAAGTAGACCCATATCGCTCATTTCATACTTTTGAGTCATGTCATTTTTGAACTCTTCGATCATCTTCTTGTTGCTTCCAGTGAAAATTAGATCATCAACATAAAGAGTGACTATAAGAACATCATTACCTTGCTGCTTGACATACAAAGTTGGTTCACTCTTGCTCTTCTCGAATTTTGTTTGGTTGAAATAGTTGTCGATCTCACTGTACCAAGCGCGAGGAGATTGTTTAAGTCCATATAGCGCTTTCTTAAGTTTGTAGACTTTTCCTTCTTTTCCTTTTAGGATGAAACCCTGAGGTTGATCTACATACACTTCTTCCTTCAATTCACCATTGAGAAACGCTGACTTGACATCAAGCTGATAAAGTTTCCACCCTTTGCTGGCGGCAAATGCAATTATAGCTCGGATTGTGTCAAGCCGAGCTACTGGGGCAAATGTCTCCCCATAGTCAATTCCAGGCTGTTGAGAATAACCTTTGGCAACTAGTCTTGCTTTGTGTTTTTGAATGGATCCGTCTGGGTTGTGCTTGACTTTGTAGATCCATTTAACACCTATGACTTCTTTATTTGTCGGTTTATCAACAAGCTCCCATGTCTGATTTTTTTCAATCACACGGACTTCCTCCTCCATTGCTTTTTTCCACAATTCTTCTTTGATTGCTTCATCAAAGTTCTCAGGCTCAATGGAGCAATAATTGCATGTAGCATATATATCATCTAATGATCTGTACCTTTTTGGAGTTGTGCTCGGGGATGAGGAGTTTGATGAAGTTGGATCAGTTGAGCTTTCGTCATTGGGTTGAGATGAGCTTGAATCTGGTGTGCTTGGCTCAATTTCATCTTCTTTGTCAGTACTGATCAAAATGTCTTTCTTCTCAACTTTGTTTTCTTCCCAATTCCATAAAGCATTTTCATCAACTTGAACATCTCGGCTAATAATAACTTGACCCAACTGTAGGTTAAATAGTCTATAACCTTTGCTCATGGTACTGTAGCCGACAAAAATACATCTTTCGCTAGATTCGTCAAGTTTGCTTCGTTTCTCTTTTGGAATTTGAGAATAGCAAATGCTTCCGAATACCTTGAGATGGTTCACCGATGGTCTTCTACCACTCCATGCTTCAAACGGAGTCTTGTTTGGTATGGCCGTGGTTGGGCATCGATTGGATAAGTAAACGGCTGTGTAGACTGCTTCAGCCCAGAAGATTTTGGGTAAACCTTTCTCGTGCATCATTGATTTTGCCATTTCAACGATTGTCTGGTTTTTCCTCTCGGTAACACCATTTTGTTGAGGGGTGTACCTTACCGTTAGTTGCCTTTCTACTCCTTCATCTTCACAAAAATTATGAAATTCTTTAGAAGTGTATTCTTTGCCTCTGTCACTTCTTAAGGTTTTGATGAAGCATCCACTCTGTTTTTCGACGAGACTCTTAAACTTCTTGAATATCATAAATACTTCCGACTTCTGTCTCATGAAATAGACCCAAGTCATGCGAGTGTGATCATCGATGAAAAGAATGAAATACCTATTCTGAGCATGAGAAAGGGTGTCCATCGGTCCGCAGACGTCGGTGTGGATAAGTTCCAACTTTTCTTTAGCTCTCCATGATACTCCTTTCGGGAAAGGAAGTCGATGTTGCTTTCCAAACGCGCATCCTTCGCATATATGTTGCTTTCCTTCTATGTGAGGAAGTCCTTGCACCATACTCTTGCCAGATAATTCTTTGAGGCTTTGAAAATTAAGATGACCAAGTCGTCGATGCCATAAGGTTGATGTCAGGTAGTCCGAGGTAGAAGCTCGATGAGCTTTTAGATCGGCATAATTGATGTTGAGAGCGAAGCTTCGATTGACCATTTTGATCTTTGTGAACACCTTTGACTTATCTCTCCTGTCAAATATAACACATTCATTGTTATCGAAGCAGAGCTTGTACCCATTTTCCACCAATTGTCCAAGGCTGAGTAAATTTTGACTCAAGCTCGGCACACACAAGACATTGTTGATGCAGCTCGGACCTTCCTTCATCTCGATGGCGATTCTCCCAAGTCCTTTTGACTTTGTTTGCTCTCCGTTTCCAAACTGAACAGGAGCATTGATGCTATTGTCGATCTCGGAGAAAATTTCTGAGATCGGCGTCATATGGTTGCTACATCCGCTGTCTAGCAACCATTTTCCTTGCTCCTTGTTGGTGGCTGTGTGACATACATAGAATGTTCCATGTGTCTCCTCAGCTGTTTGATTTTCTCCAACCTGATTTGCCTGATAAGAGTTCCTACTTCGGCAATCTTTGGTGAGGTGACCAAATCGATTGCATATTTTGCATCTCGATTGGCCTTTGAACCAACAGTCCTTCTCGGAGTGATTTGGCTTATTGCAGTTGCTGCAATTCGATGAGTTATCTTTTCCTCTTCCTTTTGAGTTACGTCCACCTCGTCCTCTTGATTTCCATCCACCTCGTGATTGGCCCTCTCGTTCGTTGTTACCAATTTTGAGCTTTGATTGGAATGCACCCTCTATTGGCTTTTCAGAATGTCTGGACAATCTTTGCTCGAACGATTTTAGGGACGCCATCACTTCTTGAACTGTGAGTGTTGTTAGGTCCTTTGTTTCTTCAATGACGGCAACAATGGGATCATATTTCTCAGGAAGACAGATGAGAATCTTTCGTACCAGTCTCTGATCTGTAATATCTTCACCATGAGATTTCATTATGTTGACCAAATCAAATATTCTGGTTGAGAATTCCATGAGTGTTTCTTTCTCCTGCATCTTGGCATTTTCGAATTCCTTGAGTAGTGATTGGAGCTTAATCGCTCTCACTTTCACATCTCCTTGAAATTCGCTCTGCAAGATCTCCCATGCTTCTTTAGCAGTGTCGGCACGCATGATTCTGGGAAATATAGCCTTAGTGACTGCTCTTTGAAGGATTGAGAGAGCACTTGCGTCGGCTTGTCGAGACTTCTCTAATTTCTTCAGACCGGCTTCGTCGAGGGCAGTGGTTTCCTCGGGCTCTTGTACTCCATTCTCCACAATCTCCCATTGGTTAAGAGATCGAAAGATGGTTGATCCTGTCCGAACCAGAAGTCAACAGACGCTGGGCACGTGACGCTCCAAGGTTCGCTGATGTAGGTCTCCAACTAGTGTCGAGATGCTCCGGCTATCCTGCACAGAAGTCGAGCCGGGAAGGGGATTCCCAGCGACGACCCTCCGACGCTCAAGTCAGGTAAATCACGATGAACAAGGTGGCTCCAGAAGTCTCAGAGTACATACCATAATCCTCTGTCGATGAAACCTGAGGTTCTTTATATAGAGCTGTGAAAGGTTTGGGCACGCGTACCAAGGTGCATAAGTGTCCCCTGTCCTATCCTAGGTATGCGGCTGTCAGAAAGCTTACCTGTCCTTTCCTAGGTACGCGGCTGTCAGAAAGTTTACCTGACCCATATCGCTACAGTCAAAGCATGCCCTCGATGGGACAGCAGAATCCCCTGTCACAAGATTTGGAGCATGACACACACGTGAAACCTACAGGTTGTCAGAGAAAGAAATCCTCTGGCCCTTTCCTTTGCTCCAAACTTGTAGTCCGAGCGGAAAGATACCTAAACATCCGACCGGACATCCGCAGTGGTTTACTTGTGCTTTGTGGAGACTAACAAACAGGGGTGCTTTATGACTGTGATCGGTCAAAAGGTCAGCTCGGTCCATGACCTTTTTAACTGAGCGTCGGAACCCCGATTTGACAGGGTGCCTACCAACTATAAGTGCAAACCGGCCGGACCCTTCCGGGTACTCGATTCCATCGGCCGGCCGGCAGTCCAGTCGGACCGGCCATCTATGGCCGTCCGTCCGGTCGGACCACACTCTCCTCTGGGTGGGCGGCTGTTCCGGTGACTTCCACTTGGCGTTGACTTTGCAAGAGAAGGGGGGGGGCCCGCTCTTACTACCGGATCAATGGTCTTCATCTTTACATACCAGAAATCATAGTCTTCGCCATTAAACTCTGGAATGAGATGGTTGATGTTTGTTAAGCTCGAGCTGGCCATGGATTTTGATTGGTAGAACCTGGAGGCTCTGATACCAAATATTGAAGAATTTTGGTAGAACTCTTGAGGAGAAAGAGATATTTTGTTTTCTGTATATTAAACTTTTGATTACAAAGCCTTTATATAGACTTGAAAGAAACTTAGAGGGTAAGTAAGCTTAAATGCTAAGTAACCATTTAGCTTATCAAGGTGACTCTTTGATTCATACAACAATTGCATGCACGATGGAAGAGTGATGGTCCAACTTCCTCATAATGATGGTCAACACATTAACTTTAACAGAGAGGTAATACCATGACTTTTATTATATTCCTTCTACACCATCAAATTCATCCATTCCTAAAGTCAATATGAACTTTGACATAAATGACTAGGTATCTATCCATGGAACCTATGAAGTATCTTGCAATGCTCAATATGAACATGAGACGTCTATTTCCTAGGATATAATAGTAAATCGTGATTCTATCAAGCACTAGTCACGACAAACTGAGTGATACCCGAACTATCACGAATACTCCATCGAATAAAAGTTGCACAACAGAGGAGGAGGAAAGGTAAACGGAGAGCTCTTGCTTTTCTATATGCGTAACTTTTTACTTGTGGTCACAGCCTCCTTATGTAGGAGCTCAGACCAATGACTGCATTAATGATCATTTAATGATCATTATTTGTCAGCTATATAACGCCAACGTTTTACTCGACTGTATTAATCTTTCTTTAATGCATCAATTTCACTCGGCTACATTTCTCTTTCTTTATCACTTGGGCAAATTTTGCCACGATCGGTCCGACATTCGACGCATGCAGGTCGTGCCCGCACATGAGTCAACATGGTTCAATGCAATTCGGATCTTGGATTTATACCCACGTGTGAAAGAGAATCTCTCCCCATATATTTGTTCATATCCTCAACACATGTGAAATAATATAAACTAACTTTATTATCTTGGAGCTCCCAATATAAGACTGAAATCTCATTTACAATAAAATTTTATGACTCTTTCTTTTTTTTTTTTTCCATTCATAAATCTCCAACAACATGTTGTATATCACCTTACCAAATGTTCTATTAAATGGAGGGGTAAAAAAACTACGCCTATAATTGAAGCCTTTTTTTTAAACCACAGCAATATCTAAATTAGGTAGACCTTGCGTGACCAAGTCAAGTAATCACACGGCATGCCTTGTGAAAAGAATAGATAAAATTAAAGCACCTTTATGAGACACGGAAGAATCAAATTAATCGAATAGTCAATGGCCACATGGTTGGCTGGAAGACGTGAAATCTATTCGTTCAGTAATACATGTGCACGCTCAAATCATTTGTTGCATGGAATAAGGTGATGCTTGTGATTTGTTGTATCATTATTAATTCAATCTCATCGTCTAGATCCACATGCATCACATGCATAATATTCGAGCTAGTGTTTAAGTTGTCTCTTTTTTAAATTAGGAGGCACATATTTTACATTAACTAGGACTGTGGAAAAGAGACGGGAGGAGGAATCAGTTGACTGGAGCATTGGCTTTATGAATGTTCCAGGAACTAATCGCTTAAGGTGCTTAGGAGTTAGCTGTATAGTTGTCGATGAGTCAGCCATGTGCAGGTCTGCACAGAACGACTATGTCATTCCATGACCAATGCTAATGGAGGAATTCTGCCTCTCTGCAAAGAAGTTTTCTGACTGAATTCTGCCTCTCTTGTTCAGATTTTAATCTTGGCTTGTCCTAAAGGAGCAAAGAGAGAACTAATGAGAATATCTGGATTCAGATCGATCGATTATGCAGTTTGTGCTTTGGGCTATAATCTGAACAAGAGAGACTGCAATCTGAGAAGCCAAGTTGGGCTTCAAAGACTATCAATGTTAGACAGAGTGACTTTGGCACCATCAGTGTCTTCAGCCATCCCAAGCTACACAACGATAGATATCATAGCAGTGAGATAACCAAGTAAAATTTGCAATGAACTTGAAAGATGGACAGGAATCATGGCATGGAGAGATACTGCCCAAGCACACTTAGCTTTGGATTCTGATGAAATCCGATGTATACATCAGTGCTGGTACGATGGCACCATAGGAAGAAGAAAAATGCGTCCGCAATTTGTGGACCTCGTGAACACGGATCTTCTAGTTCGTAATTTACGAATCAGAGGATGCCCGTAATATAAATTGATCCATTTTAATAGATTCCATCTGTTAAACAGATGAATTTCATCATAACTCACCAAATGAATTTCATCATAACTCACCAATCAAATTACGAACCAGAGGACCTCTGCTCATCCATGAGATCTCTCTGTTATGCAACCATTTTATACGTCTGAGAGACTGCAGTTATGCAATTAGACTTTGGGCTAATTAATATTAATATATATATATATATATATATATATATATATATATATATATATATATATAAAATAAATTTTATTTTGGATTTCAAAGTTTTGCTTTTAATTATGCAATTGGAATTTTCTTAAATCTAAAATTAAAATTATTTTTGATACAGAATGACAAACCGTGTTTTTTTTTTCTTCGCTCACTTACATTTTTTAATTACTTCTAAAACAAAATTGATGTTTTTTATTTTTTTTTTTTAAATAGAAATTTGTTTATATCTTCTCAGTTTTAACTTTTAACGAGACGCGTCGGCTTAATTGATGTTTGTTTTCCTCGCCTCTTTCGTATTTTCAACTTCTTCGAGCCCGACGCTCGAACACCTCCGCGTGGGTTTCGATCGGCGAATCCTTCCGCCGAAACCCTAATACACGGATTCATCGGAGCAATCTGCAGCCGAGAACATAATCGACGGATTGATCGCCAACAATTGCAGAATCAGAAGAGAAGAGATCCTTCGCACCATTCCCAATCTATTCCTCTTTTTGTTATTATTATTATTATTATTATTATTATTTACTTGCATTGTAATCGCTCCCCTGGACCTGTGACGAAGGAGACTAATCGCCATCTTTTTCTGGAGATAAGAATTTCATGTAAGGGATATATTCCGGAGAAGTCTGGAGATTTTCCGTGCTAGAACAAGTAGATCTCGTCTTGGATTTAGGTCTGCTGGTTTCAGGAAGTGAGGATTTGCAGATTTTGATTCATTTGATGATAGGATTTTGTAAAGGGTCGGGGAGATGAGTGGGTCTACCTTCCGGAGGGAGGGACGATGGCTGCAGCGTCATTGGGTCTTCGGTCGGGAAGCTACGGATCATTGCATCAACAGCTACAGGACGGTGCTTTTCCGGCAACTCAACCAATCCTACTTCGAAGGGCTGCAAGATCCTTTTCCGGAGTACGAGAAAGGGAGAAGGTCTTGCCTAGGATTTACAAGTTTGTTGGGAGGAGGAAGGTCGGAATTCTACTGATGCTCATGATTTCAGCTGCATTACTGTCGTTTGTTTCGGTTATTAGTAGAGGTTAGTTACTATTTTCGGTATTCCTAGGCATGAATTCGTTATTGAATTGTAGGTAGGTCATTTCATTCATAAATAATATCAATTACACCACACTTCCGTGAATTTGATGCTGAATTGTACTAGGTTATTTCATTCGTGAGTAATATATAGTGAATATGCTTCTTTGAATTTATGAATTTTCTAGTGAATTGTACTAGGTTATTTCATTCGTGAGTAATATATAGTGAATATGCTTCTATGAGTTTATGAATTTTCTAGTGAATTGAAGGTATGTTATTTCAATCATGATTAATATCTAGTAAATTATACTTCTATAAGTTTGGAACTTTGGATGGATTCTTATTGTCCTAGTAGGAACAGTCTAATCTTTTCAATCTTTTGTTATGCCATATTCTAATTTCCCGTTCTCTTTTGATCATTTATGGGTGAAAATTTAGTATTAGACAAGTTGACCAATACAAATTTGCTTGTACTAATTTTAGAGGCATAACCCGACTGAATTTTAGATCAAGACTTGACAGAGAGCTCAACAGTTTTGTTAGGTGTGTCATATCAGGTAGTGTTCCATTTGGAGCAGTGTACTCTTGATTGTTGTAGAAGTTTGCACTAAATTTATATTTTTCAGGAGCTATAGTCATCGGCGGCGGTATCAGTATGAGTTGTGGGTTGTGTATCCTGATAAAATTTCTTCATCATGAGTTTCTATCAGATGAATAAGATTTTCCATCATGCTAATTTAAAGTACCAACAAATCCCATAACCCCAATACAATAACAATAACAATAACCAGACCTTTATCCCACTAAGTTGAGTCGGCTACATAGATCATCTTGTGTCATTGGACTCGATACTCTATTATTTCCTTATTTATATTTAAATGAATTTTATCATATATTATTATTGCTAACCAAATCTTATTTGGTCCTCTTTCTCGATTAATGTGTGTGTTTGCTATAATCTCTCATCGCCTAAGTGGGGAATTTATTGGTCACCAAAGTACTTGTTTAGACCATCTTAAACGCATCTCTTGGAGTTTTTCCTCGGGCGTAACTCCTACTTTTTCTCTGATGTTCTTATTTTTTATCATGTTGATTCTCGTATATTCTCATTTCCACCTTAACATTATCATCTATACGACTCTCATCTTCTACTCATGTGCGCAATTCATAGCCCAACATTCAGATCCATGTAACAAAGCATGTCTAATCGTCGTTTTGTAAAACTTCCCTTTAAATTTTAGAGGTATCTTACGATCACAAAAAAAACATTTGACGCCCTTCTCCATTTCAATCATCCTCCTTGTATCATATGTGAAACATCTCCATCAACCCTTCCATCCTTTTACAAAATCCAAATCTTGGATATTGAAAAAAAAAATATTGCTTTTTTGGGTGCAGTGTTCCTTCATGTATCATCCTTGTAGCTCTAAATATGTTTCCTTTATACCCCTAGTAAACCTTCTTGTCTGCAGCTTTGATAAATTAGTTTTTTCATTATGCATCATCATGGTATATGATAAACTTGTGTTGCTGTTTTAGATGAAGATTCGTTATTAGGTGCTACAACACATATGCATTCGGAAAATCCTTCAAGAAAAAGTTTCGACTCCCCATTTATTGTTCCACTTGAAGAGTCGTCAACTAGACATAGTACAAATCATATTTCTCTTCCCTCTCATCATGGAACACAACATCCTTGTGAAAAATTCCCTGTTCCTTCTCCACCAATGGATAAGAGGCACACTGGTCCACGTCGTAAGTGATGATCTCTTAGCTATATGCTTAATAACTTTTGGATTATCTATTATACTGACTTCTCTATCACACTGACTATCTCATGTGTGTTTTGCAGCATGTCCTGTTTGTTACATTCCCGTAGAGCAGGCTCTGTTTCACATGCCATATTCACCATCTCCATCACCTGTCCTTAAGAATCTACATTATTTTTCAGAAGCTAGTTTAATCTCTTATGAGCCAAATGGGGGCTCTATTTTTGGCGGGCGTCCGTCTTTGATGCAAAGAAATGAATCTTTCACCATAAAAGAATCAATGACCGTGCACTGTGGGTATTTTTCATCATCCTTCCTACTAATCCATAAATATTATTGGATAAATTATAAATGCATTTGTAATAGCATAAATCTGCAGTCTGCAATGTGTATGATTTCTCTTCTCTTTCTTTATAAATGCATTTGTAGTAGCATAAATCTGCAGTCTGCAATGTGTATGATTTCTCTTCTCTTTCTTTAGTATCAATGTGCTTATGTATGTGGAGTAAGGTCCTATTACTTTTATTGTTTTCTAAGTCACAGTTTAATTAGTCTGTCTACTCTTCCATCAGCTTTGCAAATGGAAGGAAACCTGGTCAAGGAACTGGATTCAATATTGATGATGATATCCTTCTCGAAATGGAAGAATGCTATAATGTTGTAGTAGCCTCTGCTATATTTGGTATGAATATAATGCTAATTCTGTTGTTTTTTTCTACTTATTTGTTTCCCCTCTCATTCCTTGTTGTTTCTCCATGTTCTCTTTGCCCATTTAGATTGATTTCTTGTTTGTCTTGTTAACTAGGAAATTATGATTTAATGCAACAACCCAAGAACATTAGTGACCATACGAAGAAGAATGCGTGCTTTTACATGTTTATTGATGAAAAAACTGAAGCCTATATGAGAAATTCTAGTGGTCTAGATGATTCCAAAAGAGTTGGTCTCTGGAGAGTGGTGCTGGTTCGAAATCTTCCATACGAGGATTCAAGGCGCAATGGGAAGGTACAATTTACTCTCTACACTACTATTGATTCATATTAGCTACAATTAGCATCATTTTACATTTAGATATGACCTTGCAATATGCACAACAACTAGGCCAAGTCAATTGTCCGTTACGGTTCTGTAAGTGTTCATCATATTCTATTAGCATTTCATAATGCAAGAAAAGTAAATGTAAAATAAACATGCATATTTTTTCACCTTCTATACCATTACACCTAAGCTCATTACTTCATCATCGGATTTTGTGAACATATTCTTTATCTTGAACTTGTTTCTAAATAATGTTACCTTCCTGACTGTATATTGGCATAAGAAGCTCTTAAAGCTATCAATTAAATTACATTCACTGAAAGGACATATAAGACTACCAAAAACAAATTGATCTTCTTCAATATCAAGAGCATTAAAGAGGTGACCTCAACTCCCATCCAAGATTCTTGATTTCTTCACACATGATTCACTTTTGATTATCCAAAAGAATGTGTTTCAGCTTTGGAATTTTGTAAAAGTCATTTTCATCTTTGATATATGTTATATATCTAATACCTACTATTGTATGCTTTGTTTGTTTGCCTAGAAGGATATATCTTTGGAGTGTAACATTTATCAATAGTATTTCTCTTCATGTTCCATGGAAAAAGTGCTAGAAAACAAAAAGCTTGGCATTAAGGTTATTGTTGAATGCAACATTTAACAAGAATAACAACTTCGTAACATATAAAATAGAAATTGGACAACTTACAAAAATATGAAAATGAATTAGTAAGAAGAAATAACCAAGTTTAATTAGTATAGTTGTTCATAGAAGAGGTTCTGAAAGGGGTAACTTAAGCAGATTGATAAAAGAGTATCGGAGAAATAATAAAATTAGATTATTACTTGAAATCAGTATTTATGTAATCTTAGCTCTGGAACAAATTTAAAATGCATTTGTATGAACTCTCATGATTTTGTGAATAAGCTTACTGTGATACACATTTACACTTCCTGCAGTCATGTCTCTCCATATTCTTTTGTAATTTATATGTCATTTCTAGTTTGCATTTATATTATTATTGTTTTTATTTTTAAAATTCTTTTAGCAGTAATCCCTTTTCTATTTGAGACGATCTATTAAACAAGAGTTTTTTTTTTATAACATTAGCAGGTTCCCAAACTTTTGCTCCATAGGCTTTTCCCAAACGCTCAATTTTCTATTTGGATTGATGGAAAACTGCAACTCGTTGTGGATCCCTACCAAATTCTTGAGAGGTATACTTGGATGAAGGTCTTGCCCCCAATTTTTTTGAGTGGGTACACTTTCATCTCTATGCTAAATGTTGTTCTAATGCTATTAAATAGCGTAGCAAAGTATTGTGTATTTATATTACTTTAGTAGATAGTTGAACTTTTTGCAGCAAAATAATGTTGTTTTTAACTCAAATTGTCAAAATAGTCTCTTTGAAGACAATGTTTCACCATCCAAACCGTAGGTCAGCATGAGCTGTTGCACTAGATTACACTTATTCAACTTATGAAATGCTACTGTATGTTATTTACAAAATGAAAATTTTGTTTTTTTTTTATAAAAGTGACGGGTGAAATTGTTTCCATTCCTATATAATTGGAGTCGTTTAATTTATTCTTATAATTTACCCCTTTCTTCTTTTTGAATCAATGGAATTGTTTGAAGTGAACATTTAGTTGCACAACCAGGTACACTCTTATATTAAATGTTGCGACTTTATTTCAAGAAATATCGATATATTTAACTAGTGTTGCCGAAGGTATAGTTGTTGTGTGGTAGTTAGTAGTAACCGACCTTAGCTTTTTTATGTATGAATAGTGAATCATCTACATGGTTTATATATTTTATATACGAATGACAAAGCAAAGCATTTGTGTTCAAATCTGATTTGTCTGTAAAATTAGTTCATATACGCTGACATGCGTTTATATCCACTATCAGATTCTTGTGGAGGGAAAACTACACATTTGCAATATCTAGGCACTACAGGCGCTTTGATGTATTTGAGGAAGCAGAGGCTAACAAAGCTGCTGGAAAATACGACAATGCGTCCATAGATTATCAAATTGAATTTTACAAGAAAGAGGGGCTGATACCTTATTCTTTATCTAAGCTTCCAATTACAAGTGGTGAGTGCTAGGTTTTACAAGTTGATTCATTTGTGAATAGATTGCTCTTACAACACATGTATTAAATTTGTATGTTTTTTCGTACGCCAGACGTACCAGAGGGATGCGTGATCATCAGAGAACACATACCGATTACTGATCTATTCACTTGTCTGTGGTTCAATGAAGTCGATCGTTTTACCTCCAGGGACCAAATCAGTTTCAGTACTGTAAGGGATAAAATCATGTCCCAAGTAGATTGGACGATTAACATGTTTATGGACTGCGAAAGGCGCAACTTTGTTGTTCAGGTAAATCAACGTTTTATCATGATCTCTCTAACTTTGCTATCTATATTATGTCCCGATTTAATTAGACAACTTTGTTATCCATCAAATCGAATGACTTAATTTCGTTACGTGTAATGGATAATGTCTATAGGGATCAACCAGAAGTGTGCTTATTTAGTTTGAACCATGGTGATGATTGTGCAGGCATACCACAGAGACCTGTTGGAACAGCGAAAAGCACTTGCCGCGATGCACCACCCGGTCCACCCGCCTCCTGCTGCAGTGACACGTGACAAAGACACAAAAGCACCGCCGTTGAGGAAGCTGCCGGGGAAAACGCCCGCGAGGCGTGGTAGGGATAAGAGATCCAGTTCACGACGACGCCATCCGAGAGTCATCGGTGGAAATTTATGACAATTTTTGTTCGGATTTATTCTTTATATTTTCGAAAGTTCTTAAAAGATAGGCAGGACCAATTATTCTCGAGTGCAAATTGCAATGTTCTATTAATTTCGTGAGGAAATATTGACAATTTAACTATTCGTTGTAAATAACAAATTTATGAATAAATCGTCTGCGAAAATTGATTATTTACATGGATTTTGCTCGAGCAGTTTTTTTTTCCCACGCCATCGAATATATTTAATTTTGGAAATCGCAAGAAAGCGAATGCCTTGTAGGTTTATTTTATAACAACACCCCGAGGGAGGTCCCTTTGTAAATTTACATATCAAGTCAATCTTAAATTTCTATGGAAAAGCTTCCGAGGCATGTTACGGATAAAGAATGCAAATTCGTAATGTAACCAGGAAAATTCGAAATTGCATTTCTGAATCCACCATATTGTACAAAGTTAATACAAGACATAAAATTGATTAAATATAAACGGTATCTCCTAACAAAAATTGCAGTCTTCTCCTCTTGATATAAAAATAAAAACTTAAAAAGAACGTCAAGGCATGCATTTGCTATAACTATTCAACTTCACTGCCAAGGATTCTTGTTCCTGTTCTTTTGGTAACTGATCTTGGTTCTCGTTTTAGGATTCTGCAATAATCAACCGAGTGATGAGAAAAGGATTTGCTCAAACTCCAACACATGAGTGCAATTTGACTTACTATTTTTTTCTTCGATTTTCCACGTGTCATATTCTTGGGTGGTTTCAATTTGTATATTCGCACCATCCAGTGGTGTGTAGTAAACACCTGATCAAAAAAAAGTGGAAAAAAATATAGTATGATTCTTAACGCATTCATTATGCTCAAAACAAAACTCCACAAAACTCAAACAATAAACTAAATAGAATAGGAAAATATAACTATTACACTGAAACACTACAACAGAGAATTAGTAAAAAAAATGTTTTACCTCCTCGAAGTGTGTTAGCTTGAAATGTTTTTTCCCTATTTCTGTCCTCCTGACTCTATCAAAGCCTTTACCATCTGTTTCCACAAACCTAAAAAAATAAAAAAGTATGAAAGGATACTCCAACTATAACACTATCAGATTCCTAGATAAGAAAGGATTTGCAAACCTGTAGTATGACAACTTGTACATTAGGCAATTGAGCATAGTTGGGGTAGCTTGTGCATCAATACGATACTGGCCATCCCTCTAGATTGACAAAATAAACACTTGATAAAGTTTCTCTTCAAGAAAAAAGTAGCTCATATCTTTCTGAACCAACTTTAACTATCTATAAGAATACATAGCATAGACAGTTATTGAAGTTCAATGGATTGACGTCTTATATGATGCACCACACTTTTGAGAGCGAAGGTAGGGAATTTAGAGGTAACACTCACATTATTGAAATTGATAAATTTACATTTCACCTGCTATGACTCGGTTACAATACAGTAATATATCTTATGCAGAATCTCTCAATCTTTTCAAAAATAATATAAGAACATTCATATCAATTTCTCAATAATCTCTAAAATTTAGAATAAATCACCCACTTTATTAAATTTAGACAATCATTTTTCATTACACGCTATATCAACTATCCAAAAATTTCCATTATATTTATTTTTTTATTATTTTCTTCTCTCTTTCACTTTTTTATTATTTTCTCTCTCTCCCTATATAATATCTACTTTTCATTACCCAATCTATTCCCTTTATTTTTTCTCTCCCAAATTAAATGATAGGGAATGAATTTCATTCTCTAAATTTAGAAAAATCCTATTCATGAAATCTAAAATTTAGAGAATGGATAGGATAATTGATGCAAACATTTTTTTTTACGTAAAATGTAAAATTTAAATAAATTCCGTGTTTAAGGAAGCTGATGTGGATGCTCTAAGAGAACAATAAGTGATGTACTGCATGACAGAAGTCAGACACTCACAAGATAATCAGGCTCCCTGATATGTGGAAAGACGCCTCCTCCAATTCGAACCATCCACAAGAATTTGTTGATGTCATCACTTGGGTAGCCCACAAAACCTGTTCATTGAAACAAAAAGCTAGAAAATTTAGAAATTTAAAGACGCAAGTTTGAAATGATCAAGGGGATCTCACTTGAGAGCACAAACCTCCAAATACAACAAGAACATATTTGACATCCAGGGAATTGAAGATTTCCCAAGCTGGCTTCTCAGGTGAAGACATAGCAGTACCAACAGTTGCAATGTGAGTGTTATTCCAGGTATTATTGTCAACAATGACAGTTCGATTTGCCATCGCAGTGGTTTGATAACCATAGTCCCACCAAGATGCTACCTGTAAAATAATATAATTTTAAGAAACTTAGGAACTTTTGAAATGTGCAATCTCAAAAGTTTCACTGAGTATTATTCCGGGTACATTGTCAACAATGACGTACAATTTGCTATCATAGTTGTTTAACCATTATCTAGATCCTCTCCACAGCCAATTGCTGTTAATATATATGAAAGCTCAAGAACACATATTGGACATGCACTACAAAGTAGCACAACTTTCAGATGGGTGATAAATAAGATACTCGGATGGCTTAAAAAATATGCAGCTCAAATATCATCTATGTTATCATTTAGAATTAGATCTACATCAGAATGCATCCCTAACTTTCTAGAAATTAGGTATACAAACACAGAAGTCTCTTTGCTTCTTCCGTACCAAATGAAATGGCTGTTCTTTTTTTAAGTCATATAATCAAATAAAATATAGAACTGAGAAAAGATTGAAGGGAGCTTCAATCCTGGGCTGGGCTTGAGCCATTTGAACAGAGCAAAACAACAAGATCTTTGAAACAGTTGCCAATCTTTATCTGGTGTATAGTTGTGTAATTGGCTTTGTTGAAATGCTTGCTTTATGGTTTGACCAACTCTTGATTAAGCCATAACATTTTGGGTGTTTCTCTTTTAATTGGATCAAATTGTAGGCAGGTATTTGCCCTTCCACTAAAAATCAAAAGTGACAAAAAAATAAAATAAATGGTAAAAGTGAAATTGCTTTCAAAGATTCTTCATACTGCCATCGTGCCATTCCAAGAGTATATAGTTGTCATTTTCCCTGTATTTCATTTCATCAATCTAGTTTTAGGTAGCCTTTTAATCTTGCTCTCAAAATCAAGACTGAATAAAAAATATAAACAAAAGGTGTAAAAATGGAACAGCTTGGCTGCTGAGAACATCCTGACTTCAATACCAGAGAAAGAATCCTTGGCCACAGCCATATCTTGTGTATTCAACACAGTTTTTATCATAATCTGAATTTCTTAGTATTTCTTTTGTGCAATGCATCTCTATCAGTAACACAAGAATCTCTCAGGTTTAAAAAAAAAAACACAGAAATAAACAAAATATTATCGACAAAATTTTTTTTCCTTGAGCATAAAAAGGAACAAGAAGTTTGCATAATATTGTGCATAAAAGATAAGTTAGAATGATACTATGATATTAAAATTTCAAATAAATATAGCAAATCTTACCTCAATAGAAGTCAATCAAAATACTTATGTACGAAGTTAAACTGTAAGCTACTGAAGGATATAATAATATATTAACCACACTGACTATTGCAGTTCAAATTTTATCAGGCTAAATTAAGTGCATATCAACTTCTGTCTATCCATCAATAAGACATAAGTATGGCTCCATATAGAAACAAGTGACTACTTCAAGTCCACCACATTCATTATCAGGATCACAAGTGACTTCTGTCTATCCATCACCTCCTTTTTCTAATTAACTCTATAAACATGTCTCTCCATCTCCCTTTAGATTCTAAATGATACAAAACCAGACACTGATGTGAAGTAACACATTTGATTTACAAACAATTAAAAAAAGATAAAATTTAAAAAAAAAAAAAAACAATTATGCAATTCTGTTTCAATCTAAAACCACAACCAAATTCCTTTTATAAGATTATCTTAAGCAATAAGGCATAAACATCCCAGAAATTGTGCAAGGAAATAGAAAGGAGAAAATGAGAAATAACCTTATCATCTACATCAGTATTATGCTTCAGCCACGCATATGCTTCACGAAAATCATCAAAAACATGCAAGCCATCATGGGAATGAGATGTTAGTACAATCGATGGTGCAGAGTAAGCTTCTGCTGCTGCCCAGACACAATGAACCTGCAATAGCCAACAAAAAGATTCAGTCAAGTTGAAACACCCAAATAAGACAGCACCAGAAATAGAGTACAATGTATACATACAAAATAGATGAAATATCCAACACAACATATTCTTCAATGGCTGTATACCACTTAGATTAAGTGTCACTATTCATTTCATTTTCCTCGACTTCTTGCTTTTCAAACCGAGAAATAAACAATAGAATTCACAAATAAAGTACTAGATTTTATATTGTCGGCGATCACTAACTTGTTTCCTCACTTCTGAAAGAATAGTGCAACGGCAAGTTGTTTAACATAACAGTCATCCAAAACTTCTGATGTAAATTTAGATCCTTCGTAATAGTAAAGCATAGGAGGAAATAAATTGTCACCGAAAAGAAAATAGTTGAAGAAAATAATTGGACAGTGATTTGAGATAGGCACATCCATGATATGGTATGTTCAGCACAAATCTTAAATTCATTTTTTGTCGTTTAATAATTTGGAGTGAATTAGCACTTCTATTTCCGTAATAATCAAGGAATATTTATAATCCCAAGTAAGCCTAAGCTAACTTTCCTAATTAAAAATATTTATTTCTCCTGCTTATTGCTGAATCTATAAAAGAAGTCCAAAATCTTATAATTTTTTAATCTTTTAATTGATACAATTTTCAATTTGTATTATCCTTGTGGCAATTGTTTCTCAGGGTGAGGTTGGTGTCCTTATTCATCATATTACAAATAAAACAAGCGATTTTCATACCACATAAAAGGCTCCAAGAATGATGAGCAAGAGAATGGCAACTGCAGATGCCTCCAAAGGCAATACAAGAAGTTTTTTTGCATTTTGACGTTTATCAGACACCTTCTCCACGTTTTCTTTTCCTTTCTCCTTGATTTCTTTTCCTTTCTCCAAGATTTCCTTTTCCTTCTTCCTATTCTTCTTTGAAGGTCTTTCTTTGACTGTAGTTTCAGATTTTTCTGTTGGAATCTTGCTATCAACCTTTGCTAGTTCATCTTGAGTTCCATTGTTAGTATCCCCTGCCTTCAAATTTGTACCATAATTGACACATTATAGTAAAACAGACATAAGTAATTTTTGAGAAATCAAAAGAAGAGACCAATTAGTTGCCATACATCAGAAGGTGGAGTTTCAAATAATTTAGGAAGTTGAAATTTAATAGATCGTGTGAAGACATCAAAGGCTTCAGACAGAGCAATGCCAGACATTATGCATGCAGCAGGAGCCAAAACAAGCATAAGACGTACCTGATGAAAGATTTGCAAATAATAAGAAAGGTGGCAAAATTCTACAAGTATCATTGACAAGAAGAAATTGTGCCACGTACCATAACTCCAGAAAAATATACTGATGTTGTTATATACAAAATCACAAATGAGCTAGCATCAGAAAGAGGTAAAAAGCAAGCCTGCAAGACATTAAATAAAGCAGAGTTGTTTAGAAAAATTAATAGAAAAAAGGTGAAGATTGCCAATAATACCATATAATTATATAATTAAATTTGCAGTTGATAGCTAGTGAAACTTTGTAGGTTCTACCTAGCCGATAAAAATGGTGGAAGTAAAATTGAGATGGTTCATTAACTTAATAAGTCTGATTGCTCTAAAAGATATAACGACAAATTGTCGGATAGAGCAAGATCTTATCACAATTCACATGAATCAATTGAACCAATGAAATTTCTTTATGAACTGTTTTAATTTTAGACAGCGAATCACAACTTTGCAAGTATACAAGAATTCATTAAGTGGTTGAAAAACAATAACAAACATGGACAGTGCAATATAAAATATTTTTCCAGAAAGACATATCACCTAGATGTAAAAATGGATAAAATTTAAAATTAAAACGAACTAGAAATGGCCTAGTAGACATTCCAAAATAACAATATAGCTGAAGATAAAAGAAAAATAAAATAATAGGAAGAAACTTACAACAATGCCAGCTGGAACCAAGAACGCCAACACATTGATGTCCATGAAATAAGAAGGCCATGTTGGTGGCTGATGTTCGCTAACACTAGCAATGATGGGTATGTATTTGCTTGCATAAGTTCTGCTCATGTGAAAAGGAGGATCAAGAAGGTCAATTTACAGGAAGCTAAATGAACCTAACCAGAAACAAAATTGACAAGTTCAAAGGCTACGCAAAATGAAACCAAAATCATTCATCATCTAGTGCATGGAGTGTGAATACTTAGCATAGACATAAAGATAGATAACAATATGATAAGGTTTGTTTTGGCCATCCATTTATCTTTCTTGTTATCGCATCCTGTAGGGGCCCATAGTTTGCAATCTGCAACTTCTCCACCGAAAGAGGAATACCCAAATACCAAAAGGGAAACCCTCCTCGAATCCAATAATCTGAAGTAATTGTGTCTTCATTCTATCAACTCTTCCAGTCATATACATGTTGGACTTCAAAGGATTTTCCTTAAGCCCAACTTTATCTCCAAATTGCTTGATAGTCTGGAATTACCGAAATGGAGGTTTCATCCACTCAAGCAAATAACAATAAGTCATCGGCATATGCAAGATGTGTGATCCGAATTTCCTTATACTTGGGATGAAAATGAACAGTGGGCAACAATGAGGCTACCTGAATCCTTCTTGATAATCCCTCAAGGCACAAACCAAATAATAGGGGTGATAAGTGGTCACTTGCCTTAAACCACGCCTCCCACTGAAAAATCCATGAATCCCGCCATTCAGAGAGACAGAATATTAGGAAAACCCAAAACCAACAAGTGTCGATTTGAGGAAGCCCTAGTCAACCATATCAAATGTCTTCTGTAAATCCACCTTAATCATACATCTTGGCAAAAAAATTTTGCGTGCATACTTCCAAAGCAGTTTTGGTGCTAGATTAACGTTGTCTCCTATCGAACGCCCCTACATGAAGGCCGCTTGTGCCAGATCCAACAAGCTGCCCAAAACTGGTGTTAACTGGCTGGCCAACACCTTGGCTATTACCTTATAGAAAATGTTACAGCAAGAGATTGGCTGGTAGTCCACTACTCCCGAAGTATGATCCGTCTTTAGAATTAAGACAATCAAGGAGTAATTTCATTGCTTTAGCAACTTCCCAGACTGAAAGAACTCTTGAGCTGCTGTTATAAAATTTGTTCCAATTGTATCCCAAGTGGAGGTAAAGAATTTGGCATCATATCCATCCGGTCCCGGGGCCTTACCACTCCCACTGCCATTTAGGACTGCCCGGATCTCTTCTTTGTCTATTGGCTTGATTAAATTCATTGCTTGACCATTAGTTAGTCGCTATCCTATCTGAGCACTGTCCATGGGTCGTTTGTCCAAGCAAAAAGTGAAAGAAACCCACAAAATCCTCTGCCACCAAATCCAAGCTTGTTGTTTGGCCTTCATTTCATTTGGTTAGTGTAACTGTAGCATTCATTTTGTTGTTCCTCTTCACCACATCATAAAAAAAATCTGGTGCATCTATCCGAGTTCTTAAGATAGGCAATATTCACTCTTTGTTTATAGAATTACTTTTCTGCCTCAGCAAGTAGAGTGTCATGCTTCCGTATGCCTATAATCCTTAGGAATAGCACCTCTTGCTAGAATTCCTATTGTACTTCCTCCAAATCTGTTTTTGCCCGCCGCGCCTTCTCCAAGATGTGCTCAAAATGCTCTTTATTCATTTCCTTCAACCGAGTAAGTTTCGCCTTAGCACAAACTGTGCATTCCCTATAGTCGGGTCTACCCACGAGTCTGCCACCATTTTTGGAAATCCCCATGTAGTGCCCACATATTGAAGAACTTAAGGGTCGGTTAGGGGCTCGATCTCGGACTAGGGTGTGCACAATGCTGCATGAGTGGCCAACATCCAATGTGAATTTACCAAAGCTCTATCCAATTTACAAGAGACCGTACCATTAGTCCAAGTGAGCCTACAACCTATAGACCGAAGACCACCAAATCACACATTTGAACAAAATGTTGAAGATCTCTCATTTCATCGTTTGTGATCGGAAGCCCCCCTTCGTTTTCATGAATAGATATCAATGCGTTGAAATCCCCCATGAGAAACCACGGCTCCTTATGTTCTCGCCAAGCTAAGTAGTCCCTCCCATAACGATCTTCGAGTGACTATAGCATGAAATTCATAAATGAACGTAACCAAGAAACCCCTCCCAGCAATTCGACATTTAATATGGCAGTGCATGCACGGATCCGTAGCCATAATAATGTCCACGACAACCCGCTGTAGATCCCAAAGAAGCAATATACGTCTATGATTAGAATAGCTGAAATTATTTGCAGTGCCCATAAATGTGAATTTCCGGCGTAATATCAGGTCAAGAGCAGCTTCATCGAGTTTAGTTTCTAAAAGCACCAATACTTGCAGATTTTTGTGCTTGAGAAGGTGTTGAACCCCTTATGTTTAAGGGACTTATGAAAACCCCTAATATTCCATGAGGTTATCTTCATTGACCACATGATGTACGGGCTGCTCGGACCCTTAATTGTTGACCACTTTGTTGTACATTTTGAACACTTTGCTGGACACTTTGCTGGACACTTTGATGGCCACCTCCATGTGATTGTGTAGGCCTGGAAATACCCTCTGAATTGCTTGTTTGACTTCCAGAATATGTTGATGCCAAGACTGAACTTCCCGTGCTTATATCAGCCGTGTCCTCCATACCCAAGGTGACCATAAGAGACAAATTGCAATCAGATTATTCTGGCACTGCAGCAACTGTCCTGATTCCTATTTGTTACCAGCTGGAGGAGCCTACTCTGGCCTCTCCTTGGTTCTGTTCGGTTTCTGGTGTGCTACCCACAAGTGGTTGTTTGCTGGAACTATGATCTATTGGTACTGTCTCCATAATCACCAGGACTATCCTCTCAATGACCTCCAAATCTGATGCTCCATTCCATGTTATTGGTGGACCAAAACCTCTTCCGCAATTAGTACTCCAAGGAGTTGAATGCTATTGGTTATCCATGCTTCCCATACCCGGTGGAGTGATTGAGAAGATTCATGCTATATGCCGGATGTTTGGTTGGTCCTCCAAGCATCCCCTGATATCATGGGCCACGATTTGTCTTTCCAAACAAGAGGAAGGCTATGGACTTTGGGACCTCCATACATGAAATAATGCTCTACTAAGTAAGACGCTATGGAATATTCAATCCAAGACGGATTCTCTATGGATAAGATGGGTTCATCAACATTACATCAAGGGAGTTAACCTTTGGCAATGGAAGGTCAAGGCCTTGGACTCCCCTTTGATCAAGCAGTTGGTGGACATTAGAGATCAAAGAGTTCAGAGGCTACACAGACAAGGGGCAGCGAATATGGCACTGCTGGAGTGGTTTGCATGGGCAAAAGTGGGGCTGCCAATGCTTGTGAATTTTTCAAGCCAAGGGGGCCTATGGCAGCTTGGACATCGGTGGTTTGGAAGCTAGAACTCATGCCAAAGCACCCATTTTTTATGTGGATACTTGCACATGGGAAGCTACGGACAACGGGTTACCATATGAGACAAATAAGGTTTGTGCTATGTCGACTGCAAGATGAATCAAATGCGCACTATCTTGTTTGATTGCCCCATCACTCGGGCTCTATGGGACAAGGTAAAGAGATGGATAAACATCAGATATGAGATCCAAACAATTGAAGAGTTATTCCAGATTTTCGGCCAACACTACAAAAGCAGAAGCAACATCATAAAAGCAAGGCATCTTGTTGTTTCGAGCATGATTTATGTATTGTGAGAAGACAGTAATAGATATCGTTTTGAGGATCTTGCTCCCAATGTTGATAGGATGTTCCGCAAGCAGATACATGTGAATCGACTTGTGGGCGATTGTAGCTCATGATAATATGCTTTTGATTGTAAACTCTTAATGGTACTCTCTTGAGACATTTATAAAACATTTACCTTTCCCCAAAAAAAGGATAGATAGCAATAAGCTCTAACAGTCTATAAACTTTATTACATTCAGTGGTCATGCCTCAAAAAAAAATTTGTCCTTAGTTAAGGAACATTTTATCATGATTTAGGCCTAGACAACTAGCATTCATCACTAACTTCTGCAATAAATCATATTTGTACTTTCAGAACTATATCACAAATAGCAACCATTTAAATATTTAGCACAAATATAACAACCAAATCTTTATCCAATTAAGTGGAGTCGACTATATAGATCCTCCTACAACATTGGGCTCGATCCCCTACTATATCATCATGTATATTTAAATAAAATTTATCCTGTTTTATTGTTGCCAATTAAGTCTTCTTTGGTTTTCTCTTTCTTGATTATGAAAAATATATCTCAATAAGATTACCAAATGCTTGTGCTGTATAGTTCCTCATAACGATGATCTTAAGGATTTAACAATTACAAGCAAGCAACAAGTTCAAACTATTTAAGGATTTACCAAACATTGATACCAAAGAGAATATTATTAACATTATTATCAATTAACTTCATGAGAAGATGCTTACGGATCAAGAAGACTTAAGCTACGTCCACTCCAACCTTTTGTTGGGCTAGAAGCAACCAGTGCTATAAGAATAGCTAAAACTGCACCACAAACAGCACTGAAGGGAAAGAAACAGTTAATGGAAAACACATTCATGCAACTAAACATACATAAAACTATAGTACAAAAAAATGAGTTGCCATAAACATAATGAAAGCTTACATGCCAATTGTAACGATAAGTGTCATAGCCACTTTAAACATCTTAGGAGATAATATTCCTTTGATATAATAAACTAGAGCAACCACGTGAATGATTATGAAAACCTGCAAATTTGAGGGTGAGTCAATATAAAAGCATATTGGATTCTAGCCACTAGCAATAGGTTCGGTGTTACTAAGAAATGCAGACATACTTTAAGGTCTTCTACCATACTATGACAAAACTAATGAAATCCAATCTTGAAGGTACTAGAATTCAAAATATATAAAAATATCCAAGGTCCAAATTTATGTGTGCCTTTTCCCCTTACCTATGGGATTTACCTTAACAAGATTATAGATTATGTTATGTAAACATGATACAATTAGAATGTAGACGGTAACTGTTTATACTAAATAGTAGCAATTTCTTAAGGGAACTTAACATCAGACATGCATCATGCAGAATGAAGCAAGTACCAACAAAGTTTTGGTCCTCAAGTCATAGAACTCCCATAAAGCATAGAAAAATGGCATGTCATGAGATTTGATATTGAATGACAAACCAAAAAGGAAGCAAAATGCTCAGATGTCATCACTGCGTTGAAACCAACTACAGGCACCAAGGAAGCTAACAGTGTTCCAAAAACCACCTGCAAAGGCACAGAAATTTTATGTGACAAAAGTGGTACTTCTTTATTAAAAACAAAACATTTGATGTATTAGAACTAGATGATGCCTTAAAGCAAACAGTTATATGCAACTGCAAACACTTACAAGAGGAGCATAGGCAATGTACAAACGCGACGAGTAACGACCAGTTACAATGCACAAAAGGACATGCATTGGAATAAGGTTGATAATAAATGTATAGCCTCCCCAAGAGCAGACCTGAAAAGAACAAGATACTACTGTAATTTCTACTAGGAAGATGAGTTGATGAACAATAGACAGAGCATGCTTTACCATGTAGAAATATGATAGAGCATTCAGAGTAGCATAAAAGAGGGATCCAGTATTCAGTGTCTGCGTATAATTCTTGAGATCAGAAGACTTGTAAAACAAAATGTCGCAAACAATAACTAACATTTGGCCAATAATTGGATAATTAAGCCATCTGTTTTTTACATAAAGCAAGAGAAACATGAATTCACAACACATAACATAACCAGATTTATACCTTGATATAGAGATAAAAAGTGAAAATTAAGGCAAATATTGCAACAGCTTCATTGTCATAGCTTCCAGCCACAGACCGTGAAATGTATGAAGGGACCTGTACATAGAGGAGAAAGATATAATTGTTTTTCTGAGATTAAAAGAAACTGTCACATAAAGAATACATGTGAAAATGCAACATATAGAAGAAATTGCCCTTCTAAAACCTGACCAGAAAGCAAAATTTACAAGATGACTAACTTTTCTTTCTTATATAAAAAAAAATATGATGAATGAGGCCACGAATTCATGACACTATTATCTGAAACATGAAGAACCATATCTATTTCAGCAAGGCTATAAGAACACATGGTATAAGTTGTGCATTCTTCTCACACATACATTCTGGTTATCACTAATCAACAGGAACACAAGTAAGAACAAGATTACCATCGCCAATAAGACTGCTGCAGTCAAACCAGCTCCAGTTCCCTTAACTTCCTGCAATTCATGCCAGAAGGATAGAAAAACAACTGATTATCAAAATTTCAATGAATATCAATAAGAAAAACGAGAAGAAACAAATAGATGAGCAGGTGCCTTTGTGAGAAGGTATGTAGCCCATGCTGCATTCGCTGAGAAAATAGGAGCTGTGAATACACAGACAGTCTCCACAGACAGAGGGATGTTCAAGTTATTCAGCAGCCTGCGATAATGAAGCAAGAAATGCACTATTTAAACTATTATTTAAATAGATTCTGACAGATTATAGCTTGTCACAATTAACAATATCTGGCAGACATACCACCATATGGAACCTGCTGTTAATGTCAAACCAGGGTAAACTGTACCACCAATTACACGACCAAGGGGATACCTGTCAAATCATACTAGGAACATTAGTTCAAAACCAATATCAAGCTTGAAGTTTCTAAAACAAGTTGACATGTACTCTGAGATAGTACCAGGTTCGGTCATCAAACCAATTCCAAAAGTCGTATATTCCATTCTTTGTGAGAAACTGAAAAATGGTTCATGTGATGAGTGTATAAGATGTATATTCTAAAACAGAGAGAATTTGACAAGCAATTCAGGAGAAAAGGCGACATGCTTAGTGCATCAACTGCAATGCTTTCTAGTTTGCAAATATAATAGCTAATATTATATTGATATCAAATGTCGCAACCTGACAAGATGTCATTTCCATAAAGTAAATGAGCAAGATTTCAGAAAGTGTACTAGGGGAATATAAATATATTATAGTAGTCATAAAGTCCAAACTTCCAGTGGTCAAATAATAGAACTCTAACTGGATATTTTTAATCTCACGATCAGTCATATTTAAGACTGACAACCAAGAAAATCTTATACAAAAAAAAAAAATTTTAAAAAAAGATCTGACTATAAACACGATAGGATTGTTAAAGAGGAGATCTATTATTATCTCTTTTTTAACAAAATAATGCGAGCGAGAGGAGATATGAGAGTAATATAAACAAAACATGAAAAGAAACAAACCTGAGTGACTCTATAGTTGAAATATGGATCAAACTCGTGAATCACACTCTCGTACTTGATGACCTAGAAGATGAAAGAAAACATCATCACCCATTAGTAGCTCAAAAATAACTGCATGCCTCCAGTTCAGTATTGTATTCCCATTGCAGATCCAGATTGGAGGTGATCGATCTATGAGAAGGACGACTTACCGAGAAGAGGCGGATCGAGAAGGCTAGGGTTCCGATCAGGAGTAGAATGAAGAATCCGAGAACGCCCCCGAAGGCCTTCCGCAGGGAACCTTCCCCTTTGGCTTCGGAGGGATCCACCATTGATGGCTGGATCAAGCACGGGGGCAGACAGTGGGAGGCAAGAGGAGACTGGAGACCCCAACGAAGACTTCTTCAGGGTTTGGGATTCATGAAAGAGATCCCACTCCAAAGTCCTCTTATATATCTCCGCCGTTGTTATTGCCGTCGGACTCTTCCAAACAAGGCGTTCGGATGATCGCCACGTAATCAAATAAAAGTATCACTCCCATCCGTTGGGATTGAAAGGTTGGGGCGTGGAGCAGGTGAGCAGATCGATTTTGGTCGAGGCCTCGCGTAGGATTTTTGTTGGCAGATAACCCCTTTTTTTAAAAAATAATCCAGGATAATTCTTTAAACCGATTAATTCTGATTTAAAAAATTTATTAATCATCGTAATAATCAAAAAAGCTTTAATAAAAATTCATCTAAATGATCAGTATTCTTAAGTCATCTTCTCATTCACATGAAGAGAATAAAGAGAAAGCTAACAAGTGTAGACCTATAGCACTTTATGGCTTATTAGGTTTAAGATTTTATGATTAACCTATATATACCATATTAATCCAATTAAGTGACATTTATATGTAATAGTCAATATATCATAGATAATTTAAAACAGTAGATATATCATAATATAACACATTATTTATATGAACAAAACTAAACAAGCACAATTATAATTAAAAAAATATAAATTCCTGAATTATTTAAAGGTTTTTATTGAATATTAATAAGTCATATAAGTCATATTGTATCTCTGAAGGAAACAAAAGTTATTATTCATTAATGCTCAAGTTTATTTATTTATTTTTATATTTTCAGTTTCAAACCAACATAAGTAAGCTCTTCTTCAGCTTTTACATCCCTAAATCCAACTTAAACACCCCATATTCTAAATAAAATACCATGAGTAAATCAACAAATATCACCCCGAAAACAGCAAACTAATGATTAGCCCGTAATCTTGGTAGGCATGGGGGAAATTTAATTCACGAGGAAGAGTGTTGCCTACCAGTAGACAGTTCACTGAGGCATTCCTTCACAAGTTCTTTCACTCTTCTCTTCATCAGCTTCTCCTTCACGGTAGAAAGCATACCACGATAGAACATCTCCATTCGAGTGAGCTCCTCATCATCTGCCTTTTCAAGAACACCCTCCAATTCCTTTCTGATGTCAAAAACACCAGACTCTTGCAGTGACTGGGATAGCCTTCGCTCGTCCAGTGGCTTCCTGAATATTGATATGTGTAGGAGATTGGCGTATCGCTCCATCAGAGTCAGTTTTGTCCTTAAAAAGTTCAATTCTTCTGTCGCAGCAGACAACTTTTGGTCTGTTTCTTGGAGCTTTCCAACTTCATTGTCTCTGGTTTTCGGCATTGTATCTCTACTATTGCTTCCTTTCTTGGCTGTCATTTCAACAGGAGGCCATAATACAGGTGAAGGAGCATAACTGTCGGTGGTCAAGCCGGTGCCGAGGACACCACTTCTTCCTCTACCCCATGCCCAGAGTTTATAACCATTGTCCGAAACAAGAACCGTATGGGCTGCACCACAAGCAACTTGTACGGGGCCAGTAAACCTGATGCCATTCACTTCAGGAGCCCGTATTCTCAAAGGAAGGTGTGCATCCCCAGCATCAGTTCCAGTGAAGCTAGCATCTGGACACAGTCCGAGGCCCTTCTCCATTCCCCAAGACCACACTTCACCAGTCGAGGACACAACGGAAGTATGAAACAAGCCGCAATCGAGAGAAATCAAGAAAGCATCTTGTGGTAAAGAATCTAAAGGCTTTGGCACACATGAGCTTTGAGTAGTCCCGTGACCAAGTTGACCATTTTCACCAAGACCACATGTCCAACACTTGGATTCAATCTCCTGGTCATATGACTTCTTATTAGCAAGAATTGCTGTATGGAATGCTCCACAAGCAACTTCATAGACAACCCAAGGTGATTCCTCATCAAACGTTGATACGATTTCGGGTTGTGACCGGCTTTCCTTGTCGCCTAATCCCAGTTGACCATGTTTATTGTTGCCCCAAGCGTAGCATACAAGGTCACCATTGCCTCCGTTGTATGTTTCTCCAGTACTTACTACAGCAACAACATGTTCATTTCCGCAGGCTACCTTGACAACAGTATGACCATGGAAGTGCCACACAGGAAGAGGAACAACACTGTTTGAGAGGCAAAACTGCCCATGTTCGGTGGCCTGTGGAGAGTTTCCCCAAATCCATAGAGACCCATGATTGTCTATTGCAAGAGACATCATTCCTCCTGCCTTGACAGTACAGATCTGCATCCAAGACAACCAAATTAGATCAAACAAAATACTCATACTATTACTGCATGATATGGCAATATACAATCTCAAATTCTGAAGTCTGGATATCAGTGTGTTACATCCTTTAAGGCATGTGTGTTGGCTCCCGTGAGCAGCAACCAATCTGTAGCCTGATAATATGATTACATATCATGTGGTCATATATATGACTTAATTAGACGACATCCATGCCTTTTATTTGCCTGGTAATTTCTTTTATATAGGGGTGATTATGGTTTAGTATATAGTTTGATGAGAGTAATCGAAACCAAATAGGAATATAATTGGGTTTGATAAATCCGCACTGCATCAAACTAAAACAGTTCAATTTATTGGTTAGAAAGAAAATTCAAATCAAACCGAAACCATTGTCGGAGAGTGTGGGCACTTCTTCATTTGGTTTTATGTAAGTAAAAGCTTCTCAATCATGTATGTTGATCTTGAATGAATGACTATTACCCGATGGCTTAATTACTGAAAAGCCCAATCCTTACACTGTCTTAAATAAGAGTATGTTATTGGAAAGACACTGTGATTCAAATACAGGAGGTTCTCTTCAACTCTATTACCATCTTAAGTCTGATCAGACAAACATTAGTAGAACATAAATATTATGAAAATGACAAATCTCAACTTACTATCTTCAACAGCCGTCATCACCATCAAACTAAACCCCAAAATTAAATATGAAATGGCTCGGTTTTCACTTTAGAACCCACATCTAATAAATACAAGAAGTCATCATATGTATTTGGTTAAACAACATAGACAATCAGAAGAATGCTTCTAATATTTGAGTTTACTAGAATTTGAAATCAGCCAGGTTAACTACCTTTAATGAAGCATCAGTGCTAGCTGCATTTGATGCATCAGGCAAAGAATCCGGACTGTCAAGTCCCTTGAAGTGTTCAACCAAGCAAGGAATTGAGCAATTTTCCTTGTCATGACCAAGCTGACCATCCATGAAATAGTCAAGGCACAAAGGATATGACAAATCAGAAACCACAAGGATATGACTTCACATCCACCATCAAAAGATTTCATTGCAAAGGATACAGACATTGTAGCCCCAGGACCAGACAGAACCGTCATCTAGCAATGGGAAAAAGATTATTAACAAGAATGTAGTTTGGAATTACCCATAATGTTTGATGGAAAAGGGCCCTGCTACTTTAAGTTTACATTACAATTGCAGAAAAGAATTAAACATCTATATTCACATTTTCCATGTTTAATTATGGGTAACTGACAAAGTAACGAGTGAATGCAGAAATCAACAATCAGGTTAGAAGAATAAATAATATCTTAAATAGTGAAGGAACAATCTACTTTAGCATTTGATTAATTCAATTTGTATGGGTTGCAAGACAAAGGTGTGGTTCTGTGCTTGAAATCATTTTGATTATATCGCACACTTAGTAGTTACAGACATATCTAAATATGCTATCGGCTAGAAAAAGAAATGGCCTTCAAAATGTTATGGCAACCTTCATTACCAAACATCCTTTTCTTGCCAGACAACTGGAACTAAGTCCCATATTAACAATAAAATGAAGTAAAAACAACACACGGGATTAATTTCTGTAGGTGGAGCTTGAAGCACATGGAGAAGATATTTAATTTGCCCAAAAATCAATGGACCAAAGTTATAATTCAGAAGCTTCAACGAATGTAGCCCGTGTTCATGCTGTAGAAAGATATATAAATAATAAATAAAGTGAGCCATGCAGAATTGGGACAAATAGCTGCTGTTGTATTTATACATAGCTACAACTTCTGATGCAATGTCTTAGTATCAGACAAAAACAAGAAAGGAATCACAGTAAAACGCCCCTCAAACACTAGAATAGAATCCGATTTCATAGTATAATGGTCGTACAAACACTAGAATAAGTGTCAACGCAAAGGGGGAAACTGAGAAGCACCCTAATCTCAAAGGAGCTGAAACAATTAAACATAAGAGATATCGATCGGACCTCGTAAGCCAAGATTGTGGTAAGCCCCAGTAGCAATCCCTATGTAGTTGGCTTGTGACACGTTGGAACTATCAGAAGATGCAATTGGAACCGGAAAGAGCTCGTCGTCTTCCTTACTGGTGCCGAGCCGCCCAAATGTCCCCCTTCCCCAAGAGAACAAGCTTCCATCCGCTGACGCAAAACGAAAATTACATAAAAGATACAAGACTACTGATCGAGGGGATGAACTGTTTGTTTGGGGGGAGAGAGGTGAGGATACCAGTAAGAACGAGAGTGTGAGCTTCTCCGGCGGCGACGGAGACGGCCTTGTGAGACATGCTTTGATCAGAATTTTCGGTGACGGCTGCGCAATTTGTGTTCGCTATACGGATCGCCGAAATTCACGATTTTTAACCCGCCGGTAGAGGGGCAGCGAGGATAAGGACCAATGAAAAAGACAAATTAAATAAATAATTAAAAATAAATTTGATATGACTTTTAAACGAAAATTCTTCGATGATTTTTTTTTTTTTTTTTATTCAGCACAAAAATTGGTCCATCGCTTTAGTTCGAGGTCACAATACGATTTTTCAGGAATATCCATTTATAAAGTATTTATCAAATTGTCGAATTAAATATAAATATACCTAAATAAATTAGCATTTGTTTTATGCCTTTGGAAATTAAAAAAATATTATTTAATTTTAATTTATTCTCCATTTTACAAAATGATTATATCGTAACGTCAGAATTGGTGATAAACAATTGTTTTTTTTATTGAAAATAATATAGCGTGATAATTATTTAAGAATTCCCATTTGACCAAGCGTTCTGAATATTTTACGGGAACACGTTCTCAAGTTTTTAGGCTGCACTGTAAAATTATAAACTAAATTAATATTCCTTCGTTATCTCCCTTATTCACCTTTTCTATATAAACCCTAAGCATATGATTTCAGTGGAATATTGCTATTATTCACGTTATATTTAAGCCGGAGATGTTGGCCGGCGACAGGGCGTTAGAAGCAGGGGATAATTCCGTCATCGATGAGCTGCTCGACGAGTTTTTGAACGAGGAGGCAGAGACGGCGCCGGGGCTCGCCGCCGCCTGCAACTCGACGGACTTTTTCTCGGCCACCGGCGAGGACAGCTTCAGTGATTTCTTGTTCGATGGCGTCGGAACATTTTTGACCGACGACTGCACGCCACCCAGTTCAGTGCTATATAATCAGATGGATTATTCGTCGATGGTCGCCGCAGAGTGCCGAGCCTCACTCAAGGCTAATTTTTCTGGAGATCATTTTGATTTATCTATGAAGGTGATTCTATTTTGATTTATCTATTGGGTAAATTCAGAGTGCAATTTTATACACAATTAGAAAGACAATCTTTAAAAATTCATCATATTATAAAATTTAAATCTGTATTTTATCAATATAGCATCTGTGTGCGAGAAATAATTCTACACTTCTTTTACTAGATCTGTACATTTAAGTTAACTTTTAAAAAGGATGAATAAAATTTTGTGTATTTATTTTTCTTAACATTTTGTATGTGTGCCTCTGAATGCATATATTTCCATCCAATATTAATCCAAGCTCTACATATTTCTAACATTAATTTTTTGTGTTGAGTTAGTCACAACTATGGGTGCATACGGGACCCATCAGGTTCAGCCACAATTGAGAAAATGGATGGTGTCTCAGTGAGCTAAAGCTAAGATGGCTAAGATCTATGAAGGTGATTAATTAATAGATAAATTAATAGTACATATTATGCACATTGAAATCAATCTCTAAAATATTTGTCCTATTTGAAATTTAAATCTTATCTTCTTATTATTTATTATTTCTTTTACTCCAAGTGAGTGACTTCTTACAAAAGAAATGAAGGCAACTCTAATAGAGTTATTAGTGCTACTAGATCTAGGTCGAATTTGGAAAGGAAGTTGTTAGTTGTGATTAAGACAAACTGCATATCTAAGTTGAGCTTTAAATAGGGGTGAGTAAATAGGGGTGAATAAAATTTTAATTCAATCAAAATAACTAATGAACCGAATTATTAGTGCTACGGCCGAGCTTGGAAAGGAAGTTGCTAGTTGTGATTAGGGTAAGCTACATATCTAAGTTGAACTAAGTAAATTTTCAATTCGATCAAATAACTAATGAAACGGTTAATTTTTTTTTTTTAAATATCAATTATTTCAATTAAATTAGTTCAGTACCAATTGAATTGATCGATTTGTATTGGTTGGATTTGTTTAATTATAATAATAAGAATGGATCGGTTTGATTGATAAAAAAAAATCAAGAAGTTTGATTTTATCAAATTTGATTTAGATAATTCAATTTTAACTGAATGTTTGTGCCGACTTTTCAATAAGTAAATTCTAATGACTGCCGACTTTTGTGCACTATGAGATCATAAAAAGTCAAGTTTCATCCATGTTGGGTGAGTAATCCTTGTAGTCAAACTCTGTTGTTTTTTCCTTTCATAATAGCTAATATCTGTCTAAAAAAACTTCAAGAAACATAGAGAGTAAACTAGTTTATCTTTTTTTATTTTAAAAAAATAACAATGTTTGATTTGTATTTTTTTTATTTTTTTCTAAAACCAGAGTATTTTTTGAAAAATACTATCTTTGTCTTCAAGTCATATTTCTATGAGATTGAGGAAGCTATTTAATAGATTCACTCTTTTAGTGAAAGAAATTTAAGACACTACTAATTTCGATCTTTCCCATTCAGTCTTATATTTGATCCACGTCCCTATGATATCACTAGTACCTTTCCCTAACAGTCGAGCTACGCCCTTTTCTTCATATGTCGGCTACTTATAATGAACTTCAGACCTTTAACCTTTGAATGACATATAAAACACTCATACTGAAAAAATAATTTAATATTTTTTTTATTATTTTAAGTGAGTTTTTTTTTTTTTTTTTTTTTTTTTTGCACTTTAGCAGGATGCCATCGGCGGCGGACTCGACGTGCCTAACGATGATTTGCAGTGGATTTCGAGTATCTTTGATGAAGCTTCCTTCTTCAGTGGCGAAAACATCCAAAAGACTCCCACCATCTCCGGCGACGTCGATGAAAACTCAGACTCCAGGTCGCAAGCTGCCGAACCGGAGGTCTCTCACCCCGAACTTGGCATTAGAAAACCAGGCAACAAGCGCCGCAACGATGACTCCCCCATATCGACGTTGGATTGGGAACTCGGTGTCCAATATGAGAATAGCAAGGCGGCGAATATTATGACGACGCTAAAGAAAAGAAAAGCGGCATGCGGGGCGGCGGCGGCGGCGGCGTCAGAAGGGCGCAGGTGCCTACACTGCCAGACCGACAAGACACCGCAGTGGCGCTCCGGACCGGAGGGCCCCAAAACGCTCTGCAACGCCTGCGGGATGCGGTTCAAGTCCGGCCGCTTGGTGCCGGAGTACCGCCCGGCCTCCAGCCCCACCTTCGTGGGATCGCATCACTCTAACTCCCACCGGAAGGTGCTCGAGCTCCGACGTCAGAAGTTGATCCTCGATCAGGAACAGGAACAGGAACAGAAACAGAAACAGCGACGGCAGCTCCTCGGAACCTGCAGCCTTGCCTCCGTCGTCGACCTTCCACCGGCGATGCGCCCTCTGGATGCGCTCTTCCACGGCCTGGATAATTCATAAGGAATTTAATTAGTATTTAGCTGGAGTTTATTGTTCTTAATTTATTCCGAAAAGTAACTTAGATTAGTTTATTTATTTATTCATTCAAAAATGTATATGTCTCCATTTTTTCTATGATGACGACAGCAATAAAACCCTTTTGAAGAGGAATTAAAATAGAAGAATTCCCTTAGCTTGCTCGGAATCATTTTCGACAGCAATAAAACCCTTTTGAAGAGGAATTAAAATAGAATAATTCCCTTAGCTTGCTCGGAATCATTTTCTATGGCTTTTGAGTGAATGCAAATGAAAATTAATTTCTAAATGATTTAAGTGAAGGTGGAGTCACACATTTTTGTTGAAGCAAAATGAGCTTAATAGACAATTGATAAATGATCCGGTTCGTAGTAGATGGATTGCTGATGAGGTGACTTATTTGTTGACCACAAGAAGATCTTGGAAGGGAGTTCGAAGCCACGTAGAGAGGATAAGGGAAAAGGATAACGTCAATAGATAAGCTAAAGGACGAATTCCAAGAAACTAAGTCAAATGGGAAGACCTACAATATTAACAATATATCATTTTTTCTTAATTGTACCAACTAAGTCGGTAGATAGAAACCTCCGCTGTACGGATTGCACTTGCACATAACTTTTTTAATAATTCCCTAACAACGATTATACACAACATTAAAGGAATTAGTGGATTAACGGGTTGTGGATTATTATTTCATTATGACAGGTCTTTTAGGGCTTCCAAGTTTTGATGAACCCTAATGATATTTCTATAGCAGTCTTAATGATATCCGACCAGACCTCGGTCCCAATCGAGTTCGATCGGATATACACAGGGGGCTAAGCATCTATGTGGCTGAGTTAACCTTTATCAATTTAATCCATCTTCTTGGTTACGAAGTCTCGAACCATGTGAAACGCCCGCTCGAAGTCTTTCAGGAGAACTAATCTGGGTCTCTCCGAGAGGCTTTTTACAAATGTTCAACTGAGCCTCTAAGAATCACGCCAAACCATTTAAGTTAATCACCTTAGGACTTTGACTACCATGACCCTCAAAAGTTTGACTGCCACGTCTTTAGAGGCTTCGATGACCATGTTCTTCGACACTTTGAACGTTATGCCCCTTGGGACTTTATGTTGGGTGTTGCAGGAGACAAAGGGGCACAGAGTTTCCCCTTCATTTGTATCATTACTGCAAACGTCTCTCTTTGCGGCAAACACCAAGGAAACGAAGAGGCGTCCTTTCCCCTTCGTCTTCCTCAATCTTCTTATAAATGGTGTGTCTAAGCCATGGGAAGAGGAAGAGCATAAGGTGAAGGCAGAGGCGACGGTGATTAGAGGTGCATCAAGCAAAGAAGAACATCCGATAAGCTGGGGATTTGGCTCATACACCTTGAAGTACTTTCTAGTTACCTGTGATCGTGCTTCCGACAACAGTGGCACCCGACAACATCATCGATTTCTTCAGGAGATCACTGTGAGTGGTTACCGCTTTGTTTTTGTGTTTGTTCTATGCTGTCAAAAGAACCAACAATGGTATCAGAGCACTGTTTTTGAAAGCATGGAGAAATCGCGACGTTGTGATTTCAGCGATCTATGTCAGAATCACATGCCGAATCGTGATTTTCACCCCGCTACATGGAAATCGTGTAGTCCTCGGCGGCATAAAGTCGCGGTAGAGGAGTGTTGGCGACCGTGTTTAAATACCGGTGAAAGTTGGCCACGGGAAGAATCACGTTTGTCGCGAGATAGAAGATGAACAGTGCACAGTTTTTTTTCTCGTTTTAATCGATAACTCAATCGATTCATCCATTTGAATCGATTGAGAAGGAAATTAAATCGATTAAGTTCATGGCACATTTACTTAATCGATTCATCAATCGATTGAATGGAATTTTAACTCTCGAGATGTACAATAACTTAATTGATTCATCAATCGATTGAATTCGTTTTAATCGATTGAAAAAAGAAAAAAAAAAATCGAGATGAACACTAATATTTTGATGAAGCACAGTGCATGTATGAATTGTTTTTTCTTCACATAAAGAAACTTTAGTGCATGTTTAAAGAAATTTAATTAAATATATTTATTAATTAATTAAATGTATATAGAAATGTATTATTAATTAATAAATATATATTTAATTAATTTATGATTCAATTAACTGAAAATTGAACCAGACCAACTTGTCCAATCAAATCCAGGTATGATTTACATTATTAGTTGATTTAAGCATACCAGATTCAATGATATTTAAATCTGGTTCAAATTATTTGTTGGTTTAACTAGTTCAGTTTATTATTTAATTAATTAGGGTGATTTTGATTACATAAGTTGGGCTGATCAAACATGACCGGATTAGTTCTGTTGTGTCAGATTTGATGATTTGTTCTAATGGATCAGACTTAATCCAATGGACAATGGATGAATAAACGGGCCTAAATTTGATCAATAAGCCTGAGAATGACTCAAATGGGCTTAAACAATAACAGAACATACGTTTGAAATCTATGTCAAATTGGATTAGTTCTAATGAGGGCGATAGACTAAGCTTAAGATCCAGATTCCTGATAGACCGATACAATGTGTCAATCACATGAGATTCCTCAAATAAAGAAAATTTGTTTTTCTTAATTGCTGGTGTATTTTGTATATATTTGTTTTATATGTGGGAATTGAAGATGACCGATTTTTATTATTGGTCTGTCGATTTTATATTGACATCATGATTTTCAATTCCAGAACAATACACACGATGAATGGTCGCTATGAATGACAACATGAGTTGCTCGACGAGTTGTAAATAATGAGGAGGCCGAGACGGCACCGGGGCTCGCCTCCGCCTGCAACACGACGGATTTTTTCTCGGCCACCGGCGTGGACAGCTTCAGTGATTTCTTGTTCGATGGCGTCGGGACATTTTTGACCGACGATTACACGCCACCCAGCTCAGTGCTATATAATCAGATGGATTATTCTTCGATGGTCGCCGCAGAGTGTCGAGCCTCACTCAAGGTTAATTTTTCTGATAATCCTTTTGATTTATCGACGAAGGTGATTTATCGACGAAGGTGATTCTATTTTGATTTATGTATTGGGTAAATTCAGAGTGCAATTTTATACACAATTAGAAAGTCAATCCTTAAAAATTCATCCTATTATAAAATTTAAATCTATATTTTATCAATATAGCATCGTGTGCCAGAAATAACTTCTTCTTTTACTCATTTAAGTTAACTTTTAAAAAGTATGAATACAATTTTGTTTTAATATAAATAGCTAGATTTTCCGATGATCATATCTACTTAACTAAATTTTTTCTTGCCTATTTAATTTTCTTATTGTGTGCTCCTGTAAATGCATAGATTTTCATCCAATATTAATTCAAAGCTCTACATATTTCTAACATTAATTTTTGTGTTGAGTTAGTCACAACTATGAATGAGTGCATACGGGACCCATCAGGTTCAGTCACAATTGAGAAAATGGATGGTGGTCATAGTGAGCTAAGGCTAAGATGACTAAGATAAGGTGATTAATAGATAAATTAGTAGTACATATTATGCACATTCAGAAATCAATCTCTAAAATATTTGTCCTATTTGAAATTTAAATCTTATCTTCTTATTATTTATTATTTCTTTTGCTCCGTTATGAGTGAGTGGTTTCTTACAAAAGACAATGAAGGCAACTCTGATAGAAGTTATTAGTGCTACTAGATTATGTCAAACTTGGAAAGGAAGTTGTTAGTTGTGATTAAGGCAAGTTGCATATTTAAGTTGAGTTTTAAATAGAGGTGAGTAAAATTTTGATTCAATCCAAATAACTAATGGAACCGAATTATTAGTGTTACGATCGAGTTTGGAAAGGAAATTGCTAGTTGTGATTAAGGTAAGCTGCATATCTAAGTTGAACTTTAAATAGGGGTGAGTAAAATTTTGATTCAATCCAAATAACTAATGGAACCGAGTTATTAGTGCTATGGCTGAGCTTGGAAAGGAAGTTGCTAGTTGTGATTAGGGTAAGCTACAGATCTAAGTTGAGCTAAGTAAATTTTCAATTCAATCGAATAACTAATGAAACCGAATTAATTCAAAAAGTTAGTTTTTTTTTAAAAAAAATATCAATTATTTCAATTAAATTAGTTCAGTACCGATTGAATTAATTGATTTGTATTGGTTGGATTTGTTCAATTATAATAATAAGAATTGATCGGTTCGATCGATAAAAAAAATCAAGGAGTTTAATTTTATCAAATTTGATTTAGATAGTTCAATTTTAACCGAATGTTTGTGCCGACTTTTCAATAAGTAAATTCCAATGACCGCAAACTTTTGAGACTATGAGATCATAAAAGGTCAAGTTTCATCCATGTTGGATGAGTAATTCCTGTAGTCAGTCTCTGGTTTTCCTTTTCACAATATTTAATATCTGTCTAAAAAATTTGAAGAAACAAGTAAACTAATTTACCTATTTTTTTATTTTTTGAAAAAACATGTATTTTTTAAAAAATAATGTTTGGTTTATATTTTTTTCTTCTCTTTTCTAGATAAAGAGATAATATTTTTTGAAAAATACTATCTTTGTTGAGGAAGGTTTGATAGATTCACCATATTCTTTTTTAGCAGTAAAGGAAAGAAATTTAAGACACTACTAATTTCGATCTTTTCCATTCAGCCTTATATTTGATCCACGTCGCTATGAATATCACTCGTACCTCTCCCTAACGATCGAACCCTAGCTACGACTTTGCCTTTAGATGTCGACTACTTATAACGTCAATAGATAAGCTAAGGAATAATTCCAAGAAACTCAAGTCAAATGGGGAGACCTACCATATTAACAATATGTCATTTTTCCTCAATTGTACCAACTAAGTTTGTGCCTGGAGGATGGAAACCTCCACTGTACAGGTTGCACATAACTTTTCTAATAATTCCCTAACAACGATTACACATAGCGTTAAAAGAATTAGTGGATTAACGGGTTGTGGATTATTATTTCATTATGACAGGTCTTCCAGGGCTTCCAAGCCTTGATGGATCCTAACGATATTTCTGTAACAGTCTTAATGATATTCGATCAGACCTCTGTCCCAATCAAGTTAGATCGGATATACACGGGGCGCTAAGCATCTATGTAGTTGAATTAACCTTTACCGATTTAATCCATCTTCTTGGTTACGAAGTCTCGGACCATGGGAAACGTCCGCTCGAAGTCTTTCAGGAGAGCTAATCTGGGGCTCTCCGAGAGGCATTTTACAAATGTTCGACTGAGCCTCTAAGAATCACGCCAAACCGCTCTAAGTTAATCACCTTGGGACTTCAACTACCATGACCCTCAAAAGTTTGACTGCCACTTCTTTCGGGGTTTCGATCATCATGTTCTTTGACACTTTGAACGTTACACCCCTCCGAACTTTGACACCATCAATAAATGTAGTTTGTCCTGACAAAAATTTAAGTGAGATCAACACATAATTTAGTCGGACTTACTGTCAAGTTCGAAGAGAACAATCGAAAATAGAAGAGACCACCGTGACAGTTTCTCTTTTAATTATTTGAGCGGATGCACAGAGAAAGAAATCGAAGAAAATCTTATATCTTTCTTTTAGCCATTCATATTCCAACCCAATCAATCTGCAAGAGTTTCTCAGTTTTAATAGATCATTTATTTATATATTTATTTGATTTTTTTTCTTCGAAAAACTGTGGCCAGACAAGACTGAGCGACCTACATCCACCGTATATTTTCTGATATTTTCCAGCCGAATCCAAGTGACGGTAAGGCACTCAAAATGCACGTCCCGCCATTTCTCCATAGCCAGTTCATGCAACTGGTATTTAACAAATTTAAATACTTCAATGCAAATGATCACGTAGGATGGAAAGAGCAAGCTAAGCCTAAGCAAAGCATGCACACTGTGCTACTTAATTTAAGCTTTTGCTTAGCATGACATCCTAATAAATTGGGAGGCTATAGGCTCTTCCCCCCTATCAAAAAACATTAACTAAACAACTTTGTGTTGCCTTTTGACATCTGATATGGCAGAATCTTGCGATCTTCACATGTCACATGGGGGGTTGAATGCCATCCGGAAATGTCAGTTAAAATCAAATTGAAGCGAATATGAACCAAAGGAAATTAGATCCAACCCAAATGAGACTAGGATATGATAGAATAAATCAGCTATCGTATCTTGGTCTCAGCTGTCAATATCTCCTTTGTCTTAGTCTCATATCTTGATACCCTCCTCATTTAAGCCACCAATTACTTCATCTTAATTTCCATTATAGTTGCCGACATCGTTTCCATATCGGCTCCGGAACTTGACGTCATCTCAATCTAGGTCTCAATCGTTAACATCGCTTCCGTCTCAGTCTCAAATTGTGACATCACCCTAGTCTCGATCTCAATCTCAAATCATGGTTGTCGACACCCTCAACATTTGTCTCATATCCTGGCATCACTCGAATCGTAGTATCAGTCTTAAATCTAGGTAGCAGTACTTGGGCCTCAGCGTCACTCTCAAATCTCGACATTACCCGGATCTCAATCTCAGATCTCGGCCTCACTTGTGTCTCAGCTGCATGCAACTACTGACATCTTCACCATCAGTCTTCGATCCTGACGTCACTTGAATATCAGTCTCAATCTTAAATCTTGACATCACCTGGGTCTCAATCTCAAATCCTAGTATCACCCGTGTCTCTGCTTTAGTCGTCGACTTCATCTATCCTCAAGCTCACTCCACATTGACGTCATTTTCTATCTGCCCTCGAATCAAACTCATACTAACCCCTCGTTAATGAGGTGGATTTTCTCAGAAGATGCAGACAACGATGATGAATATTTCAAAGTAGATCCGCACGCTACCTTAGCGGCCCCCCTTAGTGTCAGCTCCACGGATAAACCCCAGGTATACAGGTCATAGACGCATGGTGAGATAAACTCCAGATCAACAATTCTTGAGAATCGACCCTTGGTCATTGCATCAAAGATGACATGCGCTTATCGTCTATGCTACACCCTGGGAGCACGATGATGAATATTCCAGAACACATTGTACAGGATGAATGGAGAGGTGGTTAAGGGATTATCATATTTGATACCCTAGATGCCCTTCTTCAAACACATGACATTTGATGAATAGGAGGCAACTAACGATTGTCAGATCTATTTACCCCCACTAGCTCATACGAAGATGATAAAAGAGTGAGTAGCACCGCAAAGATGTTCTTCTGACAAATATATAAACCCTAGAGAGGGTAAAGGCAAAGGATTTTGGACTATAGATTTTCTCCTTCTCCATCTTCTTTCTCCCGTATATTACTACCCCCGGGGCTATGGTGCAGCAGTAGAATATCCAGGTTGTCACCCAAACACTCGTGGTTGAAGCCCCAGTTATGACGAATTTGCAGGAATTTTTCCTCCAAATGGGGCACGCAACTAAAGGATGCTGGACTCCTGGACTGCTTGCTTTGAGCACTTTCCGATTTACTCTGGTGGTCGGTGGGAAACTTCCGTGGGACTGGGCTGGTCACCACAGGCTCGACGTTACCCAACCTGATTAATCATTTCTTTTCTCCTGTATATTACCTCAAGTAAATCCTAACTTAAGCATCAGAGTGATCTGCCAGAACTCCTCGGTGTCAGTCTAACACTATTTTGGAGTGCCTTTCAGGTCCCTCATCCTCCTGGTCGATAATCTCTAGAGATCGCCTGTGTCAACTTATTCGTTAACTGATAATTTAACTATCCACGGCATTTAACTGGAACAACATCCATAAATTAAGGGGGATGATGCGAGTTTTAAACAAGGGGCTACAGTGTGTCATGGCTTCCTTCTCTGAATTTACTGCTGCAGGAGGCCAAGCATCATCCAGCTTGCTCTGCATGGTAACTATCAGATATCCATGCACCCTGATTTTCTCGTTCTCCTCGATCGATCCTCTGTAAATAATCTAAACGATACGATTATGTAACTAATTAATAATGGTTAGCTCATTCTCTCTAGTGGGCATTGGCTATTGAGCATCGATCTTCAAGCATCTATATATATATAATTTTTTTTCTTCACGGCAGTCTGCATATAAATTAATTATATATCTTTTTGTTTTAATGATCGATCAAGAATCAACAACCACTTCAACAACGGGTCTCACCCGACGACGAGTACAGCTGGAATAAAATAGACGACAAGACCACTGATACGGTTAGCAGTGGAGGGGCCCAAGAGGAAAGAGTGAGAAAGGTCACGGTCATATAGCGGTCAAAAGTCAAGAGGACGTGGCGGTCAATAGTCAAGCTGACTAGACAGTCAAAAGGCTAGCCTATGGAATAGGCAGAGGTCAGGCAGACTGGTTGTTCAAGCAGGCGAGGCCGTGGGAAAACAAAGGAAGTCGGCAAGCGGAACCTGGGGTACAGGTCGGGATCGGCAAAGCTGGGCAGAGGCAGCTCAAGCTGCAGGCCTATGGTCGAGGGACAGGAAACAAATCAAAGGTCGGAAGCGGCAGGGCTGTGCAGAGACGGCTCGGTCTGCAGGTCTGCGACTCGAAGGCCCGGAAGTGCAAGCCACAAATCAAAGGTCGGAAGCGGCAGGGCTGTGCAGAGACGGCTCGGTCTGCAGGTCTGCGACTCGAAGGCCCGGAAGTGCAAGCCACAAATCAAAGGTCGGAAGCGGCAGGGCTGTGCAGAGACGGCTCGGTCTGCAGGTCTGCGACTCGAAGGCCCGGAAGTGCAAGCCACAAATCAAAGGTCGGAAGCGGCAGGGCTGTGTAGAAACGGCTCGGTCTGCAGGTCTGCGACTCGAAGATCCGGAAGTGCGAGTCACCAGTCACAGGTCGGAAGCGACAGGGCTGTGTAAAGACAGCCCGATCTACGGGCTTATAGTCGAGGGCCGGCAAATACAGGGTACAGAATACAGACCGTGATTGACAGGACTGTTCAGGGTTAGCCCGACTAACAAGTAACGCATAGAGGCGAGATCTGGTCGAGGGGTGTGAGGTAGATGCAGACCGCGATAAATAGGACGAACTAAGCTGTGCAGGAGTCGGAGGATCACAACTGCTCGTCAAGGGTAATCATTGCATACTAGGGAGATGTGCAGAGGCGGAAGTTCCTAAGCGAGAGGATGCTCTCATAACCAATGGCAGCCTGACAGATGTCCTTCACTACGAGACAAAACCCCTGTATAAAGGCGAAGGTTCCTAAACAAGAAGATGCCTTCACGACCAATAGTAGCACGACAGGTGTCGGGGATATACGACAAAGCCCAGCGTCTAACGTTTTCGGACAGGATGGCAGGTTCTGGAAGCAAGGCGGGTGAATAAAAATGAGGAGATTCCTTGTACGCGGGTACGCGCTCTCTCGTCACTTTTTCCACAACTTTTCGTTTTTAGTCTCTCTGCTTTTTCTGGGGAAAAAGGACCTGATTTGAGCATCGGAGGGCCTAATCCGGAGACTTTTTCCCTGGGTTCTGGTCTCTAACGTGAGGGAGGGAGATCGTCTGAGTGTGTGCAGGGTCCTGCAGCAGCGTCAGCTGCCCGTGGGAGCCGAATCGCCCACGACTTTCCGTCAACAACCAGGCCACCGCGACCAACCTCCGTCCGACTCAGCCTTCGGACAGGATCAAATTTGGCGCCGTCTGTGGGAAACACAACAGCCTGATCCGAAGCGTGAAGATGGAGGACTCTGGTCGAAGCTCTAGCAGGAGGATCAACGTCACCATGACCGCGGGGGAGTACGAGCTCTTTAAGGAGGTCAGGAAGCAAGCCGCCTCTGAAAAACAAAGAACAGTCTCACGACCTCGCCTGGCGCCCGAAGCGTCTAAAGAACCAGCTCTTGCCTCCGACAGGGGCTCGAAGAGGAAGCAGCAGGAAGAACCCCCCCCCTACCTCTTTCCGAGAGCCTCGCCGCAACTATCATCGAGCCGGACCCCGTGAGCATAGTCCGAAGAAAGAGGAGCCGCCGACGTCGGTGGCGGAAAACTCTCTACATCCACCTCGGGATTCAGGAAAGGGAAAAGCTATAATCCCTGCCAGAGATCTGCCTGAAGACCTGGATGACAAGGTACCCTTCTCGGCTCAGATCCTTAGGGAAAGCCTGCCCAAGGGGTATCGAGCTCCAAACATTGGAGAATATGATGGGAGCAAGGACCCGGAAGAGCACCTGAGGAAGTTCATGAACGCGGCTATCTTGTATCAATACAGCAGTGCTGTCAAATGCCGAGTGTTTCTACACACCCTGTCCGGGTCGGCGCAGAAGTGGTTCGATGGATTGCCCCCAGAGTCCATCAATCGCTTCATGGATTTCAAAACGGCCTTCCTGCGCCGTTTCGCCAGTAGTCGTAAGTATCAAAAAATCGACCACTGTCTTTTTGCTCTCAAGCAGGATCCGACCGAGCCCTTGCGAAGCTACATCAACCGGTTCAGTCAGGTGGCCAATGACATCCCCTCCGCCACCTCAGAAATATTAATGAGCGTCTTCTCCCACGGATTGCGAGAAGGGGAATTCTTCAGGGACCTCATCAAAAACCCCGCCCGAAGCTTTGACGATATGGTGGAGAAAGCTTCTTGCTACATCAAGGTGGAAGAAGCGCAGGCCGCTAGACGGAAGGCCGAAAGGACGGTGGCTCCAGGCAACCGACCTGAAAGGAGAGTACCGAAACCAGCTCAGCCCTTCCAGCGCGGTCAACCCAGACCTGCCCCTCAGCCCGCTCAGGGAGTCAGACCAGCTCCGCGAGTTGGTGCTATACACGCACCCAGACCTGGACCAAGGGGAGCACCATATTGCACATATCATCGGTCCAGGACGTATGATCTTAGTAACTGCTTTCAATTCGCTCGTGATTCCAGGAGAGCTGTCGAGCAGGGTCTGCCCCCCCCGGAGTTAGCGCCCCAAATACAGAGGTTGGAGGAGGATAGCGAAGCGTCGAAGTAAGGAAAGCGGACTGCCTTTAGGGTTTATAAAGCCCATTCATTCCTAGGAAACATGGAGGGTCGAGCCGAGTATCTTTTGGGGTAACGCGCCCCAGCGCCGTCTAATGGGAAATAAGCGCCGAAGGGTGCAAAAAAGGGTCAGAGGCTGGCGTCAGGAGGCGTGCACAGTAAAGGCGTCGGACAGGTGTCATTGCGAGCAGAAACGCATTAAAGATCGACAAGGCAAGGTAATCATGAAAGGGCGTGGCCTCAAAAAAGAAGCATTCTTCGTGAAAGGCTCAAGGCTAGGCGGGAAGTTTCATAAAGCTACAGACGCCAGGCAATTCAAAAGGGTCGTGAATGAGACAAAGCAGGTCAGCAGAAGTGAATGTCAGATCAGAGGAGTATCAAGCGGGCCTGTGGGGTGTTGTTTGCTCGGACCATCCGGGCAAGTAGCTCTGCCTGGACATCCCCTGATCTGAGCAGCTAACCACGCGCATCGCAAGAACTGCGGGGTCAGCATAAGCTGCAAGGGCATTGTGGCCCAAGGGTTGAGTAAGGTTTTTACACTCCCTCCTCTATCCTTAATTCTATATCGCGCATAATGCAATTGCAGGGAGAAACGCGACGCAAATGAGTAAGCTCAAAGCTAGCGATAACGACCAGATCAACCACAGCAATGAGGTCGGTATAGGCGAGACGAATGAAGGCGAAAAAGAGAAATGCATCTATGCCTTTGCCGTTTGGAATATCATTACTGGTCTCGGACCAGCGCCATCGCCACCGGTTCCGGACCGGAGTATCCCAGACTCTCGCCCCAGTGCGAGTTATAAGTGAGCTCTGTTCTCACGCCCAACGACCGTTTAGGTCGGCTCCCATGCGAGAATTAAAAGTGAGCCTTGCGCTCACGCCCAACGACCTCTTAGGTCGGTATCTCCAGACTCTCACTCCAGTGCGAGTTATAAGTGAGCCCTGTTCTCACGCCCAACGACCTTTCAGGCCGACTCCCATGCGAGAATTAAAAGTGAGCCTTGTGCTCACGCCCAACGACCTTTTAGGTCGGTAGTCCCAGACTCTCGCCCCAGTGCGAGTTATAAGTGAGCTATGTTCTCACGCCCAATGACCTTTCAGGTCGGCTCCCATGCGAGAATTAAAAGTGAGTCTTGCGCTCACACCCAACGACCTCTTAGGTCGATATCTCCAGACTCTCGCCCCAGTGCAAGTTATAAGTGAGTCATGTTCTCACGCCCAACGGCCTTTCAGGTCGGCTCCCATGCGAGAATTAAAAGTGAGCCTTGTGCTCACGCCCAACGACCTTTTAGGTCGGTAGTCCCAGACTCTCGCCCCAGTGCGAGTTATAAGTGAGCTCTGTTCTCACGCCCAACGACCTTTCAGGTCGGCTCCCATGCGAGAATTAAAAGTGAGTCTTGTGCTCACGCCCAACGACCTTTTAGGTCGGTAGTCCCAGACTCTCGCCCTAGTGCGAGTTATAAGTGAGCTCTGTTCTCACGCCCAACGACCTTTCAGGTCGGCTTCCATGCGAGAATTAAAAGTGAGCCTTGCGCTCACGCCCAACGACCTCTTAGGTCGGTATCTCCAGACTCTCTGTTAAGTGAGAAAAAAAAAAAAAAAAAAGCACCCATGCCACTCACCCACGTGCACTGCCCTCCCCCACATCCCCCTTTTTCCTTTTCCCTTTTCTCTTCCCCACCGAAGCCTCAAAACCCCTCTCTTCTTCTTCGTTTTCTTCTCTAGCGGCGACGAACGGCAGATTTTTTTCTCCCGTTCTTCTTCTCAAGCAGCCCTCGTTTTCTCCTCCCGCACCTCTTCTCCTCCTCCAGCTAGGGCAGAGCATTGTTTTCTCCTTTGCTTCCTCTTCTCTGCTTCTCGGCAGCACTGTTAGAGCTCCTCGGAGTTCGCCGGAGCTCGCCAAACCACCGGGAAAAGAGGGGAAACAAAACCCTAGTTGCTCTCTCCTTTTTCCCCCACCAACAGCAGCAGTTTTGCTGCCTTTTGTTTCCTCCAACAGCAGCCCTAGCTGCTGTCCTTTTATTGGCAGCGTCGTCGTTGTTCGCCGGAGCTTGCCGTAGCTTGCCGGAGTTGCCGACAAAGAACCTTAATTGCTGCCCTAATTTCCAGCAGCCACACAAAACCCTTAGAAGGTATATTTTAGGTTGCTTTTGGGTTAAATTGATGTGTAGTTAGAAGGGATATCTAGATTAGAACAGATGTTGTATCTAGGAATGCGAAGTGGTACGAGGTATCGAGATCAAAATAATTCACTGATTTTGAATCAGAGTTAATGTGTAGATTTTAGGTCATTATTGTTATTAGATAGTATTTTGATTATTTAAGTTATGTTTGATATTGTGTTTGTAGATCCGAGCTCGAGTGGAGCACGGTGACCTGCCGATACTCGGAGATTTTGCTGTATATAAGGTGGATACATCTACTCTTGTCTATTTCCTTGTGCATGAATAAATATATAAATTGGAATATGTATAGGTTATATTATTGTTTTAAAAATGGGGATTAAACTGATATTATAAATAGCGAAATGGGTTAAAATATTAAAATTATTGGAGGGTAAATAATTAATATTATTTTTTGTTCACATGTGGGTTCATATAGGGATTGATATGGGAAGGGTTGTTTTTTTTTAAATTAAAGAAATATTCTGAATTTCTCTTCTGTTGATACCTTGTCTCTTTTGACTTGCTTGACCTTTCATACTTCATGCTTTTGATACTCTATCTGTTGATACTTGTAGCTTTTTATCTGTGGACCCTATAATGATAAATTAATAGACTTGATACGAAAATATTACCTTGATTGACCATTCAATATGAAAAGAGAATAAACATGATAAATGGATGAATATAATCATAAAGGTGAAATAATAAAGATAGTAAATGAAGAATTAAAAAGTGAAGACTATGAGCCTAGCTTTATACCAGAGCTCTATACTAGAGTATTGGACCGCCCACATGTTATTGTGGTAGCGCGGCGGCCGCGGTCCAGTGGCGTGATGTAGCCCTCGGTCAGTGTTTATTATGTCTTCCACCGGTGAGGGCTGATAGCCCGTACGTCAGATGACGTATGCGACAGTTTTATACTCTTAGGAGGCTTTTAGCCTATCCATATGATATTTCACTCTGATGATATTGGCTCCAGTGATTCACTTTTTAGTTGATTTATCAGATTCAGACTATTGATATACATGTTGATCTTACCATGATAACTTATAATTGAGTGATTAAATAATAAGATTGAAAAATTGATTTTATTAATGATGACAAGTGATGATAAGGTGAAGATCCTAAACTCTAATCTAAAAATTTTACCTGATTATAGATAATGAGAAGATGATTATACATATATATGTATAAATGTAGAACTTTAAGAATAATCCTAAAGTTGTAACAAAAGATGATGATTTATTCTACTTCCTTGACTTCTTCAATAAGATTAAATTCATGCGCATCTTTCTTGAGTATCCACTTAGCCATTTGGCTAATTTGCTACATTCCTTGGTCTCCAGTTTTGCAGACACAGGGATCCTTTTGATATTACTGTTGATTTTGGACTTTCATAGAGTTGCTCAGAGATCTCGACGTGCTGATTTTCTGGTTTGTTTTACTTTTGTTTCGCTGTATTTACATTTTGCACTTTTGTTACAGATGTCGTTTATCTGTATAGTAATTGTAGTCTATGGATAGATATATATAATTGATACATTTCGTGGTTATGTTGTTTCTATTTTATGTATGTTCCAGCCGTGTGGGCTGATGAATATGTTGTTTATGTTTATATATTGTGATGTATGTATGTATGCTTCATATTGTCACCGGTACAGGGGAGATGCTGTCAGATTTTTGTCTGGCAGGGACTCCTCTGGGGCGTGACACTCTCGCCCCAGTGCGAGTTATAAGTGAGCCCTGTTCTCACGCCCAACGACCTTTCAGGTCGGCTCCCATGCGAGAATTAAAAGTGAGCCTTGTGCTCACGCCCAACGACCTTTTAGGTCGGTAGCCCCAGACTCTCGCCCCAGTGCGAGTTATAAGTGAGCTCTGTTCTCACGCCCAACGACCTTTCAGGTCGGCTCCCATGCGAGAATTAAAAGTGAGCCTTGTGCTCACGCCCAACGACCTTTTAGGTCGGTATCTCCAGACTCTCAGTGCGAGTTATAAGTGAGCTCTGTTCTCACGCCCAACGACCTTCGTGGTCGCTCCCATGAGAATTAAAAGTGAGCCTTGCGCCCAACGACCTCTTAGGTCGGTATCTCCAGACTCTCACCCAAGTGAGAGTTATAAATGAGCCCTGCTCACGCCCAACGACCTTCAGGCCGACTCCCATGCGAGAATTAAAGTGAGCCTTGTGCTCACGCCCAACGACCTTTCAGGTCGGTAGACTCTTGCCGCCCGGTCGAGTTATAAGTGAGCTATGTTCTCACGCCCAACGACCTTCGTGGTCGGCTCCCATGCGAGAATTAAAAGTGAGTCTTGCTCACACCCAACGACCTCTTAGGTCGATATCACCAGACTCTCGCCACAGTGCAAGTTATAAGTGAGCTATGTTCTCACGCCCAACGGCCTTTCAGGTCATGCGAGAATTAAAAGTGAGCCTTGTGCTCACGCCCAACGACCTTTAGGTCGGTAGTCCCAGACTCTCGCCCAGCGAGAGTTATAAGTGAGCCTTGTTCTCACGCCCAATGACCTTCGTGCCGGCTCCCATGCGAGAATTAAAAGTGAGCCTTGTGCTCACGCCCAACGACCTTTAGGTCGGTAGTCCCAGACCCCCCGGTCGAGTTATAAGTGAGCTCTGCTCACGCCCAACGACCTTCAGGTCGGCTCCCATGCGAAATTAAAGTGAGCCTTGCGCCACGCCCAACCTCTTAGGTCCAGGATTCCAGACTCTCGTCCCAGTGCGAGTTATAAGTGAGCTCTGTTCTCACGCCCAACGACCTTTCAGGTCGGCTCCCATGCGAGAATTAAAAGTGAGCCTTACGCTCACGCTCAACGACCTTTTAGGTCGGTAGTCCCAGACTCTCGCCCCAGTGCGAGTTATAAGTGAGTTCTGTTCTCACGCCCAATGACCTTTCAGGTCGGCTCCCATGCGAGAATTAAAAGTGAGTCTTGTGCTCACACCCAACGACCTTTAGGTCGGTAGTCCCAGACTCTCGCCCCAGTGCGAGTTATAAGTGAGCTATGTTCTCACGCCCAACGACCTTTCAGGTCAGCTCGCTCACGCCCAACGACCTTTTAGGTCGGTAGTCCCAGACTCTCGCCCCAGTGCGAGTTATAAGTGAGCTCTGTTCTCACGCACAACGACCTTGCAGGTCGGCTCCCATGCGAGAATTAAAAGTGAGCCTTGTGCTCACGCCCAATGACCTTTTAGGTCGGTAGTCTCAGACTCTCGCCCCAGTGCGAATTATAAGTGAGCCCTGTTCTCACGCCCAACGACCTTTCAGGTCGGCTCCCATGCGAGAATTAAAAGTGAGCCTTATGCTCACGCCCAACGACCTTTTAGGTCGGCTCCCAGTGCGAGTTAAAAGTGAGCTCTGTCCTCACGCCCAACGACCTTTCAGGTCGGCCCTCATGCGGGAATCAAAAATCAACTCCCCTGCGAAAAGCATAAGTGAACTCGGCGCCCACGCCTAACTACCTTTCAGAGGGATATGCCTTACATTGAGCGGAGCGTTTCCAAATAATCAGGTCAGCTACATCTGACTTCATTTTAGCTCCTTTATGCAAATTGCAAATATGCAGCAAACAAGCAAGGTACGGAGTACGTGAGGCCACCCACCCTACCCCTAAAGCATCGATGTTAACTGCGGAATCAGGTTTTGCATGTTTATTGCAGTTTTAATTTTTAAGCACCATGTTGGTTTTATTATCCAAAATTCATACATAAAGAGGAGTCATGAAACAACTCTTAGCTCTTACATACGAGCCAGTTTCTAAAAATGCTTGCTAGATGAAAATTGAGCAGGAAAGACTAGGCCGGAAAAGGATAGATATACAAGTACAGTAGCACAGTTCAATTAGCAAGCGATACAGCTAAGGCCACAAGAGGGAATGCTTTGCGGCAAAGGAGCCACTGAGACAACTATGACCTGAACTAATTTTAACTCGGGGAAAGGATTGGTCATGGAGAATGAGCACTGCCGCGTGAAGAAATGTCTGGGGACTCAGGAGCCCCTGGGGCGTTCAAGGCTCGAGCCAGCTGCGCATGTAGGGAGTTGATGACTGTTTGTTGCCGGGCGATCGTGTCTTTCTTGTCGTCGAGATACACACGGAGGAGAGATAGCTCTGTTTCATGCTCTTGTTTCAAGCGTTCTGAAGGCTGAGTTGGCGCTGCAGGCTAGCCTGGCATTCCTCTTTCCTCGCCTTCTCAGAATGCACGCAAGACTTCGCAACACGATACTGGGCTTCCATGGAGCGCAGGGCAGCTAGCTGACGAGCTCGATCCTTGGATATGCACTCCAGTTCACGTTCTTTCTCGGCAAGTTGTAAGGTGAGCTGATCTATTCATGTTTGGGAAGGTGGTTGATCAACCTCCTCAGAAAAAGGAGAATGCATCGCGGGGAAGAAGGTGGTGTAACGCGGGTTAGCAAAAGAAAGTGGGAAGGCGTGGTAGGAGAAGATAGAATAAAGAAACGACCGTAAGGCTCTTTATAAAGAGGATGGGTGGCCAAGTCAAAGCAACTGTGTGGGCACGGTACCCCAAGCGACTGGCAAAGCAATTAAGGAGGCATGGTATCCCAGGCGACGCGACACAAAGGTTGATGCGCAAGGCAAGAAGCAGAGCGCACAGAGATATGTTGAGGTAGAGACACAGAGATAGGCTGAGGTCACAGAGATATGCTGAGATCTCAGAGATGTGCTGAGGTCTAGTCAGTCAGACTTTCGTCATCCTTCGACTAGACTTGTGAGGGAGGCTTGTGATATGGTTAGCAGTGGAGGGGCCCAAGAGGAAAGGGTGAGAAAGGTCACGGTCATATAGCGGTCAAAAGTCAAGAGGACGTGGCGGTCAATAGTCAAGCTGACTAGGCAGTCAAAAGGCTAGCCTATGGAATAGGAAGAGGTCAGGCAGACTGGTTGTTCAAGCAGGCAAGGCCATGGGAAAACAAAGGAAGTCGGCAAGCGGAACCTGGGGTACAAGTCGGGATTGGCAAAGCTGGGCAGAGGCAGCTCAAGCTGCAGGCCTATGGTCGAGGGACAGGAAACAAATCAAAGGTCGGAAGCGGCAGGGCTGTGCAGAGACGGCTCGGTCTGCAGGTCTGCGACTCGAAGGCTCGGAAGTGCAAGCCACAAATCAAAGATCAGAAGCGGCAGGGCTGTGCAGAGACGGCTCGATTTGCAGGTCTGCGACTCGAAGGCCCGGAAGTGCAAGCCACAAATCAAAGGTCGGAAGCGGCAGGGCTGTGCAGAGACGGCTCGGTCTGCAGGTCTGCGACTCGAAGGCCCGGAAGTGCAAGCCACAAATCAAAGGTCAGAAGCGGCAGGGCTGTGCAGAGACGGCTCGGTCTGCAGGTCTGCGACTCGAAGATCCGGAAGTGCGAGTCACCAGTCACAGGTCGGAAGCGACAGGGCTGTGTAAAGACAGCCCGATCTACGGGCTTACAGTCGAGGGCCGGCAAATACAGGGTACAGAATACAGACCGTGATCGACAGGGCTGTTCAGGGTTAGCCCGACTAACAAGTAACGCATAGAGGCGAGATCTAGTCGAGGGGTGTGAGGTAGATGCAGACCGCGATAAATAGGACGAGCTAAGCTGTGCAGGAGTCGGAGGATCACAACTGTCCGTCAAGGGTAATCATTGCATACCAGGGAGATGTGCGGAGGCGGAGGTTCCTAAGCGAGAGGATGCTCTCATAACCAATGGCAGCTTGACAGATGTCCTTCACTAAGAGACAAAACCCCTGTGTAAAGGCGAAGGTTCCTAAACAAGAAGATGCCTTCACGACCAATAGCAGCACGACAGGTGTCGGGGATATACGACAAAGCCCAGCGTTTAACATTTTCGGACAGGATGGCAGGTTCTGGAAGCAAGGCGGGTGAATAAAAAAGAGGAGATTCCTTGTACGCGGGTACGCGCTCTCTCGTCACTTTTTCCACAACTTTTCGTTTTTAGTCACTCTGCTTTTTCTGGGGAAAAAGGACCTGACTTGAGCGTCGGAGGGCCTAATCCGGAGACTTTTTCCCTGGGTTCTGGTCTCTAACGTGAGGGAGGGAGATCGCCTGAGTGTGTGCAGGGTCCTGCAGCAGATCAGCCGCCCGTGGGAGCCGAATCGCCCACGACTTTCCGTCAACAACCAGGCCACCGCGACCAGCCTCCGTCCGACTCAGCCTTCGGACAGGATCAACCACGAATGGTACTACAGCAGAAGTAATCGACGATCATGAAGGAGCAGCAGCCGAGAGCGTGAGGTGCGAGTGTTGCAGGTTGTCGGAGGATTGCACGACCGCCTACATCGGCCGGATCAAGGAGTTGTTCGACGACAGGTGGATCTGTGGCCTCTGCTCCGAGGCCGTCGAGTAGCAGATGCAGCGAGGAGCTGCTAAACCTGCAGGCTCCAAGGAACAAGCCCTGGAGTCGCACATGTCGTTGTGCAGCAAGTTCAACAAGACCATCAGGCTCAACCCCAAGCTCTCCTTGGCGACGACCGTGAGGGATATTGCGAGAAAGAGCTCCGAACGCAGAGCAATGAACACTGCGGAGATGCCTAACAAGATTGTCAGGGAAATCAAATACCTTCAGCACATGTTAGATCTGAATCACAACCATATACTTCAATCTCTATCTAGTACTTGTAATTTGACTGTACTCTTAGTGTTCTTCGATCAGGTTGGTTGTGCCAAACATATATTGTAGATTTTTGACTTAGCTAAAATCAATCAACTCTTATAATATTGGTTAGAGGAAATTGATTATCAAAGTCTAGTATTGCTTAGTTGCAAATCTTATTTAAAAAAAAAAAAATCCTACAAATATATCTTTCATGCACAATTAAGAGATGAATTGATGTTCTCACTATGTTACATAAATCTTAATAGTGTATTAATTTCAAAATATTTGTAATTGATTTTCAACTGAGATTGATGTTTATTATAGTATGTTTTTTCGTCTAGTTTCAGTTAATGTGGTTTCATTTGTGTTTTAGTTTAAGTATGCTAGATGTCTTTATTTTGACAATATAAAAAGATAAATCAGGATTATCCTGATTATCTTTTATTCCTAAAAATTCATCCGTTGAAATAGTTTGCTGGTAATTAAGATAATCTAATGAAAAGGAAAAAAAATGGTGTAGTAATAAATTTAAAAATTCAAGGATTTAAATTGAAAAATAAAATGATTGCAGTCATATATATATATATATATATATATATATATATATATATATCTGATATTTAAAATTTAAAGAAAAAAGGTGTAAACGGTAAAAAATGATTTGTAAAGTGAAAGGAAATGAATTTAAATTTTGTAACTTTAAGGGGTAGACTTCTTTTGATAATGAAAAGAAAAAGGGATGATACCAATACGATTAGCGTTGACATTTTACAAATAAGGTTATAATTAAATTAAATATTTGTGAACTAGTATTCATCTTAGTAAACATTTATTTATGTTCATTCATCAATAAATTAAAATATATATGTTTAATTTATTAATATTCATAAATAAAAATTATAAATTAATTTTAATAATATTTATGAATAATATTTATAATAAAAAAATAGTAATCTCAGTTAATCTCATTAATTATTCTTAAGGCGATCGATCTCTCGGAACTTTTTCTCCGGTTATCAGGGAAAATCGAAAAATGCATACGAAAAAAAAACTCCTACAAATACAACATAGCTGGGGATCAAAGTACAGATACATGAATGACAATCTAAATATCCTATTACGATATTATAGCCTCGGAGATAATAATATTCAACTAATGAATCATGTTGATCAATATAGCTCTTATTAAATTTATAAATAAAACAAATAAATAAGCTTATACTATTAATCTCATTACCAAATTAAATAAATTTATATAAAAGTATCAAACAAGCTCCAATTTAGGGTTTAATAACTTTTAAATGAATTAAGTTAAAAAAATAAATACAAACTTAAATAATCTTTTTAGTAAATTTTAAATTCCACTTACATAAACCAGTTATCAAATAATCTTAAACAAATACAAAAGTTGATTAAGCTTTATAACCCAATTTGTAAAAAGCTAAATGTTACCTTATGGGTTTAAAATTCGTAAACTTAAGGGGTAGTTTTAAATTTTGTAAGTTTAATGGGTCATTTAGTTGCATTGGGGTGGATTTAAATTTTGTAAACTTAACGGGTGAATGCGCTGGAACGAATTCAAGGTTTAATAATTTAAGAGGGGAAATTGAATTCCTGGTAAAAGGCCGGTGATTATTTGTTTAGATTTCGTAAGGTCAAAGGAAAAAAATTGCGGTGAGCGTGAATCGAACACCCGACCTTCAGATCTTCGCACTCCCAACTGAGCTATCCCCGCTTATAATTATAATGCCAAATGATATTTAAATATTAAAATATTAACATAATGAACCGAAAAAATTGCGGTGAGCGTGGATCGAACACGCGACCTTCAGATCTTCAGTCTGACGCTCTCCCAACTGAGCTATCCCCGCTTGTATTTATGATGCCAAATACAATTTAAATATTAAAATATTAATATAATGAACCGAAAAAATTGCGATGAGCGCGAATCAAACACGCGACCTTCATATCTTCCGTCTGACGCTCTCCCAACCGAGTTATCCTCTCTGAAATTTATTATGCCAAATAAAGGTAAATATTAAAATAGAAACACAATGAACCGAAAAAAAGGGGAAACCACAAGGACATCCTTAGACTAGATCGATTCATTAGGACAGTCTAGACAGACATGCCATCATCGCTCTCTCCCAACTAAAAACTTTTTCGAATTCTTTATCCATCTTTTGCTTTCCCTTTCCATGCCGTTCCACCTCCCATAGACCCTTGCTTCCTCCTTCAGAGTCCCCAGCACCCACCACCCCTCGCCAGTCGCCAGAGTGGACGCTCACTCACCGGATGACGACGAGTTCGCCAGCGTGGACCTTTGCTTCCGCCGTCAGAGGTATGATTTTTCTAGTACGTGCATGCATCTCTTCTGATCTAATTACATTATGATTGTATCTGTAAGCATTAAACATGTTTGATGTTCAAGAATGAATTCAGTTAATAAAAAGAACCATAAATATATTCATTAAAAACAACTTACTAACATGTAGTACATCTCATTTGACACACAAAGGTACCTACACAGACAACAAACAACAGAGAACACTAGGACCTACCGGCGGAGCGACTAGAGTCTCTTGCGATAGGTTGGCAATAGACGGCGTCCAATCAGACAACACGGAGGCCACCGTCTGTTGAACCAATGCGAGGGTCGTAGTTTCAGCTTGCTCGGCCGACTGCGCCGCCGAAGTAGCAGAACGCGATGAAGGCTTGATCCGTCGTCTCTTATGCCGGTTCAGTGACACGTCAGAGGAAGCTGAGCCCGATGGTTCCTCGACAGGAATCAAGGGGCATTGCTTGGCCGGAGGCTGTGAACCCGGGGCAGCTCCCCCTCTTCCCACATGGCTAGCCTCGCCTTCGCCCACCACCATGGGCGCTTCCTCGCTCAGGCCGAGCGGATCTTCGTCGGAGTCGACCGACTACAAGCCTCGGCTCGATAGTTCTTCAATAGCCATTGCCCCGATCGCGGTGTCATTAAGCTTCGCCTTGCCGGCCATACACACTTGTTTCATGATTTCAGCTGCAAAAGAGGAAGAGAAATCAGTTAGCATTAAAGGATAAGAGTAAAGTAGTAGCATATCTAGACTGGTCGGAAGCCGGGTGTGAATCGGACTAAGACCAAATATGTACAGGACACCCTCAAATAGCAACTTGTAGATGTTGTACTTCTGACCGACCAACATGGAGGCAGCATGTAGGTAGTCTGGTCGACTCTTGTAGTTTTTTAGAGGAGGCTGCGACACCACTTCGAGTTGCAGTGAGTCGGGAAGTCTGGCCACTCGGGAAGACGAATAAAAAAAAATTCTCTCCAATGTTTATTGGAGGTCGACATCTTGTCAAAAAACACTAACCCGACCCGTGATTGCAAAAGGAAAGTCCCCGGCTTGGACTGCTTAGGATAAGAAAAATAATGGAAGATCTGAGGAATAAGAGAGATGTCGTGCAGGCGAAACAACACAACGACGCCGCACAGCGGTGGAAGGAGTTCGACACGAGTTGGGGAAGCGAAATGCAAAAGTATTTACAAACTACAGAAATGAAGGGATGAATAGGGAACCGCAGACCGACGGTGAAGTAATCCCTGAATAAACAATGCAGCCGGTCGGCGGAGAATTCGACCGATCGGAAGGAGAAGACAAAATTATCTCATGATCGGACGGGATTTCGAAGGCATCTCCCAGGTTTTCAGCGTCGCCTCCATCGAACCTAGATTCCATGGATGTGTACCAGAGTTCAGGGATAGAGGCCGACTGTTGTAAGGAGTCGGTCATTGCAAAAACAGACGCAAAAAGAAAGAAATGCGATCGAAAAGATAGAAAGAGGTCACTGGAATAACACCGGAACAAAGAGAAAAGCTGAAAAGGGGCAAAGAAAGACGCGATGGAGAGAAAAGCTTACGGGAGTAGCATTACCGAGGAAACCAAGATCGCCGGAGAAGAAGCACTGAGGATTACCGGAGGTCGAAGGGAGCAGGAACTCGAACGCCAAGAACTCGCACACAAAGTGTGCAAAGGAAGCAACGCAGCGAGCTTATAACGTCCGAACTCGACCGACCGGAGCCGTCCGATTTAGGTTGCAGAAACCCAGGCCAAGATTTCATCGTTGAATTCAAATCGTCAAACGTCACATCATGTCTGTCACGACAGGCGTGTGGCGGTCGCGGGCATGACATGTGACGTCCTATTATAGGTTGGCAATTAATGGAGGCCTGGGAATGGGTTCAGTTTTAATGAGCGGGGATTTGCATGATTACCAAGAAATCGGGGTGACGTTTGCCTAGACCGCGCTCGCCCGAGACGGCGCAAGGAAAAATTTCTACAAGTGCAAACCTTCGTCCGTCCGGTCGGATCGAGGGAGCACGCTTATGCCTGAACGACAAGCTTCAACACTCCGATCAATGAGAAGTGTCACATCCCGTGTAGAGGCCACACAGGGTTGAAGGCCGATCGGAAGGAGTCGGCTCACACGTCCAGTCAGGCGGACTACAACCTCCTTCGACTAGATTTGAAGGGGAGGCTTGTGATGCGACTATTAGAAGGGGCCCCACCTTGCTATCACGGTGGAGGTCAATGTCAAGACGATCAATGAGTGGATGGTGTTGGCCGATCGAGCGAGGCATACGTCGATGGGGGATTAAGCACCGACCCACCGTCTTTGGCATAGTGAGTAATCAAACCGACGCCCAAGGGATGTGTAGAAGCTGAGTCAAGCGGCTCCTCCGCTTGGCCTAACAGGAGATTCGACATCAGCTGAGCGCGCAGACAGTGAGCTACTCGTCGAGTGGTTATCCCACTCGGCCCAGCAATCGAGCATGAGGACAGTGGGCTTCATGCCGAGCGGCCATCTCGCTTGGCCCGACAACGGACGACACTGGGACAGTGGACTTTTAGCCAAGCGGCTATCCCGCTCGGTGTGACAGTAGGCAACGCAGGGATAGCAGGATTCCGGCCGAGCGTCCATTTCGCTCGGCCAAGCAAGAGACATAACAGGATATCTTTCAACATCGTTTTGGGAGCTAGTGTCGCTGACAGGCGGCATGATCAGGCAGAAGATCGTACGGCGGAAGCTTCCACTGTCACTTCAGAGATATGTTCGACCCGTTAAGATATCGTGTCAGGGACACTTTACTGACATGTCTTGTCAGGGAAAGCTTTGAGATGCGTGCTCGCCTTGAGAAGCGTGTCGGCTCGCTTCCGGAGCTCTAAATAAAGGGGGTCCAAATATCGGCGGAGGTATACTTTATACACGATTTCTAATGTTGCGCTACAGTTCTCGTTGCTTTTTTTTCTTACTTCGCCGGAGACTGACTTGAGCGTCGGAGGGTCATTGCAGGGAACCCCTTCCTTAGTTCGGCAATGACGCTGCTTGTGTTACAGGCAAGAGCAAAGTCCACCGGAGATCAGTAGGAGTGTCACGTCTCCAGCATCCATCTCTTCGACTTTCGAACAGGATCAACGACCATATACTTCAATCTCTATCTGGTACTTGTAATTTGACTATACTCTTAGTATTCTTCGATCAGGCTGGTTGCGCCAAACATATACAGTAGATTTTTGACTATGCTAAAATCAATCAAATCTTATGATGTTGGTTAGAGGAAATTGATTGTTGATGTCGTTTAGTTGTAAGTCTTATTTAAAAAAAATCTCTACAAAATATATCTTTCATGCGACAAAAATGTGATTCGCTCGCCCTCAGCGCCCCCGTCAATCCGTCCCTAGGCCAACACGAAGGAGGTAAATCACGGGTGACTACTAGCCATTAGTGTAAATGGCCAAGACATGGGGGACTCACAAAATAAAAAAAAAAATCTTGATATGAATTGATGTCACATAAAATCTTCAAGACATGGGGGACTCACAAAATATATCTTTCATGCACAATTAGGAGATGAATTGATGTTCTCGTTATGTTACATAAAATCTTGATAGTGTATTTCAAAATATCTGTAATTGATTTTTCAAGTGAGATTGATGTTTATTATAGTATGTTTGTTCGTCTAGTTCTAATTAATGTGATTTTTGTTTAAGTATGCCAGATGTCTTTATTTTGACAATATAAAAGGATAAATCAGGATTCATCTTTTATCTCTAAAAACTCATCCGTTTAAATAGTTTACTGATAATTAAGATAATCTAATAAAAAGGAAAAATGATGTAATAATAATATATATATGACTGCAATCATTTTATTTTTCAGTTTAAATCCTTGAATTTTTAAATTTATTATTACATCATTTTTCCTTTTCATTATATTATCTTAATTATCAGTAAACTATTTAAACGGATGAGTTTTTAGAGATAAAAGATGAATCCTGATTTATTCTTTTATATTGTCAAAATAAAGACATCTGGCATACTTAAACAAAAATCACATTAATTATATATGAGATTTTAAATTTAAAGAAAAAAGGTGTAAACTGTAAAAAAAGAAAAAATGGATTGTAAAGTGAAAGGAAATGAATTTAAATTTTGTAACTTTAAGGGGTACAAATTGACTTCTTTTGATAATGAAAAGAAAAAGGGATGATACTGATACCATTAGCGTTGGCATTTTACAAATAGGGTTATAATTAAATTAAATATTTGTGAGCTATATTCATCTCAGTAAACATTTATTTATGTTCATTCATCAATTAAATAAATAAATTAGAATATATATATATTTAACTTGTTAATATTTATAAATAAAAATTATAAATTAGTTTTAATAATATTTATGAATAATATTCAACTAATAATAATAAAAAATAATCTCAATTAACCTCATTAACTATTCCTAAGATGATCGGCCTCTTGAAACTTTTCCACCGGTTACCAGAATAAATCGGGAAGTGCAAACGGAGAAAAAACTCCTACAAATATATTGATGCGGTGATAGGGGTGAGGTCCCCACCCCGTTGCCAGGGTAGAGGTCAGTGTCATGGTGGGAGCCAGTCAAGACGGTCAAATGCCCCCAGACCACTGGACGATCGAGTAGCATGCTCACTTGATCGGGATAAAGAAGACCCGATCTGAAATCATAACAGCTAAGCGAAGTTCCAAGCTTTCGACGCTTAGAAAGACTGTCATGTATCTACAAAAGCACGCCGAGCGACTTCCCCGCTTGACCTTATATGGAGCTACAAGAACAGAGCGGATTTACGATAGCTATGAAGAAATAGAAGTGCAGCCGAGCGGTTTTCTTAGGACAGCGGAAGCGCAGGTCGAGCGGCCTCCCCGCTCGGCTAGAGAACACACTCATTCGAGCCGAGCGATTATCTCGCTCGGCCTAGTAAAAGACACTGTTAGTTCGATATTATCTTTTCGGGAACATGTACCGCTGACAGGCGGCATGGTCGGTGGCTGATTCAGATAGCTAGAAGATCGTACGACAGAAGCTTCCACTGTCACTTCAGAGATATGCTCGGCTCGTTAAGGTATTATGTCAGAGACACTTTACTGATACATCTTTTCAGAAAGAACTTCGAGAAGCGTGTATGCCTTGGGAAGCGTGCATGCGCGTTATAGAAGCCCAATATAAAGGAGGTCCAAGCTTCAGCAGAGGTATGCGATAATCTACTATTGCTGCTACTATTTGCTACTTTGCTCTGCTTCCACACATCGCCGGTGACTGACTTGAGCGTCGGAGGGTCATCATCGGGGACCCTTTCCTTGGCTCGGCACTGACGCAGCTGTGGTTGCAGGGTCTCGAGGAGTCGACACGCAGTCAACTGGAGCGCCACGTCCCCAGCTTCCATCACCTCGACTATCGGACATGATCAAATTTGACGTCGTCTGTGAGAACGCAACCTGCATCCGAGCCGGGAGGATGGAAGATGCTGGACGACTTCACACAGTGATGCTCACCCAAGAGGAGCTCGATCTGCTCGTGCAAGCCCGAGCGCAGAGAATAGTCGAGCAGTAGCAGCAGAAGGCGCTAGCCGATCGACAAGCGTAGCAAGCAACGTCCGCAGCAGGAGGTCGAGCGGCACAGGAGGACCGCCCGGAACAACTCTCTATCTGGGGGCAGAATAGGTTGCCGATTGACACACACGGAGAGGCACCACCCGGGCCCATACCTTTTCATCGGGCACTGTTCCAGACACCCTCGGAGATAGCCCAAGTCAACCAAGAGCGAGGATCTTCTTCGGATGAAGCGCCCGTTCGGGACACACGAAAGGGCAAGGCGCCTCGGGGCAACACTTCTCCCGAGCGGATCAACCGCCAATTCTACGAGAACATATTGCGAGATCCTCTCCCTAAGCACTATACCCCGCTGGCAATTGGGTCCTACAATGGTTCGACCGATCAGGATGATCATTTGGATAAGTTCGATAACTAAGTCACACTCCACCAGTACACGGACGGAGTGAAATGTCGAGTCTTCCTCACCACACTTTCCAGTTCGACGCAATGCTAGTTCATAAGGATGCCGGATGGATCTATACGAAGCTTCAAAGATTTCCGAACGACCTCTTACACTATTTCGCAAGCAGCAGATGTTATCAAAAGACAAGTGTCAACCTATTTTCCTTAAAACAAGGGCCGAGAGAAGCTCTACGAGCCTATATTCAGCGCTTCAATCAGGTGACCATGGATATTCCTTCGGTCTCATCCGAGCCCATAATGAATATGTTCACTCAAGGGCTCGTTGAGGGAGACTTCTTCCAATCGCTCATAAGGAAGCCGCTTAGAGATTATGATCACATGCTCAAAAAGGCCAATGAGTACATCAACGTGGAGGAAGCCCAAGCAGCTAGAAGGAAAGAGATGCTAGTCAAACACTTGGTACTGACCGAACGCCGACCGATGAGCAATCACCAGTCGCCTAAGGGGCCAAGAGCCGAAGGAGGGCGGCCACATGAGACAAGGGCGCATGCTGTGCAACATGTCGCTTCTGGCCGGCTGAAAGTATCAAAGGGCAAGGTATGGACACACCTATGTTTTGCTTTTTCCACTAGTCCGCTTCACACAACACACGTGATTGCCAAGGATTGATGCCCATCGTCAGTTGACAGGCTCAGCGAAACTACCGTCGTCGATCTCTCTCTCCCGATCGACAACATAGACATCAATTCGCTGGACAATGAGACACGGGAAGATCGCCCTAGCGACAGCACCAGTGAAGAGAGCATGTTGGGCCCGCCCCGGGGCCAGGACGACCGAAGCAGACCCTCCGCTCGGGAGGAAGAGAATCGAAGCAATGCGCCCGAGGAAAAATAAATATCATAGTCGGCGAATCGACCAACGACGATTCCAATCGAGCCCGAAAGTCGTATGCATGACGACTGGAGATACATGCACTGGGATGCAGCCAGGAGAAGGCGAGCAGGTCAAAGATCATCTTCGGACCCCGAGACTTGGAGGGAGTTGAGATCCCTCACGACGACGCCTTGATCATCCGCGCGGTGATCGCTAATTATACCATTCACCGTATTTTTGTTGACATAGGGAGCTTGGCGAACATCATTTTCAAGAAGACATTCGATCAGCTACAAATCGATCGGGCCGAGCTGCTGCCTATGACAACCCCGCTGTACGGGTTCACAGGCAATGAAGTATGCTGATCGGCCAAATAAGATTGGTCATTTCACTCGGGGAAGAACCGCTCACCCGAACCACAAACTTCATCGTGGTAGACACCCCCTCGGTCTACAACGTCATTCAGGGCCGACCAGCTCTCAATGAGTTCCGGACGGTAGTCTCTACTTATTGTCAAAAGATCAAGTTCCCAGTAGACAACCGGGTAGAAGAGGTCAAGGGCGATCAATTAGCCGCTCGGCGCTGCTACATTGAGATGATTAAAACCGAAGCTAGGTCCGCCCGGAAGACTCCACGGCTAGAGGCAAACACTGTTACTGAAAAACCTCCTGCCCTAGTCTATGAAAAGAAAGAGGAAGTCCAAATCCATCATTGCAGAGCAGAGACAACTACTTTCATACCTGCGGATCTAGTGTAGGTGCAGCGGAGGCCGGCAAGAGAGGGGGCGGTGAATTGCTGAAAAAAAAAAAAAAAAACTACCCTCCTCGGATCTTTCAACTCAATTAGCGCAATAGTAAAATTAAATTAATAAAGTAATACGAAAATATAGAAAGACAGAGAAGATCGGGAGTTATCCTGGTTACAACCAAGACGGTTGTTAATCCAGGGCGATGAAGAGCTCAGTAAAAAAATTCTCCTTCTCTGAAGGCGGAGAAGTTTTTTACACTTTGGAAGCTTAGAACTATTGCTAGGAATGACTACACAATGATTGTTTGAGTTGTTGTGACTTTCCTAGCTCCAGGGGCCTTTATATAGGTCCTGGAAATCTTATCCCGAGAGTCCAAGGCGCCTCCAACTCGGTCAGCGGATAAAACTTTATCCGCAGCGTAAACGGTCAAACTGACTTGGCTCAAGACACCTTAAACAAGCCTTTCAAGGCGCCTTCAATGTTGAAGGCGCCTTGAATATGTTTAAGGCGCCTTCAATATGTTTAAGGCGCCTTCAAGGTTCCTGCTACAGTCATGTCAGCCTCTTTTGACTCATTTTCTTCTTCGCTTTGGCTTTTGAAGTTCCATTCTTTTGGGTGATTGCGGCCAACCGAAATAGGGCTCACCTGAACCCAATTCTCGGCCTTCTCCTCGAGCAGGCTTCCGTCCGGCTTCTCATCCCTCGAACCGCGCATGTTCTTCTCGGCCACCGGAGTACTCTTCCGCAGCTCTCTCGTCCTTCGGACGCACCGAGCCCGTCGGCTCTTTTCCCGTGTCGTCCTTCTCGCTAGCTACATCTTCCGCTCGACTTCCTGTACTCCTAAGCTCCTGCACACTCAGACACAGGGATCAAACATAACGCAGGACCTAACCAACTTGGTTGATCACATCAAAACTACCACGGGGTTCAACATCTAGGAGCCGAGCAAAAGGCGGAGTTGATTGTCTGTCTCCAACAAAACCATGATGTGTTTGCATGGTCAACACAAGAGCTGCCCGACATCTCTCCAAGCATAACTCAGCATGAGCTACATGTCGGACTGGACGTTCTTCCGGTAAAGCAGTGAAAAAGGAACTTCAACGCCGAACAAAACCATATCATCAGGGCGTAGGTAGAAAAGCTGTTGCAAGTCGGACACGTGAGGGAAGTTCAATTTCCTAACTGGCTTGCCAACGTTGTCCTTATCTCCAAACCGAGTAACAAGTGGCGAGTCTGCATTGACTTCCGTGACCTGAACAAAGCATGCCCGAAGAACTTCTACCCATTGCCTCGGATCGACCAGATGGTGGATTCCATCGCAGGATGCGAGCTGATCTGCATGCTGGATGCCTACCAAGGTTATCATCAAGTGCTGCTCGCCCGCGAAGACCAAGAAAAAGTCAGTTTTATTACGCTTGACGGTACGAACTACTATAATGTGATGCCGTTCAGACTCAAGAATGTTGGGGTCACTTATCAAAAGTTGATGAATAAAATGTTCCGACGGCAGATCGACCGTAACATGGAGGTATACGTAGATAATATCATGATAAAATCTCTCCGAGTGACTGATCTATGTGCAGATACTTTGCTTTGCTTCCACATATCGCCGGTGATTGACTTAAGCGTTGGAGGGTCATCGCCGATGACCACTTCCCTGGCTCGGCATTGATGCGGCTGTGGTTGTAGGGTCTCGAGGAGTCGACACATGGTCAACTGGAGCGCTACGTCTCCAGCTTCCATCATCTCAACTATTGGGCAGGATCATATACCATAACTAGAGATCAAACCACGGATACATAAATTATAACTTAGATATCCTAACGTGACATCATAACCCCGATATAACAATACTCAACAAATGAATCTGGTTGATCAATATAGCTCCTATTAAATTTATAAATAAAACAAACTTATACTATTAATCTCGGTCAGAAATCAAATAAATTTAAAAATATAAAAGTATTAAACAAGCTCCAATTTAGAGTTTAATAACTTTATATGAATTAAGCTAAAAAAATAAATACAAACTTAAATAATCCTTTTAGTAAATTTTAAATTCCACTTACATAAATCACATATCAAATAATCTTAAACAAATACAAAAGTTGATTAAGCTTTATAACCCAATTTGTAAAAAGCTAAATGTTTCCTTATGGGTTTAAAATTCGTAAACTTAAGGGGTAGTTTTAAATTTTGTAAGTTTAATGGGTCATTTAGTTGCATTGGGGTGGATTTAAATTTTGTAAACTTAACAGACTGCGCTGGAACGAATTCAAGGTTTAATAATTTAGGCGGGCAAATTGAATTCCTGGAAAAGGCCGGTGATTATTTGTTTAAATTTTGCAAGGTCAAAGGAAAAAAATTGCGGTGAGCGTGGATCGAACACGCAACCTTCAAATCTTACGCTCTCCCAACTGAGCTATCCCAGCCTATATTTATGATGCCAAATAAAATTTAAATATTAAAATATATACACAATGAACCGAAAAAATTAAAAAAAATGCGGTGAGCGTGGATCGAACACGCGACCTTCAGATCTTCAGTCTGACGCTCTCCCAACTGAGCTATCCCCGCTGACATTTATTGTGCCAAATAATTTCTAAATATTAAAATAGAAACACAATGAACCGAAAAAAAGGAGAGACCACAAGGACATCCTCAGACTAGATCGATTCATTAGGAAAGACATGCCATCATCGCTCTCTCCCAACTAAAAACTTTTTCGAATTCTTTATCCGTCTTTTGCTTTCCCTTTCCATGCCGTTCCTCCTCCCATAGACCCTTGCTTCCTCCTTCAGAGTCGCCAGCACCGCCACCCCTCACCGGTCGCCGGAGTGGACGCTCACTCGCATGACGACGAGGAGTTCACCAGCGTGGACCTTTGCTTCCTACTGTCAGAGGTATGATTTTTCTAGTACGTGCATGCATCTCTTCTCATCTAAGATTGATCTGCGAGCATGAAACATGTTTGATCTTCAAGAATGAATTCAACAATTTAACTGAATAGTGGATTTGAAAAAGAACCATAAATATTTTCATTAAAAATAACTTAGTCACATGTAGTACATCTCGTTTGACACACAAAGGCACCAACACATACAACAAACAACAGATAACACTAGGACCCATCGTCAAAAGTAAATTCTGACGTGAAAAAAAAAAGGGGAAAAAGGAAAAGGAAAAAACGCGTAGTCTTAACTCCAAGTTGACATTATAAAGAGGGCCAAATAATTAGAGCATATATTTGATAAAACAAGACACCAGAAGAACTATGCAGCCAAAGGCATCTACTGCGCTACTACTATGCACCAGGGGCTGCTCTTGTCCGATCATCTATATTTGTGGTAAACAGGCTTGTACATGAAGTTCTCCGCATATTTCACCAGGTCCTTCGGCCGTGGGTATTGACTTGCCAATCCTTCAAAGGGTAATAGCTAGTTCAGCACAGTTTTGGAAGATTTTTAAGCTGAGAAGAAACTCACCAAGTTCGTATGCTTTGGCTGCGACATTCGCAGCAATATGGGCAGATATCTTCCTTATGTTTGAGAATGGTGGGTAGACCATTCCTTTGTCCAAGTTCTCCTGTGTCACCTGTTGGGCTAAAGCTTCCGCTGTCCGATAGAAGTTACCACAATTATACTACTTTCCAAGGTTTTGTAGAAAAATATGGAAATGTGGCTGAATAAAAAATTCACAAGCAAACCAAGTTTCATATTGGTTTATGTAACATCCTACATCAAATAATATGCAAACACAAAAAGAGAAATATGACAATGATCAATTCAACTCATGAACTTACAGGCTGCAAGCAGCATGTCATCATGTACACGGGTTGCTCCAGAGATCACCAACCCAAGGCCAAATCCCGGGAAGATGTAGGCATTATTTGACTGAAAGAATGTAAAGTGGCAAATGCCAGCTTCTAATATTAAAAGTCCGTACGCATTTATCAATATAGATTGTTGAAGTTGAGAACAAATTAAAACCTGTCCTGGCACAAGAACTTTCCCATCATATTCAACCGGTTCAAATGGACTCCCACTCGCAAATATTGCTCGACCCTGTAAAGGAAAGCATAGTTTTAGTGAGTAGAGGTAACCACCATGGTAAATCATGAATAAGCACTATGCGACTGTAGCCCTGAGAAGCAAAAAGAAGATTACCTTACTCCATGCATATGCTTCTTCTGCGCTACATTCGGATTGCAAGGTAGGGTTGGATAGTGCCAAAATTATGGGTTTCTGTAATGGAAATAAATCATCTTATACATTGAATCAGATACTATTCAAACACATATGAATTGCAAATGATAACAGAATACACTTCAGGATCTAGTAGAGGTATGGGAGTGGAAATTAACCTCATTAAAAGTGGTCATCGCCTCAACTACCTCCTTCGTGAAAGTTTTCCCCACTCCAGATGACCCAATTAAAATAGTGGGTTTGATAGCCTACGAAATTGAAAGAAAAAAAAATGAAGGAATATTTGAAAACTGCTCTTAGCAAATTTACAAGGAAGTAGAAAATCTGTTTGAACTTCCACGAGTTTCAGATAGTAAAATTAACAAAATATCTTGGAGAAATAAATGAAAACACAGAACTAGAGAAACCACTTTAAGAAAAAATCAACCCAAGTTGAAGAGACCACTCTAGTCATAAAAATTGATAACTTAAGATCCATAGTAGTAAGGGGAAAATGTATAATATTATAGATAGGCTCAAACCTTTATAGCAGCTAAAAGATTATTGACAGGCTCATGGTCATGCGCCCATGGTTGCTTAAAGTGTTGAAGGGAATCCTTACGTGAGTTCACAATTAAACCCTGCAAAGTGTGAAAAGCATTGCCATAATAGAAACAATGATCAACGAAGTAGACCAAACAAGTTGTATACTTGAAACAAGTACAAACAAAGTCCAAGATTCTCTTCCTAACCTTAGAATCCACCATCCATATCCTCTTGCGAGTCTCTTCCACTGGTGCTTTTGTCTACAACAGCCATAAGAATGTACAACCGATGAGCTAGTACGTTAAATCAACAAAACAGCCATAACCAATGAGCCAGTATGTAAAATCAACATAACAGCCCCAAAATCATTCACACAAACATAATAAAAAGACTAAGTTAAAAACCTGTTTAGACATCTCAAGAGCTATGAGTTCTGCAATACCAGTACCAGCCTGCAAAGTTGATATGATGAAGGCTCTAATAATTGATATAAAACACAATCAGAATGAGGAAAAGATTGAAAGTATTAATAGCATAAGCAGAAGAAATACAACTGAGATACGTTCAGCTAATACATTCTTGAAACATGTGCTCGGCATAGTGCATAATTAAAGTTACTTAGGCAGCATGTGTATTAAAAATCTAAATAGCAAAGGCAGAAAATTTCACCTCAAATATGGCAAGCGCTACATTTCAATCTATACCACAAAACTGAAAAGTTACTTTTTTCCCTCTTTCAAAAAGTAGAAGCCCCACTATCATTCTAACAAATAAAATCCAAATTGGCATTGATTCTCATATCTATTTGTCATATAATTATTTGCACTGCTGAAATTGTAATAAGGGATCCAAGGACAGGGCATAAATCAAATTTGGAATTCATACTGACAGTATGAGGCACAACGATAAAAAGACAAATATGAAAGTTAACAAAATCAAAGTCAAACACATTCAATAGACCAAAATGAACCAAATGAGAATAAGGGTACCTCCCCAGCACCAAGGAATAAGAAACTGTGCTCTGCCAATGTTCCGCCAACTATTTTCAAAGCGCCAAAAAGACCAGCGAGCACAACAGAAGCTGTGCCCTGAAATGAGAATAAGCATATTGAATGGTTCATAAACATGTGGAGATAGCATAATGTGAGTGAATCAAGTTAAACAATTAGAACTGAAAAAGGAAGTTCCTAAGTGTAAAATAGTAACTAAAATCAATTACCTGTATATCATCATTAAAGACAAGATGTGTTTTACGATATTTGGCAAGAAGTTCAAATGCATTATGGTTGGCAAAATCTTCAAACTGAAAAAGGAAAATATAAGACAAAATTGAGATTGAAATAACATAGAATAGGAGAAAACAACAAATCTGCAACCAGTCATCAACCTGAATTAGTACTTTTTCTCCATATCTAAGTTTCACAGCATCCATGAACTCCTCTAGTAACTCTGCATATGCCTAAAAGAAACAAGAAAATAGGTCTAACATAACTTACATAAAACAGGAGAAAATAAGTATATGCTTCCAGACAGTACTTGACCAGTAGCCCTTCTTCGCCTCAAGCCAATATAAAATTCATCATTAAGTAGCTGTTCATTATTGGTCCCCACGTCAATAGTAACAGGCAAACACTGTCAATTATCAATTCGTTTTAGGAACCAGTAAATTAGAACGTGCCACAGAAACTAGCAGAGACACAAAGAAATTGTATAATAAGGATCATACAGAAATAAAAAACTAAAAAAAACACTTACAGCAGATGGACGGACTCCGCCAAGAGCAGTATATAGAGCAAGCTTGCCCACCGGAATTCCCATGCCCTAGAATATTGCCATTTAACAATTTAAAAATCCATGTGAAATAAACCCAACACAATGGTTTATATGTCAGGAATGATTATTGAATTCCAGGTATAATATTACCTGGCAACCAAGATCCCCGAGACCCAAGATACGTTCACCATCTGTGACCACAATAACTTGAATATCCCTTTCAGGCCAGTTTCTCAATACCTCGAGAATCCTTCCTCTGAAAACCCAATTTTATATCATGATTTTTAGAAATTGGATTAGAAAGGATGCCAAGTGACAAAATAACCTACTTCTCATTCAAACTGATATAGAGGCCCCGAGGATGCCTAAATATAGAACCATACTTCTGGCATGCCTCGCCGACAGTAGGCGTATAAACAACAGGAAGCAATTCTTCCACATGGTCAATGAGGAGTTTGTAAAAGAGCTTCTCATTAAGCTCCTGGAGATTGAATCATAGGTATACCAAATGAGGTTGGAAAATATTGGCAGCAATTAATAATGTAGATAAAATGTCATTTATCTTAGGTACCTGCATATCCATTATCGCCATATACCGTTGCAATGGTACCTGGTACTGGCGAAGATTGTGCATGATCTTTTTTTCCTGTGGGAAAAGATGCAAATTCCAGATCCACAAAAAGAAACATAATTGTGTTGCTTCTCAGATAGCTTACATTCTAAAAACATACAAACCTGAAGCTCTTGAGAAATACACACTGGAGGTAGGAGACCTCGCAAATAGTGGGCATCTCTCTCTTTCTCATTGAATGCGAGACCTTTGTTGTGCTGTGGATTCCGCAACAATGTGTAACCACTATGAACGATTAAAGAAAAATAAGAGAAAATTATTATAAAGCTGATTGCGTATATCCTCATCAAAGTACCCAGTACACATAAGCTAACAACTGAGAAACTTTAGGAAGATATATACAAATGTATAATTATGAAGAAATTCTTCGTAAAAAGCTGTTAGGATATATACAAATGTATAATTATGAAGAAATTCTTCGTAAAAAGCTGTTGGACTTGAAAGTGGGAAAAAAAAATCTATGTCAAAAGGAAAGGTAAAATATATGGATAGTCATACTCATTGGACAATAGACTCTCAACAATCAAAATTAATCCCTGATCATAAAATAATATAACAAAGTAATAAAAGCACATCAACTGTTGGCAACTCAGTCAAGGTGGCAGCCAAGCACCTGCTCCCAACAATAAAAGGAGGGCATACTCTCAACTATGGATGGAACAACATCCCACACCATTCATAGTGGGAAGACAACTTTCTTAACAATGAATGGAGACAAACCTTGACAACAAAATGGCCTGCTTATCCCCTAAAGGGAATAGCCATAATCAAATCTAATAAATATGAATACAGATTTGTCTTTGCCTGCATTTATACATCTGGTTTAATAAAAAAAAGGAATAAAATTGAAGATTTCCATTTTATATGTCAGCATGACCACTATTCATGCATGTCTAAAATGCCAGAAGAGATATTATGCATACGAATGTAAACAAGGTGAAGTGAAACAGGCAATGAAGATACAACAGATGCCATCGCTCAAAAAGGATTAAGTTAGTCAAATGGCACATATGCTTGGAAGAAGAATACAGGGCTACTGATTTCACTCATTTACAAAAACTCAGTCATGTAGAGAGTTGTCAATAAATCAACAGATCATCCTGCTACTGATGTCATGTAAAACACTATGACATATATATAATGCAACCATCTTACCTCTTATCATGTTATTAAATATATTAGTTAAGCTCTAGGCAGTTCAAGTCAAATTCAGAAGGAATGGATCAGGTTCTGTGAAATTTTTACACTTTCTAGGTCCTAAAAGTTATTGTTAAACATCGATACTGTCCTATCTTTAACGTTCAAGATACACAAAAATTGCCCGTTTATCAATTTATCGGGAGAGAGAATTCAATATTTTTAACAGCCCTACTTTCTTCTAGATCGATAACAGCTGGGTTGCAAAAATTTTCTCTTAACGAACGTGGCCGACGAATACTTTATTACGAAACTGCCAAACTCGGCAACAAACACATTAAAATAAGCAAGACATATAGAATACAGTAATACACTAGCAATCTCCCAGCAGGCAATTTATACAGACGAGAAAGAAGAGATGGAAACATAAAATGCGGTAATGACGTTATTGGACGCATCGTAAAAAAAAACACCGATACATGATCAGATAAAACAAAAACAAGTTAAGGCGAAAAAAACCAAAAAAAAAAAAAGTAAATTCCAAACACAAAAAGCAGTTGGAGCTTGTAGACCGCTTTTAACAAAGCAGCATGAAAAGGTTTTAACGACCGTCTCCGATATCATCGACTGAGGCTCGAACCTCACAAAAATGTCAACATTCCAACACGATCAAGCAAAAAAGAAAGAAAAAAATGTTGAAAAAACCACGGGATCATATCCAAGAAAAAAACCTAGCGACGGAGACTGTCCACGGCATCATGAACTGTTCATCATTGTCGACATCATCGCGTGTCACGTCATCGGAAGATTCAACAAACTTCGGCTCAATCTCCTTGATCGTATTGTCCACTGAGATCCCCCTCCCGTTCATCTCCCCTCCGCTCCTCGTCTGACACCGCACCGTCGTCGGAGCAGGCAGAGCCACTCGCCGTCTCGACGCCCGAAGTGGGCCTAGCAACTCGTCGCATCGCTGAGAAGACAAAAGCATTTAAAACCATTCTCACACTGTTCAAGAAAACCTTTATTCAGCAAGCGCCGAAGAGGGCAACGCGTAAACAAAAACATCACGAGCACGAAACAAGGCAGAATGTCGAGGGGAAAAAAATGAAGAAAACAAGAAATCTCCATGGGACGAGATTGATTACCAGAACGCACGTTCGATCCAACGAAAGCATATCGACGAGGAGAGGAGGAGGAGGGAGGAGGTGGCCGGGTGGGGGGATCGATCGCCCAAGCCCTTCGCGTCGAGGCGGTGAGATCAATTGTAGGGGGTGTGAAGGGGAGGGGAGAGCTCCCGATGCCGCTGCTTTTAATGACTGTAAGATGTGCCGGCGGATCAGCGAGTCTCCTCGAAGCCTCCGACGTGGGATCTACGCGACGCATATGCTTCGTGCGCGATTAAAAAACGACCGCGAGGGTGAGCATATCGTGGACCGACTCTCTGTCGCTTTTGGATTTCGATCGCGTGCGGTAGCACTAGCAATCGGGGAAGGTAGGTCGATTGGGTGAGTGAATCAGAACCAGCCAGCAGGGATTGCGTCGGCACGAGGAATCCTCCTCGTCTCTGCGTGCGGCGGCCAGTGCGTTTGCGCCCCCTGATCTTGTTATATAATATTGACTGTTTTTTTTACCGTCTCGGTCTCGTCCTCGTCTTATTTTGTGCTCTTCCAAAATTGCATTTAAATGTTTACTTAATGCCCTCCCCTCGGCTTTAACGACAATAACTCAATTCGCTAAAAAACATCATCGTCGGAGCGCACGTGACTTTGGACTCTCCGCCCGTTTGATGACGTGCATGGCACAACCACCGCTTCTTAAGTAACCGATAAATAATTGCAGTGTGGAGGATCGCACAATGACAATTTCTCTAATTTACCGATAGAAAAAAAATACAAAAACGTGAATGAATTTTAAGTTTAAATTCATTGGGTTCGGCTGTCGGTTTGACCTGTGAATTTTGTTTGAAAAATAAATTACAATTCAATCCTTGTTGTTTCTGTAATTCTGTTGGTGGACGAGACTTGTTGTGCGTTGGTCATCGACCATTGAAAGAAATGTCACGTGTTATCGATTCATTATTTATCTTCATTTATCAATCTTATTTAGTTCATCAATTTATCGAGATGAACTCTCAATTGCCCTGCCGTAGTGTTAAATTAAAACCACCCATAATAAAACTATCAATCAAATTGCCAAAATGGCAAATCTTAATATGATTTGTATTGGAGATTCATGTTTAATTTTCAAGGTAGCGAGAATGAGATGCTGCAAGAAGAGAAGCTCCAATGCCCGATCCATCATTGGCCATGGTGACCGACACAGAAGCTGAGGCCTCTTCTCCGAGAACTTCTTTCAGTGCGGCGAGCAAGCTTTCTCTGAAGAGCGTATAGTGTTCGTATAGCCCGCCGTCCATTGCGAACGCCATCCTTTTCTTCGTTTTGCCATTGCTGTGTCCGAGCTTCTTCAGAATACCAACCATGCCTGCGGCGGCAAGACGAGCTCCTCGCTTAGCCACGATATCGCAGACCTGTACAACCACTTTCCTTGCTTTCAAGGAGGAGCTGGAGATCTGGAATGACAGAAAGGTGTTGCAGCAATTAGGAACAACTAATCCGTGAATGCTAAATCGAAAGAAATTTAATTGGGCTGGTAGAACAGGAATGCATCAAGACCCCCAAGAACTCCTGCAGTTTGGCCCCAACAACTTTGAGATCAGCTGAAGTATCATGATGCATTGCTGACATGACAGGCGTCCTACAAAATCACAAAACCACAAGAGATTATGCTTTGGACAAATTAAAAGCATAAAGGTAATTACGGTATGCTATTATCCTAAAAAGGGCCATGAATATAACATACCGCAGAACAAAAGGAACTTTAAGTTGTGGAGGAACTTCCTCCCCAAATAAGGCAGCTTCTACAGCCAATCTCAATAGAACTCTTCGGACTATTTCACCCAAATACATTCCTGAAATCAGCTTCTCGTAGATCTGTAAATGACTAGACAAATCTCAAAATTAACAAATCACATAAAACAGGAAGAGAGAAGTTAAATAGCTAGAGAGAAATGTTCCAATAATGACCTGTTCGCCAGGGTTCAAACTTTCAGCATCAAGTGCTTGATCATAATCTGTTGTTGGGAGATGGGAGGAGCGAAAGTTTCCCCACTCCATGTTAATGACCTACAATACAAGTAAATTGCCTTAAGTAAACATCCAACTGGTAAAAAGGTTTGTCAATGTACCATGATATGATCCATGACAATTTAAATGCTAGTAAAAAACTGCATCGACCTTGGATTTGCAAGACGAGCATTTCAGAATCAGCTCCCATTAAAGTTATACTCCATCAAAGAGTCCTTACCATTTTTCCCGAGTTAGGAAGTGGACCTTGCCATTTCTTAATTGCATCAGCACGCTCCACATACGCTGCATTTGTGCCAGTGCCTAGTATGATAGCCGCAACAACATCATTATCATCATAGATGCCACCAGCAAGTGCTCCAACTGTATCATTAACCTGCATCAAAAAGTTAACTGTGTACTTGATTTCCATCTATATGATATATCATGAAAAAATGAATCTCAATGAAATTAATAGCAAAAATAGAATGGAGCTAACCAAAGCTGTAACTTGCATATCTAGGCCCTGTCTCTTCATGGCCCTAGTCAGTTCACTCACCACATCCTCACCAACCTGCCTTCACAAACAGAACTAAGTCAAAATGCAATAATGACCAAATAAATAATCAAAGTGGGTATCATAGCAAGTATTACATCTATGCTGATGTTTTAGGCTCATGCTAATGATAGCTGACCAAAAAAACAGTACAAAATAATCTCTTTGAAATTTTCAACTATGATTTCATTTTACTATAGAAAATGCTTGATGCAAAATGCTACCTCAATCTTTCAATAAAGTAGATTATTCAAAGGAAATGACTTGTTAGATCTTCAAGACCGATGGAAATGACTTGTCTTAAGCAGCAAATCCACACATCAACAATTGAGATTAACACAACTAATTCATCATAGTTTCATAATTATATTAAAGAGAAAGGCAAACAGACCGTGCTCTTTATATTGAAGCGCTTTGTCCACTTAATGAGAGTGCCGGAAGCAATTGAGGTTTGCTTGACTGGAAATGAAAAGGTAAAGCCAAGTTCTCTCTGCTTTCCTTCAGGAAGGTGAAAATCCACACCTTCAGAAGCAACAAACTGTGCTAAAGCTGAAGCAATGAAATCAAAAAGTTCCTGTAAACATAATAAAGACAAGATCAAGCAGTCGAATCGGATTGGAACCCAAACATGATCTTTGAGGAAGAAAGAACAGAACAGACACTACTAGACTTACATCTGAACTACCAATCATCAGTTCTTGAGGGATGGATACCTCCTTACTCTCTTGCTTCACAACACGCCCTTCCTTGCCCCCTAATTGTACGCGCAGTACGCGGAAGTTGGTACCTCCAAGGTCCAAGGCGTAGAACAACCCCCTCTCATCCCTGTCAAGGTGGCAATCAAGTTGGAGATATCTGAGATGAATCAATCACAAGGGCGTACCCGGTGGGGAGTTTATCCACAAAGCTAATGAGCATCTTGAGCGTGCTCCCGTCCTCGGACTCGAGCCCGGCGTGCATCTCCCTCGTCATCGCATCGGCCACCTCCTTGAGCTTTTCGGTGGGCGTGGCGCATTGCTCCTCGAGCTCCTTCAACACCGCGGCGACGCGAGCCCATCTCCGGTTGATCCGCCTCCGGTGCTGTACCACGATCGCCGTCACGGCCACGGCCGCCGCCGCCGCGCAGATCACCGCGGTCCCTACCAGCACCTTCCTCATCTCCCTTGAAGGACTTTTTTAATGGATCAAATCCTCAATTTTTTCTGTCTGAATTTAAACACCAAATCCACAAAACCCAACCTTCCTCACGAATGGAATAACACAAAAAACAAAAGAAGAAGAAGAAGAAGGACGAAGAGAAGAAGAAGTACTGGACAAGATGAGTTTCGATTCTGCAATGCCAAAAAAATGGAGGAAAGGACAAAGCATGCAGGCAAAGTGAGTAGTGTATGGAGCAAGTCAAGAATCGAAACGTACTTATTATTACGAATTAGAATAATTCTACTGTTCATCGATTCTATGGTTCGGATCAATAAAACATTGCGACATTCAAACAAACAAAAAGAGAAATATAAAATTATCAACTTCGACGAACGATTGGCGGTCCTTGAAGAAGATATTTGAACTCGACAGCGAGCGCAACCGCATCCAGAGGATTTCAATCTCCAGCTGTAGGTATTTTCCACAATTAGTGGATTTTTTTTTATTTTATAAATTCATATTTTAGAAACTGCGGCCATGAAAATTTTCTTAATCTCAATTTATCATTTCTAATTTTATCAATAATTAGCTTTAAATAGCTTAACTCACTGTCATGATATGATATATTGATATAGCCAAGAAAATGATTTAAAACATCATTAATAAGAATAAAATTTAAAACCAATATGACTTAAAATATATAAATAAATGACATGAATTATTTTTTTATAAATTTAAATTAATTATAGTACTTAAGTTACTTAACTTATTTTCAGAAGGCTTTATTTTTTTTTTAAAGAAGGTTATATTATTCTTTTCTAAAAAACTATCATCATTTAAAACATAAATAGTAATCATAAATCAAATTTCAATCACACTAAGTTTAGATCAGATGATCAAAGTAAATTCACCAAGTGCAAGCCTCAAGGCATTAGTAATCTTTTATAGAGATTTATGCTCCGTCACGTTGAAAATTAAAATCCTCACTCTTTTCAAAAATCTCTCCACTGTCATAAATAATTTTTTTTATCCCATTGTCAATTTACTTTCTTATTTATTTATTTTTATTTATTTTTAATTATTTTTAATTATAATTTTATTTACTATATATAATATTAATTAATATTTTAATTTAATATTTATAATTATATTAGTATTTTAAATTATATATATTTATTTATGTAAAAATAATAATTTGATAAAAAAACAAATGTTTAAAAAATATAAATAAACAAAACATAATTTTTTTAAAAAAAATATTAAATAGGGCGCGGGCCTTTACTATCCGCCCTCAAGCACATAAACTCTCTTTAAAAAAAAATATGTAAATAGCTCTCAAGATTTTGAGACTTATTTATAAAAAAATTATAAACCTCACTCGTATTATAAAAATGAGATTAATAATAAAGAATTTATAGTATAAACCCCCTACTATAAATCTCCTCCTTACTCATCCTTTCTCTCCCTCACAAAATTCCATTTTTGAGGATTAAAAAATTCCTAAAATTTGAGAAACTCATAAAGCGACCTGCCTACTGCTGTAGTTGGCAAAGCTCCCTGCGCAACTTCTGACTGAACGGTTGACACGCGTCCATGCTGAGATCAACGGCCGCCGCCAGCGCGACGAACAACGCCACGTCAGCCATGCACGCGACGTGCTGCGCCCCCACCTGGACCGTCGGACGGCTTACCTTCCCCCGCCCCTCCGCCGTCGACGCCATCACGAACCCACAGCCGCCGACTCCGACATCGATGCGGAACACTCCGCCCCGCCGGACGCTGATACTCGAGGACGACTCGGTGGCGGGGGTGCAGGCGTGGCTGGTTCCGGCGTCGGGCACGAGCTCGAAGCGGTAGCCCACGGCGTCGTGGGACCCACGCTCGCGCCAGGCCTCGAGGCGGCCCCACGGCTTCCAGTTCGCGGTGGAGGGGCCGACGGCGCGCAGGATAAGCCACGCGCCCGGATTGGAACGGGACACGCGGTCCGAGCCGGGAGATGGGACGAAAGGCGTGACCACCGAGGCAGCCGCCACCGGAGAACCCGAGAGGTCGTGGATGGTGACGGTCCACCCCTTGCGCTGCTCGCGCATCTCGTTTTCTCCTTCACCAGCGAACGAACCAAAGAAGCATCTTCGAACACCGAACTTCGTTCGCAGCGGGCTGTGGAAAATTGTATTAATTAGTCCTCGTCGATGAATTCGTAGCATGCAACACATAATTAATCCCATCACAAAATTAATTAGCCCTCATCAAGCAAATCTAAGGGATATTTTTCTAGTCAGTTTAAGAAAATTTCGTCACCAGAACACAGAAAGCAAAGACAATTAACCCAACAGATTCGTCACGTACGTGACGTTTGCACCTGCGGGATCGATCGGCCCGCCGCCGGGCGGCGGAGAACCTGCAACTGAACACTGGCTGGCGAATGATCCCACTGCCGCCGCTGCCGCCTTCTCCCTGGATTTGATACACCACCGGGCTGCACTCCGGCTCGCCGCCGAACTGGAACACGAACCTTGGGTCCGGCTCGGTCCGCACCACCAAGTGGAGCCGCGCAGCGCCTTGCCCGCTCCCCATGCTGACCCATCCGCTCTGCACCACCGCCGCTCGCCCCGCCGTCGCCTCCAGGTCCACCGCCACCCTCACCTGGCCGAGCAGCCTCCGGCCCGAGGCAAGCGCGCAGGCGTACTTCCCGCTCCGGCCCGCGTAGACCACCACGGTCAGGATCGCTGGCCGCTTCGACATCCTCTGTAACGCGGCCGGATCGAGGCTGATGACCACTCGAGACGACGCAACGAAAGTGGCGGCGGCGACATCTATCATGTTAGCGCCCGACGACGTGGGGCCAAGGGCCAGGGGGAGAGGAGCGGTTAGTGCGGGAAAGTCCTGGAGATGGATGGAGCAAAAGCAAGGGGTCGAGGAGGGGTGAACGCCGGGGACGGCGATCTTCGCCACCGGCGGCAACTTCAACGCAAGAGACTCAACTACGAGCCGGAGGAATGGGCAAGGATCCATCACCCTCCCACGGCCCAAACTTAAGTTAATCTCTAACGCGCCGACGCTATCTACTAGAAATCCACGCTTCCACCTCGTTAGCCTTTATGCACCCGTCAAATTAGCTGTGCCCTTAATGATGATTATCTACTAATTAGCAGGTTGTAAAGCTCCTTAGGCAGGTTCATCATGCATAAACCAAGAGTTCCATATGTATGCTCGGTGCAAAGCTACGTGCCAGCCGGACTTTCGAAGCGCTGGAATTGGTGTGATGCTGTCATTGGACCCAACACAACTGGAATTGGCTGGGTTCAGGTCCTTTCCATGTTGGCATTTGCAAACGGAGACAGCATGTGATATGGATATAGATGTGCATCAGTGCATGCAGTTACTTCCAAACATGGCCACATTGATTAATACTTGCATCTTTGTATAAGATTTGCTTAATGTTGGATCCACAAAAGAAGAGTTTGTTAATTAACTAGAAGATATATGAAATAAATATTAATAGTGTCGGTTCTGGAGTCGAGAAAAGCATTCGACTATATTAGGTTTGTGTTGCTGATCACCTGAGCTGATGTGAGCTCTTCTTGCTGTCGAGTTCTGAAGAGTTCCATGCTGTAGTCTGTCTAACATCTTTGAATCAGTCTTTATCCTCTGCTCATTTCTATCTATTTAACCGGTGGGATCTAATTTACCCAATCAATAAATGAGTAGGATCTTTTTTGATCCAGAAAATTTTGGACCAGACGATTTGACCTTGTAGTCTCAGGCATCAGCAGCGCATCATGGGTCTGTAGCAAATGTTTAGAATAGTATAGAACTCTTCTGTCTACTTATTGTAGTTTTATTTTGGTAAGCATAAATTATCAAAAGGGTGCCTGTATATATACAACTGTTTTTTATTTTTATTATTAAAATACTAATAATAAAATACTATTGTTATTTGATAAAGATTAATCCAACCTTCTGGAATACGAAATTTTATGGTACATCTTCAAATACTGTTTGTTCCACACTGTTAGTTGTTTAGTGATGATGCGTTTATGTTGATGTTATTTCTGTATGGATGGATACTAGCAAAATCGGTCGATGGCATGATTGTAATTGCTTCTCCCCTCTCCTGACAGCACCTCTTTTGTCTTCCTTTTAAATGTCCTTTATACCCTTCTTTCTTCTTGAAAATAACAAATTATTTGAACTCCTTTACTTGTATTTTTTTTCAATTTTATTTAATGTTTATTTAATTTATTTTTTAAAATTAATTTTATTTATTATTTGTTTCATTAATTTTTTATTTTTTATAATTTTTACACATATGGAACTCGTTATAGGACGCATGTTCATTTATCATACGAAGTAACAGGTATACCACCAAACGTATCGGGAGCATAATTTAGAAGAAATTTTGATAAAATTTTTGATTTTTATATATTTTCATGTATTTTTTTGTATTATTATAAGTCCCTGAGGCTATGGTGTCGTGATAGGACATTCAGATTGTCATTTAGACACCTGCAGTTCGATCTCCAATTATGACGTATTTGTAAAAAAATTTCCTCCAAATGTAGAACGTATGAAGCACAGATCTCCTGGACCACTTTTTTGTGGTCCAGGGGATGTGTCACTCGTATTTACGGTCGGATCGTGGTCGTGATTCGACCGCAAATTATTGCGATCCTTTCTTGGGTTCACCGTCCCTACTAGGTTATAGTTTTTGTTCGGAGCAGGCGACCGGAGGCCGCCCGGAGGCCTCCGGTGGTGGATAAGTGACCAAGTTACTGGGCGCTGAGCGAGGATGTCCTCCGGGTGACCTCCCGTCGTCCACTTCGAATAAAAACTATAATTTGGTAGAGACGATGAACCCAAGAAGGGATCGTAATAATTTGTGGCCGGATCGACCACGATCCGCTTGTAAATATGAGTGGCACATCGCCTGTACCACAAAAAGTGATCAAAGAGATCCTGTCTTGGACGTGTGAGGTTGAGCCGGTGACCCCATATGGCTAACTTATTATTAGTTTTTTTCATTTGAATGTATATATATATATATATATATATAATTTTGATGTATATTTTTATATTTTTAATTTTTTATAAATAATAATTTTTAAAATTTACGATTAAAAAATAAATAAATAAATATATATATATATATATATTTTATTTTGATGTATATTTTTATATTTTTAATTTTTTATATATAATAATTTTTAAAATTTACGATTAAAAAATAAATAAAGATTATAAACATATAATAAAAAAAATTAGTTAAAAAATAAATGGCAATTTACCAAAAGGCGTACTAAGGTTAATGTATTTACCAAAAAGCGTATCACGGTTTTGTATTTACCAAAAGGCGCAGGTAAGTGATGTATATTACCGAATATAACCCTACCGCCAACCAACTCCTCTGATCAGTCATCATTTCCCAGGCATCCGAACCACATTTTTAAAAAACTTAGATATTAAAAAAAACCGATCATTATGGTACCTCCCTCCTTCGTGACATGCGAGTGCAGCTCGGTCTTGTGAAACCCTAGTTTAGTGTTCGTGAGCCATCAGTTCGAGTTTTTCTCAAGCGGCATCTAGCTAGCATTTCAGTTTAATTAAAAACCAGGAGTGTTCGTGAGCCATCAGTGAACGATTCTATGGTTTACATTACATTAATCAGCTAGTATCATAATGGCGCAAAGACGTCGATCGGGTGAATCATTATCCTCTTCACATCAATTAGCTGTAAAGGTTATCATTTTACAAACTCTGTGATATTGAGAAGCTGAACTAGTATGATTTAAATTTTTTTCTTTTTATAAAGTATAGGGTTCAGTTGATGTTGGACAGAAACTGCATTGGAACAATGTCCTCAGTCACTTTAAAAGTTTTTTTCAACCATCCACGAAGAAAGGAACGCATGGAGGCTGTGTTATTTTACATGACCGACACATAGTGCTGATCAAACAGTCACCCTTTCGTATTTTTTTGGACATAGAAGATATGCAGCACATCCGTGGGATTTTGGTAAATATATTTGAAAATTGGGATTCAAGTAGTCAAACCTTTAGATTCTCAGGTACAATTTATAATTTTGTATTTTAATTACAAAGTAGTTGTATTGTAAAATTTAAGCTTTTGCTAAACGTGGGGCTGATACGATGCCGTATCAGGCCCAACGTTGTCCTGATACGATGGAGTATCAGTGCTTGATATGACATTGTATCATGTCCACGGTGTTCCTAATACTTTTGTATGTGTTGGTAGAAGTCTAATAATAATTTAACTTGGTCAGGTGTTCCGGTTTGCTTCACAAGAGGAGACGTTTCATTGCTGCTCGGTATTGCAGACCAAGGAGCTTCAATTCCGATTGATTCAGCTAAAGCATCCAGTGACCTTTTTCTAACTTACTTCTCAAACAAAAAAGAAGCTACTAGATCAAGAATTAAAGAGTTACTTAAATTTTATGGCAATCGCGTTGAAGGCGAAGATGATGTTTTATTATTTTGCAAATTCTATATTTTGTATATATTTGTTTGTGTCTTATTTTCTTCTAGTACATATAAGGTCCCGTTAAGTCTTATACATATAGTAGATGATTTTGAGAATCTTGATAGATTCAACTGGGTTGAAGCAATCCATGAATTTATGGTTCCACAATTACCTAAGATTGGGGACATATTTTCATCAACTGAGACAAAACATGCTAACACCAACCTCCCTTACCTAAAGGGATTTGCTGGTCTTTTAGCAGTAAGTGTTTAATTTGTGTGAAAATTTTTAATATTTTGCGAACAATTATAAAATAGTTAACCCTTGTCATGGTGAATCAGGCATGGTTTTTGGATCATGTTCCAATCCAAAAACCATACAAAATAAAAGGAGCCAGAATAAATAAGTGGAGGAATATTCCTTCACATATTAGTAAGGTGAGAGAAATGATTAACCAAGTTTCATCTGAAGAGGTAAATTTAGAATACTTTGACTATAGTTTGGTTAAAAAGTATGATTTTAACATGTGGTTTAATATTCTTACAGGTTGTGATTGACCTAATCCCTAACCAAGATGAAAGATCATTGGTTGAGAACCTTGCTGGCGTTGATGATAGTCCACATGCAATGGAGGCATCACAAATTGAAGTGAGTGTAGGAGGAAGGCAGATTAATAAGGATTGTTGTAATTGCATTATTCAAGCAAACATAAATAAAGAGCTAACAATGGAGAACATGCAATTGAAGGAGAGGGTGAAAGAGTTACTTAAAATAGTTGAAAAAAAAGGCATGGAATCTCAATATAGCGAGCCTGTAGACGATCCTCAAATTGAACCTGTAGGTGTTATAACAAGAAGTAGGAGAGGACGTGACAGAAGTCGCTATGATTACAGGGATACTCAAATGATAGTCCATTGTGGCTCAAAACTTTGTCTAAGAGGCAGCGTAGAAATATACATATAAGTGAGCCTGCGGAAAAAGTTACAAGTATAAGAAAAGGAAAAAAATTTATCAAAGAATATGTTGTTGTGGGCAAGGGGAAAGGAAAAATAGGTTTGGATGAAATGGAAGAAGAAATTAATATTGTACAATTGATGGAAGACAAATCTGATGAAGAGGCAGACAAGGATGTAGAAATGTTGGCCAAATATGACAAAATGAGGAAACAAGCAATTGCTGTAAGACGATATATGCAAATTTCTTTGCAATTTATTAGATATAATGGATTATCTAATTGCCTTATTTGTTTGTATGCATAGTATGTGAAGAAGCAATTTAAGTCTTCCAAGAAAAAAAAAATAAGACGAAGAGGTAGCGTACTTGTTAAAAGCCTTGGAGGAAATAAAGTATGTAAATTAAATAGTTGAATAGTAAAGTATAATATATGCTTATCTGATTACATATTTGGGCTAAGGTTATCAAAAAGAAATTTGTAAAAATAATCTGTGATTTGTTTACTTTGTAGGTTTACAAATGATATAGTTTGGGAGGAACCACCCTTTTGTTTAAATTTGTATTCCCTTTTATCTGGTGTGAATGGAGAAATGTTGACAAGAGGGGATGTAATCGACACGTATTGTAAAATTTTATTTAGGGGGGCATTCCCGTCTGGAAGCACATACAACAAGTCAATATATTGTTCAACATTCTTCACAGTAAGGAATTGATTTGATTATAGTAAAAAATAGAATTCTTTTTATTAGTTGGTTATGTATGTATGACTTTGCATATTTGTAGTCATTAATGAAATCGTCAAGTAAGTTTACCTTCCAACACATGATAAAGATGGATAGACGAGATGAAGAGGTAAGGTATATATTTATACCTTTGTGTAGTGATAATGCACACTTCCACTTGCTGGTGGTGGACACCAAATCAATGACGTTCAATCAGTACAATTCTCTTGCAAGTGGAAGTAAATACAAATATGAATTTGAAGCAGCGGTGAGCATCTAATAATAATGTGTAGGTTTGTATTTTAATATAAATGCTATTTGATGGAAAATGGAAATTTCCTCTTCAATCTTCAGGTATCAGATTTTAAATTATATAGTCGTGAGGACGTTGCTGCTATTCATCCAAACTTGGAAAGGCATTATCCGTTTGATAGATGGGTATCTCGTGTTGGTGCAACCTTAGGTCAAGGTTGACTTGGGTGACCCGACTCGAGTTGACCTGACTCGAGGTATATTTTGATGTTTGACAAGAATAGAGAAGTTGTATTTTGATGTTTGACAAGAATAGGAACTTGGGGGATTATAGGTGCAACCTTTGGTCAAGGTTGACCCGACTTGAGTTGACCTGATTCGGGAAAAGTCCAAGTATGGAGACTTGGCACGGGAAGGTCCAAGCAGGGAGCTTGGCACGGGAAAAGTCCAAGTATGGAGACTTGGCACGGAAAAGTCCAAGCAGGGAGCTTGGCACGGGAAAAGTCCAAGCAGGGAGTTTGGCACGGGGAAAAGTCCAAGTATGGAAGCTTGGCATGGAAGGTCGGAGAGGGCTCGGTAGCTCGTTCTTCGGAGTAGGTCAGAGAGGGCTCGGTAGCTCGTTCTCTGGACTGGATGGAGTCGGAGAGGGCTCGGTAGCTCGTTCTCCGGACTATGTCAGAGAGGGCTCGGTAGCTCGTTCTCTAGACCGGACGAAGTCGGAGAGGGCTCGGCAGCTCATTCTCCGGACTAGGTCAGAGAGGGCTCAGTAGCTCGTTGTCTAGACCGGATATGGAAGTCGGAGAGGGCTCGGTAGCTCGTTCTCCGGACTAGGTCCAAGAGGGCTCGGTAGCTCGTTCTCTGGACCGGACGTGGGAGTCAGAGAGGGCTCGGTAGCTCGTTCTCCAAACTAGGTCAGAGAGGGCTCGGTAGCTCGTTCTCTGGACCGGACGAAGTCGGAGAGGGCTAAGTAGCTCGTTCTCCGGACTAGGTCAGAGAGGGCTCGGTAGCTCGTTCTCTGGACCGGACGAAGTCGGAGAGGGCTCGGTAGCTCGTTCTCCGGACTAGGTCAGAGAGGGCTCGGTAGCTCGTTCTCTAGACTAGAAAGACTCTAAGGTTTAGGGCTGGAAAGCTCTAAAACCAAAAGAGGCATTGGATCGGTCTGTCGACCGATCCAGTGATACTTTGGTTGTCTGGATCGGTCTGTCGACCGATCCAGTGATACCTTAGTTATCTGATCGGTCTCGTGACCGATCAGTAACCACACAGTAGCTTTCTGTGGGTTATCTGATCGGTCTAGTGACCGATCAGTAAGAAGCGATGGGGTTCAGAAAACAATAGGGGGATCGGTCTGTGGACCGATCCACCTATGGCCTGATCGGTCCACAGACCGATCAGGGCTCTGCTTGATCGGTCCACAGACCGATCAGGGCCCTAAACCAACTCTCTGTGAGAGTTGGGATCGGTCTGGGGACCGATCAGTCTAGGGCCTGATCGGTCCGTAGACCGATCAGGGATTTCCTGGACCGATCAGGCTATGCCATAGCCTGATCGGTCCAGGCCTAGCCGTTGAGTCACAACGGCTAGATTTCTGTGTTGTTCTTTGTCTTCTTCTTCGCAGGTGCAGATATAAATCAGATGCTGAGCGCCTCTACACAATGGACTTCTTCCTCACTCTTGCGATCTGAGCTTTGCTGAGCTCCCTATTCCTGAAATTTCGTGTGAGCTTCCCTCGACTGGGTGATCAGCTGCACATCGTGAAGTTGCTGCTTCATCGAACTCCAGTCGACGAGAAGGCAAGCAAAGTGTTTTTATATTTATATTGTTCTTATTTTCTTTCTCTATTGGTTGTACTCCATTCTTGCTGTTGCAAGAGAGATTGTGGTGAGATTTCTCCACCCAGAAGGAGTTCATATTAGCCGGTTATCCGGGGTCTCATGCACCGACGGATTGATAGGCTTCGTCCACCTTACGGACACGCCGAGGAGTAGGAGTATCATCTCCGAACCTCGTTACATCATCGTGTTTGAGGTTTGATCTTCTCTACTTTCGTTTCTACATTGTATTTCCGCTGTGCTAACCTAAATTGTAGGAAGAAACGATAATTTGAGGTCGGCTATTCACACTCCCCCTCTCTAGCCATCCGAAGGTCCTAACAAGTGGTATCAGAGCAAGGTTGCTCTTCGTCGGATTAACACCCGGGGGAGCACAAGCTAGAGAATGGATCTACTTGGAGAAGACATCACGATTCCACCCTTCTACGATCGCGACGACTTCGCGTATTGGAAGGTAAGAATGAAGTATTTTCTTATGACTAACCTAGTGAATTGGAATTGTGTACGAGTAGGTTTTACTCCTCCGGTGGATAAAAAGGGAGAACCTCTCGAGAAGAATAAGTGGACGAAGGAACAAATCCACCAATCCACAATCAACGACGAGGTAACGAAAATCCTTGAATTTTCATTACCTAATGATATCTTGTGTAAGATAGGTGGATACAACGATGCCAAGGAGTTGTGGAACAACTTGGCTAAGTTCCATGAGGAGAGCTCCAATTCAAGTCATGAAGAGGAGTCAAGTGAGCCAAGTAGCTCACATCATGGAGGTATGGAATTAGAAGTTGAGGGCTACTCAACATCTAAGGAAGAAGAGGAGGAGAGTTCTTCATCAAGATTGGTGCAAGAAGAAGCCTCTACCTCCGGAAGGGATGAAGAAGAGAGCGTATATCCATCCTCAACCCTAGGTAACTCAAGCAACTTAATTTCAAATAAATTACATATAATGTGTTTTGAGTGTAGGGAATATGGGCATTACAAGAGTAAATGTCCAAAGAGGATTAGGAAGACTCCACCGGCGCCAAAGGTCAAGGAAGCCGGAGTGCCGATACGCAAGGGCAAGGAGCACGTGGTGTGCTTCCAATGCAAGCAAAGGGGACATTATAGGAGTCAATGTCCGAGGGGGAGGCAACCTCACAAGGACAAGAGACCAAGCACATCTATAGGGGGAGCTAAGGCAAACCCTAAGGTAGCCTTTAATGCACATTATTGCAATTCTAATAAGAAACATGCCAGTAGCTTTATTGCAATTGCCAATGATGATAAGCATGATAACCATAGAAACCGATACATGTGCTTAGGTGCCAAACATGTTAGTCTAGGTAAGGATAATACTAGAAATGCCAACCCTAGAATTAACTCATCTAAGGTTAAGGAAAACCTAGATAGGAATCCCAAAACAACTAGATATATGCCTAGGAATACCTTAAAGAAAAATGACAAATTAAAACTTGAGGTATTAGAGAAGGAAAATCAAGTCTTGAGGTCAAGACTTGACACCTTAGAAAAGACTCTTAAGAATTTGGAGAAGTCAACTCTAGGGTCTAAGGGTCAAAAATCAAATCCCAAGGACATGAGAGGTTTGGGTCACAAACCTAAGTCTCAAGTGGTCAAGCCCACTTACCATAATGTTCCATTCGATTACGGAACAAGACCTAGGGCTAGGAAGACCATTACCAAGGTCACAAGGGGAATCACCCCTAGAGTTGATCTTGATGAGTCCCAAATGACCAAGGCTTTAAAGCCTAGGAGGGTCATTAGGAGGGTTGCTAGGGAAGTCATCCCTAGTGAATATTTAGTGAACCCAATGAGCTCAAATAGGTTTTGGGTTCCTAGGAGCGTGATTTCATCACGGTAGATGGTTTAGGGTGTGCTCACCTTATTTGGATAGGTAGTTAACCTAATCATGGCAAAAGGTGGCATTTTAGGAAGTTTCAAGGTATAACCAAGCCTTGAAAATGAAATTAAAAATTATTCCTAAGGTGATTAGGATGTGCCAACCACATTTGAGGAATTTTCTACTGTCAATCTAATTGGCACATAGTGATATAAAAATATTTAGTATATGATTTTAGGTCTATTACACTTAGGAATATAGAATTTATGGCAAAATGATCAAAATTATCTGATCCTGTCCGAACCAGGGGTCAACGAACGCTGGGGACGTGGCGCTCCATGCTGGATCCTCGAGTGCTCCGGCGAACCTGGAACAAAACCGAGCCGGGGGGGGGTGTCCCGGCGAGGAATGGATGAAGAAGGTGGCTGCAGAATGAAGACCGGTACCTCCGGTGAAGAAATGGAGACCTTATATAGACCTCTCCAAGAAGCCTGGGCGCAATCGAAGCAATCTCCGCCGACCATGCCCAGAAGGGCATCCATGAGGCCATACCGCTACTGTATCAACCTCTCCATGATGTGATGCCAAGATCTTCTATCGTGAAATTCTGTGTACGGCATAATCATTAGACATGCCTCTGCTGACATCCCATATCTCGAGCCGAACGAATAGGCCGCTCGGCTACCCTTTGTATCCTCGCCCTTATCCTGGCCGAACGGACAACCCGCTCGGCCCCTCGGTTCCAGCCGGGCAGACGCCCCGCTCGGCCATTCAATCCTCCTGCCTTGGCGTCGGAAACCCAAGCCTGGCTGGGTTATCTTTGGTTCCGCTCGGACCTACTCAGCTGCTCGGCGCAGCCATTAACCGCTTAGTCAGCCCTCCATCTGTCCTCAAGCTGAGACCCTTCAGGAAGTGGATCCCCCATTCTTACCGCCCGGCTGGAACCGAGGGGCCGAGCGGGTTGTCCGTTCGGCCAGGATAAGAGCGAGGATACAAAGGGTAGCCGAGCGGCCTATTCGTTCGGCTCGAGATATGGGATGTCAGCAGAGGCATGTCTAATGATTATGCCATACACAGAATTTTACGATAGAAGATCTTGCCGTCACATCATGGAGAGGTTGATACAGTAGCGGTATGGCCTCATGGATGCCCTTCTGACAGACCCATACCTGGGCATGGTCGAAAGCAGGAGATTGCTTCGATTGGCGCACCTAGGCTTCTTGGAGAGGTCTATATAAGGTCTCCATTTCTTCACCGGAGGTACGCGGGTCTTCATTCTGCAGCCACCTTTTTCATCCATTCCTCGCCTGACTTGAGCGTCGGAGGGCCGTCGCCGGGACACCCCCCCCCCCCGGCTCGGTTTTGTTGCAGGTTCGCCGGAGCACTCGAGGATCCAGCAGGGAGTGCCACGTCCCCAGCGTTCGTTGACCCCTGGTTCGGACAGGATCATTATCAAAATGGCAACTAAAGCTAGAATTATGTATTTTCTATACCTTTATATGTTATTTGTCATATATTGTTTGCCATATGCCATGTCATGACATCATATTTAGTTTATTGTCATTTGAAATGTCATGATAATGCATAGGTTAGTTATATGTCATGCCTTATTTAAGTTTCATACTTGATGACATGACATCATGACATTGGCACATGTTTCCACTTATGATATTATTTTATGCCATGTCATCATCTCTTGCATTTATGATCAATTAATTTGATTTAAGGATAGAAACACAATTTGATATGGAGATCAAATTGTTGTTTAGAAAATGCATGAGAACTTAGCTTAAGATGACCTAAACCCATATCTCACATCAAAATTGACTTGGATGTGTTTGATACACCTTAGATGTGTGTGAGATATTAGGATTATGAGTTAGGATCAAGGTGCATAGCTCTTGTACCTAGATGAGCCTAATTCTAAATTGAGGATCATAGGGAAAGCTTGTGTACAAGTCATGTACATTTAGCCCTAAGATTGTGATCCTAAATTGAATGGTTTAAAATCATTTCAAAATTGATTTGAAAAACCTTGATGAAGCTTTTCTAGTGATAGCATTCATCATTGAGCAAGTTGATACAAAGATGGATTAACCTTGAACTATTTCAAAGTCGTTCGAACTTTGTATCAAGATTTAAAAATGGAAGTTATTTTCATAGAAAACTATTTTTCCATGATAATATATGTTATGAGGAATGTATCCTCAAAATTTTACAATTTTTGAAATTTTCTGTGATTTTTTAGGGGTTTCTGAATTTCAGGAGAAAAATCAGAAATTCCTATCAGAGCTTTGTGGACCGATCAGAGGGGATGCTGATCGGTCCAGGGAGGTCTGGATCGGTCACTGGACCGATCCAGGGAAGTGTGGATCGGTCTGGTGACCGATCCAGTAAAGGGCTGAGCATGCCAAAATGCTGATTTTCGACTGATTGTCTGAAATTTTAGCTGGAAGTTGGTATTTTAGATTTCTAAAGGATTGAAACTCTCCAAGACATTGTTGGTGCAATGGTCAAGGGGGAGTTGACCTTTAGGGGGAGTTTTACCTATTGGTCAAGAGGGAGTTGACTTTTAGGGGGAGTAGAGATTGTTGGTGCAACCTTAGGTCAAGGTTGACCTGGGTGACCCGACTCGAGTTGACCTGACTCGAGGTATATTTTGATGTTTGACAAGAATAGAGAAGTTGTATTTTGATGTTTGACAAGAATAGGGACTTGGGGGATTATAGGTGCAACCTTTGGTCAAGGTTGACCTGGTTGATCCGACTTGAGTTGACTTGATTCGGGAAAAGTCCAAGTATGGAGACTTGGCACGGGAAGGTCTAAGCAGGGAGCTTGGCACGGGAAAAGTCCAAGTATGGAGACTTGGCACGGAAAAGCCCAAGCAGGGAGCTTGGCACGGGAAAAGTCCAAGCAGGGAGTTTGGCACGGGGAAAAGTCCAAGTATGGAAGCTTGGCATGGAAGGTCGGAGAGGGCTCGGTAGCTCGTTCTTCGGACTAGGTCAGAGAGGGCTCGGTAGCTCGTTCTCTGGACTGGATGGAGTCGGAGAGGGCTCGGTAGCTCGTTCTCTGGACCGGACGAAGTCGGAGAGGGCTCGGCAGCTCGTTCTCCGGACTAGGTCAGAGAGGGCTCGGTAGCTCGTTGTCTGGACCGGATATGGAAGTTGGAGAGGGCTCGGTAGCTCGTTCTCTGGACCGGACGAAGTCGGAGAGGGCTCAGTAGCTTGTTCTCCGGACTAGGTCAGAGAGGGCTCGGTAGCTCGTTCTCCGGACTAGGTCAGAGAGGGCTCGGTAGCTCGTTCTCTAGACTAGAAAGGCTCTAAGGTTTAGGGCTGGGAAGCTCTAAAACCAACAGAGGCATTGGATCGGTCTGTCGACCGATCCAGTGATACTTTGGTTGTCTGGATCGGTCTGTCGACCGATCCAGTGATACCTTAGTTATCTGATCGGTCTCGTGACCGATCAGTAACCACACAGTAGCTTTCTGTGGGTTATCTGATCGGTCTGGTGACCGATCAGTAAGAAGCGATGGGGTTCAGAAAACAATAGGGGGATCGGTCTGTGGACCGATCCACCTATGGCCTGATCGGTCCACAGACCGATCAGGGCTCTGCTTGATCGGTCCACAGACCGATCAGGGCCCTAAACCAACTCTCTGTGAGAGTTGGGATCGGTCTGGGGACCGATCAGGGATTTCCTGGACCGATCAGGCCATAGCCTGATCGGTCCAGGCCTAGCCGTTGAGTCACAACGGCTAGATTTCTGTGTTGTTGTTTGTCTTCTTCTTCGCAGGTGCAGATATAAATCAGATGTTGAGCGCCTCTACACAATGGACTTCTTCCTCACTCTTGCGATCTGAGCTTTGCTGAGCTCCCTATTCCTGAAACTTCGTGTGAGCTTCCCTCGACTGGGTGATCAGCTGCACATCGTGAAGTTGCTGCTTCATCGAACTCCAGTCGACGAGAAGGCAAGCAAAGTGTTTTTACATTTATATTGTTCTTATTTTCTTTCTCTATTGGTTGTACTCCATTCTTGCTGTTGCAAGAGAGATTGTGGTGAGGTTTCTCCACCCAGAAAGAGTTCATATTAGCCGGTTATCCGGGGTCTCATGCACCGACGGATTGATAGACTTCGTCCACCTTACGGACATGCCGAGGAGTAGGAGTATCATCTCCGAACCTCGTTACATCATCGTGTTTGAGGTTTGATCTTCTCTACTTTCGTTTCTACATTGTATTTCCGCTGTGCTAACCTAAATTGTAGGAAGAAACGATAATTTGAGGTCGGCTATTCACACTCCCCCTCTCTAGCCATCCGAAGGTCCTAACATCTCGCACAATTGAATGTCCACAACAACAAGCAAGGTAAATCGAGCACAACCTGTGAATATAAATAATTGATAAAAAAATATTGACAATTAAAATGCTGTTGTTCTTTACAGCGTTGACTGTGGCTTCTTTGTGATGCAATACATTCGATGTCTCCTATATGATATGAAGATGGACTTCAAACAAGGAGACATGAAAAAGATTAGAATTGATGTAATGGTAGCAATTTTGAGGGATAAGTATTTTCAAACATTGGATTAAATATCCAGTCTTGTAAGGCAAAAACTTGTATAGTATGTAAATGCACTTATTACGTAGTGTAGGACTTTTAATATCTTTGTATGTAGTCTTTGTTGTATATTACGGTGGTATGTAGTGTATGAGAAGATTAGAAACTGTCACTGGAATATTAATAATATTGCATAGTGATTAGTCAAATATAAATCACAATATACAAAATGCAATGCTGGTGCTTATCAGTGGAAAGAGACAATGTATATAAGTTGTAATGCACACCATTTCTATCTTCTCAAAACTGAAAACATGGTAACGGTTGGAATTATTTAAAAAATCAAATAGGCTCGGACCAACAGTCGGTTTCAAGAGCACGTCACTAGGTTCCGTGCCAACTGCCACGGAGCAATACCTTATTAGAAATGGGGTATAAATACGTTTTGACACCAGATATACCATCTTCCCAGTTAGAACTTCACAGGGAACATGATTTCAGGTAGAACCAAGTAGGGGAGGGCCATCAGTGGGTTTTGGTCAAAACCCACTGATGGACCTTGACACCTCTGATGGGACCCATTTCAGCTCTAGTGGTATTCTGGAGTTGCAAGGACTCAGAAGATGGTGGCAAATCATTATTTATATATATATATATATGTGCTGGGAAAAAATAATATAAAATCAGCCTTCGTTGGGCCTAATATGCTTGGATATCAGGCCCAACGTGGGCCTGATATGAGGGCATATCAGGCCCAACGTGGGTCTGATATGAGTATCAATTAATAAAGCATTATTCTTTCTCCCTCTAATATAAACTCCAAGCATGCTAACAGGGACCTGATCAAAATAATAAAATAACATCAATTTTAAAAGTCACTTTCCATACGGTAGAAAAGAAAAGCTGTGCAGTGTTCCGTGCCAACTGGCACGGAGCCATACCTTCTAATCCATGGTGTATAAATTATGTTTTACACCATATATACCATATCCCCACCAAGACCTTCACAGGGGAATTGATTTCATTTATATCCAAGTAGGGGAGGGGCATCAATGGCTTTTGGTTAAAACCCACTGATGGACCTAAACACCTCGGATTGGACCGATTTTAGTTCTAGTGGTATTCTGGAGTTTCAAGGACTCCATATCTGGTGGCAAATCATTATTTAAATTTCTAAAGGTGCTAGGAGAAAATTAAAATACAATCAGCCTCCGTTGGGCTTGATATGCTTGGATATCAGGCCCAACGTGGGCCTGATATCCAAGCATATCAGGCCCAAAGTGGCCTTGGCACTGTTCCTTGCCAACTGGCACGGAGCCATACTTCCTAATCCATGGTGTATAAATTATGTTTGACACCATAAATACCATCTCCCCAGCAAGACCTTCACTGGGGACTTGATTTCATGAAAATCCAAGTAGGGGAGGCCCATTAGTGGGTTTTGGTCAAAGCCCACTGATGGACCTAGACACCTCTGATTGGACCCATTTCAGCTCTAGTGGTATTCTGGAGTTGCAAGGACTCAGAATCTGGTGGAAAATAATTATTTAAATATTTATAGGTGCTGGGAAAAATTTAAAATACAATCAGCCTCCGTTGGGTCTGATATGCTTGGATATCAGGCCCAACGTGGGCCTGATATGAGTGCATATCAGGCCTAACGTGGGCCTGATATCCAAGCATATCAGGCCCAAAGTGGCCTTGGTATGGTATCCTTTCTTATAAATTTATACTATCTCCCCTTTTCTATAAACTCAAAATGTGCTACCATGCTCCTTATGAAAAAATAAATGGCAACTGGCACGGAGCCATACTTCCTAATCCATGGTGTATAAATTATGTTTGACACCATAAATACCATCTCCCCACCAAGACCTTCACAGGGGACTTGATTTCATGAAAATCCAAGTAGGGGAGGGTCATCAGTGGGTTTTGGTCAAAACCCACTGATGGACCTAGACACCTCTGATTGGACCCATTTCAGCTCTAGTGGTATTCTGGAGTTGCAAGGACTCAGAATCTGGTGGCAAATAATTATTTAAATATTTATAGGTGCTGGGAAAAATTTAAAATACAATCAGCCTCCGTTGGACTTGATATGCTTGGATATCAGGCCCAACGTGGGCCTGATATCCAAGCAGGCCTTGGCACTGTTCCGTGCCAACTGGCACAGAGCCATACTTACTAAGCCATGGTGTATAAATTATGTTTGACACCATATATACCATCTCTCCACCAAGAACCTCACTGGGGACTTGATTTCATGTATATCCAAGTAGGGGTGGGGCATCAGTGGGTTTTGGTCAAAACCCACTGATGGACCTAGACACCTCCGATTGGACCTATTTCAGTTCTAGTCGTAATCTGGAGTTGCAAGGACTCCAAATCTCGTGGCAAATAATTACTATCTCCCCCTTTCTATAAACTCCAAATGTGCTACCATGCTCCTTATGAAAAAAAAAAATTAAAATAAGATCATTTTTTAAATTCACTTCCCATAGGGTGGAAAAGAAAATCGGTGCACTGTTTCGTGCCAACTGCCACGGGGCAATATCTTATTAGAAAAGGGATTTAAAGAAGGTATTAAGTAACCATAAATTTAATTTACAATAATTTTATTCACCATAAATTTTAGTTACACAAACAGTAAATCATTACTAGAATAAATTATTACAATTGTTCACTATTTCTATAGTTTAAAGTTTTTGTCAGACATGATTTTGTGTCCAAGTCTAAATCTATAAGCTCTCATATCAGCTTGTACAAAGTCTGTAGATCTCCGGAACATCAAACTCTCTACATAGCGCATTATAAAAAAAGCATAATCCAACCTACAAAACAAATGCACAATCCATCATAAAAAAGACAAATAGAATTATTATGGAGCATACACTAATACTTACGATTTGCTTTGTGTGGGGCCAATAACTTGCATCGTTTTATACTCTCTCCCGGAGAATGGTTCTAAACCTTTATGTCATATGTGATAGTATGACCAGTTCAGCTTCTTAAAAAACAACACCTACAAATATCAAACCACAGTAATTAAGTCATAAACAATGATTATTGGATATAAGAAATTTGTTACTTACAATTTGATTAAAAACAGAAGTGTAATTTTCTGTGGTGCCAAGAGAGTTATAATGAATTATTTGACGTTCCTCCAGGTCCATGACCATTAGATGCCAATGATCATCTTGGTTATATAGAGGATAAAAAATATATCTAATGTCCTTGTCGTCATCAGTTTTTGCAGTTTGTTTCAATGCATCCACGTGCATCATTCCGAACAAGTCCTATGCAAATAATAGAGCTATTATGGTGACTGCATCCAATATATAATGTAAACAATTTACAATGAGATAAGGGACATACTGGGAATCCAACCCCATAAAATATGGATGGGTGGTATGGTGAGTTAGAGTGTTTGGCTTCATTAGCAAGAATATTCCAATAAACATTTATACAATCCCCATTGGTATATTGTGTCCAATCAAATATTGTCATAAAAAATTGCATATCTAAGGAGAAATTATCATTTGCCCATATTGGTTGCACCGTCACCCTACACACAAGTATACAGTCAATGGTATTTAATAAATTAAAAATAAAAAAAATATCATTAAACTCCAATAATAATCCTTTGTTGACATGTGGGTTAAGAATTTAGGTTGGCAACTACGTTACCTTAACTGACTGAGTTTCAACAATGCATCGGCTATCACATCATCTTTGCTCTTTTTAAAAAATGTTTTTGCTTGCTGAGATAATTAAAATAATACTATGTCATTAAGGATTATAAAATAACAACTTACCTACTCTCGACCGTACCTTCAATATTTTGGTTTTGACCTTGTTAATTTCATGACATTGTGTTTCTATCTGTGATGAACTTGTATTTTCTGTCTTTGATGGTGCAGGAGCATCTGGTTCAACACTAATAACAAACTGTTTGCCTTTTTTTTTGGTGCATTGGGATATCAACCTTCTCTGGGTTCTCTTTCTTTTGGGGCCTACCCGAAAATTAGTTGGAATTATAGGCAGATTAGGGGCTATGCCTTCTGATGCTGGGTCTATGCCTTCTGATGCTCTTGGCTCCCCTGATATGCTTTGTATGACTTGTTGGAGCTCTTTAATCTTATTTTCGGCATCGGCTATGATTTTATCTTTTACAGTTAAAATTCTGTTATCCACGTCAGAATTTATAGTGTCAGCCTTGTTGCCACTCGTATCCCGTTCTTTACGTAGTTCACTTATTTGTTGATCCTTTTCTTTAAGCATAGCTTCCATATCAGCAATCACAATATCCTTTGCTGCTACTAGACTATCCTTTTCTTCTATCACCGTTGCCAAGTTTTTATTAGCTTCCTCCAAACTTTGAGAAGCTTTATGTAATTCTTGCTTTAAACTCTCAATTTTGTTATCCTTTTCCTTGCACAAACTACAATCTATGGTATCGTCACACTGGAGTTGGCCTTCTTCGGCTTGATGTAAAGATCCTTGCCCAACCAACTCAAGATACTCAGATGGCTGAGGTCGGTTTGGTAGTAAATTCAACTCTGATTCTGTCGGAATTAAATTTACTAAAATTTTATCTGCAGTTACACGGTCTATCATTTTTTTTACTGTGTCAACATGATAGTTAGGCCACCTCCATCGTAGTATTCTTGGCAATTTTTCTGGATGGTCTGGATCAATAATGCTGATGTGCTCACACACCCATACCTACAATATGATTATAAAAATAATTCATAATCTTTACACATATCTTGCTATATATGTAATCGGACTTACAGCTAAAATATTTGGAAATCCCTTTAGCAAGGGGGCCTTGGGCGTTGCATCAGCAACCTGTGGTTTTGGTCTTAATGTAAGCTCCAATCCAATGGAGTCTAATTGTTGAGCCATGAAATTGTATACTGCATTGCACCAGTTAAACCTAGCTAAGTTGTCAAAATCATCTACACAGTCAATTAGGGAGAGCACAGGTATTCTGAGAACACTGCTACTCCCACAAAACAGAACAGTTGTAAAAAAATACAGGATAAAAAGCTGACAGTACAACTTGTCGTTTGATCTAGACTTCCTAATCAGTTTCTCTAAATGTTTGGCAGAACAATCCGATTCTCGGAAAAACTCCATGTACAGTGCGCTTGAAGCCTCATTTAAATCGAGACGAACTATATCTCCATTGTCGGGTAGGCCAAGAATCAGTCCCACATCTACCTTTGTAAAATTGAGCTTCTTCCCATGGAAGATAAAGTTTTTTTCCTCATGATCCCAGTTATCAAACATATTTTGTACCTGAGCTCTTACAAAAGAACTATCAGGGAGGTCGAGGATCCAGGAAAAAGGTGTGCCTCGAATCATCTGTTCTTGTTCTGCAGTCGGGTTAACAGAAGAGATAAACTTTTTGAAGTGGCAAATGGTACTTTTCCAGTTCATTCTTTTAGTTCTTCCTCTGTTGACGTAACTTTGATAATTTGGTCGATCAGCACACACACTTGTCGAGACTTCTTTTGTTGCCATTGCGAACCTAGGTACTGTATAACCACACACAGAAAAACAACTCTTAGTTCCCGTAATAACGACTACGCTCTTATTCTAACACACCCACACAAACCCTAGGTTAACCGGTTATAGAAAGCTTAACTAAATGAGCAACCGACCTACATACGGAAATGATTCTTGAACGCCGGTGAAGGAAGAATGACGCCTGGACAGGAGCTGCGTAGAATGGCTTCGAGAAGAAGATGAAGACCGAACAAGGAGAGTGTGCGCTTTTGCAGATTGAAACTTGGGCCTGATATCTCATTATTTTATTTTATTTAATCGTCTCAATTTATGTGTAAGATTATTTATTATTATTTTGAATTAATACTTTTTATATTATCAGCCCCCACGTTGGGCCTGATATGCACTCATATCAGGCCCAACGGAGGCTGATTGTATTTTAAATTTTTCCTAGCAACTATAGATATTTAAATAATTATTTGCCACAAGATTCTGAGTCCTTGCAACTCCAGAATACCACTAGAGCTGAAATGGGTCCGATCAGAGGTGTCTAGGTCCATCAGTGGATTTTGACCAAAACACACTGATGGCCCTCCCCTACTTGGATTTTCATGAAATCAAGTCCCCTGTGAAGGTCTTGGTGGGGAGATGGTATTTATGATGTCAAACATAATTTATACACCATGGATTAGGAAGTATGGCTCCGTGCCAGTTGGCACCTTTTCTTTTCTACCCTATGGAAGGTGACTATTAAAATTGATGTTATTTTATTATTTTGATCAGGCCCCTGTAAGAATGCTTGGAGTTTATATTAGGGGGAGATAGAATACTACTTTATTAAATGATATTCATATCAGGCCCACGTTGGACCTGATATGCACTCATATCAGGCCCACGTTGGGCCTGATATCCAAGCATATCAGGCCCAACGGAGGCTGATTGTATTTTAAATTTTTCCCAGCACCTATAAATATTTAAATAATTATTTTCCACCAGATTCCGAGTCCTTGCAACTCCAGAATACCACTAGAGCTGAAATAGGTCCGATCAGAGGTGTCTAGGTCCATCAGTGGGTTTTGACCAAAACCCACTAATGGCCCTCCCCTACTTGGATTTTCATGAAATCAAGTCCCCTGTGAAGGTCTTGGTGGGGAGATGGTATTTATGGTGTCAAACATAATTTATACACCATGGATTAGGAAGTATGGCTCCGTGCCAGTGGTCATTTATTTTTTCATAAGGAGCATGGTAGCACATTTTGAGTTTATAGAAAGGCGAGATAGTATAAATTTATAAGAAAGAATACCATACCAAGGCCACATTGGGCCTGATATGCTTGGATATCAGGCCCACGTTGGGCCTGATATGCACTCATATCAGGCCCACGTTGGGCCTGATATCCAAGCATATCAGGCTCAACGGAGGCTGATTGTATTTTAAATATTTCCCAGCACCTATAAATATTTAAATAATTATTTGCCACCAGATTCTGAGTCCTTGCAACTCCAGAATACCACTAGAGCTGAAATGGGTCCAATAAGAGGTGTTTAGGTCCATCAATGAGTTTTGACCAAAACCCACTAATGGCCCTCCCCTACTTGGATTTTCATGAAATCAAGTCCCCTGTGAAGGTCTTGGTGGGGAGATGGTATTTATGGTGTCAAACATAATTTATACACCATAGATTAGGAAGCATGGCTCCGTGCCAGTTGCCTTTTATTTTTTCATAAGGAGCATGGTAGCACATTTTGAGTTTATAGAAAGGCGAGATAGTATAAATTTATAAGAAAGGATACCATACCAAGGCCACTTTGGGCCTGATATGCTTGGATATCAGGCCCACGTTGGGCCTGATATGGCCCAACGGAGGCTGATTGTATTTTAAATTTTTCCCAGCACTTATAAATATTTAAATAATTATTTGCCACCAGATTCTGAGTCCTTGCAACTCCAGAATACCACTAGAGCTGAAATGGGTCCAATCAGAGGTGTCTAGGTCCATCAGTGGGTTTTGACCAAAACCCACTGATGACCCTCCCCTACTTGGATTTTCATGAAATCAAGTCCTCAGTGAAGGTCTTGGTGGGTAGATGGTATTTATGGTGTCAAATATAATTTATACACCATGGATTAGGAAGTATGGCTCCGTGCCAGTTGCCATTTATTTTTTCATAAGGAGCATGGTAGCACATTTTGAGTTTATAGAAAAGGGGAGATAGTATAAATTTATAAGAAAGGATATCATACCAAGGCCACTTTGGGCCTGATATGCTTCGATATCAGGCCCACGTTGGGCCTGATATGCACTCATATCAGGCCCACGTTGGGCTTGATATCCAAGCATATCAGGCCCAACGGAGGCTGATTGTATTTTAAATTTTTCCCAGTACCTATAAATATTTAAATAATTATTTGCCACCAGATTCTGAGTCCTTGCAACTCCAGAATACCACTAGAGCTGAAATGGGTCCAATCAGAGGTATCTAGGTCCATCAGTGGGTTTTGACCAAAACCCACTGATGGCCCTCCCTTACTTGGATTTTCATGAAATCAAGTCCCCTGTGAAGGTCTTGGTGGGGAGATGGTATTTATGGTGTCAAACATAATTTATACACCATGGATTAGGAAGTATGGCTCCGTGCCAGTAGGCACGGAACAGTGCACAGCTTTTCTTTTCTACCCTATGGAATATGACTATTAAAATTGATGTTATTTTATTATTTTGATCAGGCCCCTGTAAGAATGCTTGGAGTTTATATTAGGGGGAGATAGAATAATGCTTTATTAAATGATAGTCATATCAGGCCCACGTTGGGCTTGATATTCAAGCATATCAGGCCTAACGAAGCCTGATTTTATATTATTTTTTCCCAGCACCTATAAATATATGAATAATGATTTGCCAGCATATTTGGAGTCCTTGCAGCTCCAGAATACCATTATAGCTGAAATGGGTCCAATCAGAGGTGTCAAGGTCCATCAGTGGGTTTTGACCTAAACCCACTGATGGCCTTCCCCTATTTGGATCTACATGAAATCAAGTCCCCTGTGAAGGTCTACCTGGGAAGATGGTATATTTGGTGTCAAAACATATTTATACCCCATTTCAATGACCTAGAACTGCTGTCCTATCTTATTTTGCAAGGATTACTACACTCCCTTTGTGCATGTTTTAACACATCTATATTTCACTACATATTAATGTGACTTTGAAATTACGAACCACTTCCTGTTGAATTGAAATGTATCGCATTTTTATTTGACACAATGGAGATATGGTGTGAAGTATTATTTCTGCCTTGCAGGTGATGGTTTACACTTCTCATACCTACCATAAAACTGTAACACAAACTAAATACTCCATAAATGTATATAACACAAACATCACTTTTAACAACTGTTTGTCTTACAAACCTATTTATGTACTTCATACAAAACATATGCCTCAACTCCTCCAATTTACAATTCAGTCAAGATCCAAGGGCTGGCGGCATTCTACAGGTCCTCCGATTATGGCCCAGTTGTTTGCACCTGCTGCATTTGATTTTTACCTTCCCATTATGTTTTGACTCGATCCTTGCATTCTTTCGCCTACCAAGCTGCACAAGGCTACGGGGACATAGCACTATAATGTTGTTGACACCCCTAGGCCAAAATTCTTTGCTTCGACAGGGGTAAATACGATCCATGTATGTCGTTTTCCAATTATGTGAATGAAAGTAATGCTCACAATATGGGAGTGTATCAATGTTCCGGTGAATTATGATGGCATTTGCATGTGAGCAAGGCAATCCTGAAATTTGAAACTCCCCACAGTTACAATATTTCCTCTCCAAATCAACAATGTATGAAGCGCCCCATGTTTCTACTTCCATTTCGGATTGAGAGTAGGGGTGGACTTTATATCGTCTAGCTTTCTCCCTCCTTGATTGCATTTCTTTGGTAGCATGAGATGTCAACGCTACATACCATTTCGACGCTTCCTCCTTACGGTTACAGAACCATTGAGCTACCTTTCTTCTGGTATTATCAATTAACCTGTTTATCGGAAGTTCACGCGTCTCCTTGAACAAAGCATTTAAACTCTCTACACAATTGGTGGTTAGCATTGTGTACCTTCTCCCACTAAAGTGTGCATTAGCCCATCTTTTAGGGTCAATGTTCTGAAGCCACTTATGAGCATCTGGATGTTTTTCAAGCATGAACTGCATTATGAGATCATATTGTAGTGTTGTGTTTGCTCGAGCAGCTGCCCAAAACAACCCTAAACCTGACCTACTGCCAGTATCTGTTACCATATTGCAAGACATGTGGTGGCAACAAAAAGCATGATGGGCAGTAGGGTAGACTTTCCTAACTGCTGCTATAATGCCACGATGTCTATCTGATACTATACTCATTGACTCTGGATCAACATTAAAGAATCTCTTCGTATGATCCAGAAACCACTCTCATGCAGACCCACATTCAACTTCAGCGATACCAAAGGCTACTTGTAAAATACCGTAAATAGGCGAATATTAATAAGGGAATTTTCCAGAATTTTTGGATATTTTTCGGAAATTTTCTGGAACTTGTACGGACGAGTTAACGGGGATAAAAACGGGGCCCAGGAAAGCCTATTTAAGCTACCCCGTTTTAGCGAGGAAATGTTTATTTATTTTCCCTTTTTCTTTTATTTTCTTTACTTCTTTTTCTTCGCCGACTCCCCGCGTGCCGATCCTTTTCTTCTCCCCAACACCGACGGTTTCCATTTCCTCAACGCCGGTTCTTCTCCTCCTCTCCTTTGATTTCTCTTCTTTCACTCACTGCTGCAAACCGTCGATTCTCTTCCTCCTCTCGTCATTGCCCTAGCCACAGCCGACGCTGCTCTCTTCCCTCTTGCGCTGAGTGGCCGACTCCTCCTTACACTCACGAGACACCGCCGGTCACTGGAAACCAGCGCCGTCGCCGTGCCCTAGCCAGCCGACACCATTTCCTTGCCTCTGCTGTTGCCTCGTCGCCGCAGAGATCTCAGCCACCACCCGCACGGCCGCTGGCCGAGTCCTTTCTCCTATTATTCTCCTCCCCTACCGGTGCTCTAGGGTTTTACCCTCTGCCCTAGGAACTCTCACCGCCGTTGTGACCACTGCGCCGTTGCTTTACTCCGAGCCGACACCCCTTTGCTTGCATCAAATTCACCCTTTGTGCTGGTTGTGACCACCCCAAAGAGTTAGCCATCAGCTATGGTGAGCGTCACCTCCTGATCAACTTGATTGTTGCTGCCTTTCTTTGTGCGAGATTAAATTTGGGATGTTGCAGCCACTGGAGAAGGATGTATGGGTAACGAATCTTTTAACCTAAACTTGTTGATAATCGTAGATATGAATTTCAGTCACCAAAGGTTGCTTTCCATTTACAGAGAATGGCATATTCAATGAGTAGCATTACTGCCCTGCTGCCATATTAGAGATATAGTTGTTTCTGTGAAGCTGGAATCGTGAACATAGTTAACAAGAACAGTTATTTAAGGTAAGGATTAGATGTATTTGAATATTGGTTGTAGATCATGTTCCGAATTGGAAGATTTGGTTAGATGATCATGTGAATTTAGGCAAGGAACATGATTATGATACATATTGATTTAGGTAGGAATTGGTACATACATAATTGCTTATGTGTTGGAATTGGTGATATGTGGTGAATTGTGAAGGGGATGTGGATCTATTGGATTGATTCACTATGATTTATTCCTAATAGGTTTAGGATTTGGTCATTTTGATTCAATGATATAATTAATTGTAAAATGTGATTAGTGGAGGTTGATTCGAGACGAGTATCTCGACATCAAATTTGGATCGGATTGGACCTTATCGATTAAAGGCGGGTACCTCTTGACTTATCTTTTATGATATCGTCATTTGGATATGCATAGTACTTTATAGCTGCAAGCAATGAACATGTTTGTCTTTGGTATGTCACTGTTTGATATCCATAGCATGTTAGGTTTGTCGCTTGTTATGTATCCGTGCTTATATCTCGTGATTTGTTACCATGAGTATCTTATTGCCATGAGTACTTTATTACCATGAGTATCTTAGTTTCTAGAGTGACATACCATGCTTTACCGAGGTTAGGACTAGGCTCTGGATTTTTGTTTCTGGCATGTGTATCCAAATTATCTGATATTTAGATTTTTATGCCATGCCTGGATTGTGGATTTCTATTAGTATATCATATATGATTCGTGTACCTAGACCTTGTGGCTTTGATCTGTGCATATTGTTGATACATTTGCTATGGAAGGGGGATAGGTTTAGGATCTAGGTTGTTATACCATAGAGGACCTGTATACCCTAGATCCGTGGATTTGACCTATTGATACTGTAGTACCCATATTATGTATATATGGATTTTTCTATGCTGATTAGGATATTCCATACTTATTATGTTCAGGACATAGGTTTTTGATATTCTATCTGACCTGTGTACTCTAGATCTTGGTATGTGACCATCGATTTTACAGTACTCATTTTATATATATGGATATGGTTATGTTGATTAGTTTTTCTATGCTTAGTGACATGCATCATGATTGCATGCTGTGCGATTGTCAGCTCCACTATGATTGAGCTCATTGCCAGTTTCATGTACTGCACACACCCCCACTCATGGTTTAGTGGTATATTATGCAGGTGTGTGGCGGTTCTGCTGTTTGGCTCCGTTGGTCATATGACTCATCGTGGTAGCCGACGTACGCTCGCCTGCTTGGCTCACGGCATTTAGTGTAGCAACAGGGTAGCCGGCAGACGGTGGACTCGCTTTGGCTCCGCTGGTCGTGTGACTCAGTGGTAGCCGATGAGATTTCCTCCGCTCGTACCGGGAGATGAGAGCATTGAGCTCCCCATTTATGATTTGGGGTCACAGGATGAGTACTCCGACAAAGATTCCGTCCACTCACCACCGCTCAAGAGCAGTGATGTTAGAGTGCACGGTCATCACATGCATTGATTGCCTTTATTTGATTGTGTTTGCTGCACTTATATGCTGCATTTTGGTGGATGCATTTGTTTGACATGCATACAGGAGACATACTGCGTATCGGTTTGATGACCCTTAGATCAGGATAGGAGTTCTTGGTGAGTACAACTTCCTTGGTTACTTATCAGTTTTGTATATTTCCTATCTATTATTCGGAAGCTGTATTCTATGTTTATTGCTGTTAGATATATCTTACTAGGCATGTCTATTGGTATTCGCTGAGTTGTTGAACTCACCCCCGTGGACACTATCTTTTCAGGTACCAGGTTATTTATGGTGTCGCTTAGAGCATCCTGTCTGCTGGTCCCCGCGTCACATCAGAGACATATCGTTGTCTTTCTGTTGTTTATCTTGGTATATGAAATTTCTGTATTTCGAATTGTGTTCTGGTTTTTGTTTCCGGGTGTTATGTTGTTGGTTGTCTAAGCCTAGCCGGCTAGCAGTTTTTGTGCTTTGGTTTGTATTGTGTTTCTGTCATTTTCGTTATGTTGGTTTTGTTCCAGCCGTGTGGGCTGATGATATATATATAACTGCGTGGTTATGTGTATATATTCCAGCCGCCTGTGGCTGATGTATATTATGCCTGTAGAAATGCTTCAGATTGTCACCCGTACAGGGGAGGTGCTGCCGAAATTTCTTCGGACAGGGACTCCTCTGGAGCGTGACAATTTAGTGGTATCAGAGCAGGTATACGATACTTGCTATGTGTTTTGGATTTTCGAGATTTATCTGATATCAATTTATTTGGTATCAGAGATCGGCTTACGAGTCTTATTTTCCCTGTGTTTCGGATTTTATATTTTGGTCTTCTCGATGTGACTTTTCGGGTTTTGGGACCTGGCAGCAGCAGGACATCTCCAAGCTATAGGAGGTATGTTGGTATACTGTTGTCCTACTATTTAGTTAGTGTATGCATCGTTGACTATTATAGTTTATGACATGTATTATTATGACATGTATTAGCACTCTTTATTAGTACCTGTCTAGTTGAGATAGTAGATATTTTATGTATTAGGTAAAACCCTGATGATGATCGACCTTGATAGAGATTAAGGGTTACAGTTTCTGGTGATTTATCATATCATACATCAGTAGTTTTTAGTTTCTGTTATTACTAGTTGGTTAGCAGATTGAGGCACATACTGTTGGTGCGGCTAGCACTAACGATTTAACCTAGGTTTTGATGAATGACAAATAGGTTAAGTTAGTCTTGTTGTTGTCTGACACTTTGATCGAGTGTGCAGGAGAAGTCCAGCTAGGTCGACGGGCTGACCGGATAGCTGGCAAGAAGTCCAAGCGGGTCGACGGGCTGACCGGACGCTTGGCAAGAAGTCCAGCTAGGTCGACGGGCTGACCGGATAGCTGGCAAGAAGTCCAAGCGGGTCGACGGGCTGACCGGACGCTTGGCGAGAAGTCCAGACGGGTCGACGGGCTGACCGGACGTCTGGTAAGTGAAGGTAAGTCACGGAGGGAGTGACTGTGAGGACGCGTTCCCGGGAAGGGGACATTAGGCGTCGATCCGGCTTAGATCCATTTCGGATGTCTAAGTCGAGATCGTGACTAGATTCCGATCTCGGAAAGACGGAATCTAAGTCATACTAACTTATGCTAATTCATACTATTACAAATGTGCTAATAATCTGTTTTGCAGGATATATATTGCCTCGGACTAACTTTGTTTTGCGGGAAAAGGAGATTGAACAGGTGGTCCGGCGCCAAGGGATCCGGCGCTGAGGTCCGCCTGGGATCCAGCGCCGGAATGCAAATTATATCCAGCCGAGTCGTCGCCACGTGGAGCATCACGGCAGCTACGTCACATTCCGTGCGCCTAAGGAATCCAGCGCCTTAACAAGATATAAAAGAAGCCCCGCAGGAGCTTCATAATCCATCAATCAATTAAGCCGAGAACTCGTCTCACTGCTGGTCGACTTCGGCGACGCCAACAAAGCTCCGACACTACGCTCCATTCTTTTCCCTCTTGTCGGTATTTGTTTTTAGTTTTCATTAGCATTCACTGTACAATTCTTTTGTAATCATTATTTCGAATTGCTAGTAATTGCCCAACGAAAGTGGTCAAGGACCACGGGCCTTCGAGTAGGAGTCGTCACAGGCTCCGAACGAAGTAAAACAACTGTGTCTATTTTACTTTTCCGCTGCGCTTATACTCTTGTTTTGCGAATCGATATTCACCCCCCCTCTATCGAATCTAACGGTCCTACAAGTGGTATCAGAGCGAGGTTCCGCTCTGATTTGGTGCAACCACCAATCAGACAGGGGGTGAATTTTCTTTTGTTTTTTTATTTTAAAAACTGGTGTTTCGTTAACTTAATATTTCTCTAATCAATTTAAATTAGTGCAACACGAATCTAGTTTTTTTTCTTCCAGCACTACTAATCCAAGACCAAGTCTTAGGATATTTTTTTTTGGTTATTTACCTGTGCACAGAATGTCCCAACAAGAAGGATTCAGCACAGTGCGACCTCCACTCTTCAACGGGGACGACTTCCCTTACTGGAAGAAGCGCATGGAGGTCTACCTCAAAACTGACTTTGACCAGTGGATGAGCATTACAAGACCTTACAAAATTCCAGTGGACAACGCCGGGAATCTAGTGGATCTTGAAGACTGGACAGCAGATCTCAAGAAAAAAGCGTCAACAGAAAACAAAGCGATCAACACTCTACAGTGCGGACTAACAAGAGAAGAGCTAAACAGAGTCGGTCCACACAAAAACGCTAAAGAATTATGGGACAAACTGATCGAGCTGCACGAAGGAACAAGCGACGCTAAGGTAACAAAACGAGACCTGCTTTTAAATAAAATTTTTAATATAAAAATGCAGGAAGGAGAAACAGCGAATCAACTCCACGCGAGGATCAAGGACATCCTCAACAGGCTCCATGCGATAGGCCACCAGATGGAGAACAGAGACTTGATAAGGTACGCATTAAACGTCTTTCCACGTAATAGTTTGTGGGCATCAATAGTGGATGCCTACAAAATTTCTAAGAATCTTTCTAAATTAAAATTGGATGAGCTTTTCTGTGAATTAGAATTGCACGAACAAACTAATGCTGGAGCCGAGAAAGGTGTAGCCTTATTTGCAGGTTCCTCCAAGAAAAGCAAGCCTGAAGTTGAAGAAGAATCTGACCAAGACTCCGAAAACAAAGAACACCTGGTGAACTTGGTAAGAAAAATGTTCACCAAGAAAAAGAGGAGCTTCAGCAAAAAGGATCTTCAAAAGATCAGCTCTCCCTCAGAACAAAAGAACGTGACTTGCTACGGCTGCAACAAAAAGGGACATTACAAGAACGAATGCCCAAAACTAAAGTTCGACAAACCAAAACCAACAAAAAGGAAAGCACTCAAAGCAACGTGGGACAACTCCTCGGACGAATCAGAGGAAGAAGAGCAGAAACATCAGAGCCACCTCGCACTGATGGCCCGCGAAGCCGAAACTGAAAATGAGTCGGAAGATGAAGACGGGTCTTGTTGGTTGCTACTCGGAAAGCCTAGAGGTTCCACTGTACAAAAATTTTGTACAAAGGTCTGAACCTTTTCCTAGCTACCATGTGTTCTTTTAAATTAAATTTTGGATCGCCTGCGGAACTTAACACGTTTGATCCAAAACTTAATCTATTCGTTCTTTTAGGTTTTGACTTGGGTCTCCTGCGGAACTTAACACGTTCGACCCAAATCACCTTAAGTTATTAATTCCATTAAATATTAATTTCCATAATCGGTTCCCAGTACTGACGTGGCGAGGCACATGGTCTTCTTGGATATGGGAGCAACCATCACCGACTAGACAAAACCTTTTATAGAAAGCTAATATTTAATTTCCTAAAATAACTTTAGGTTAACCGAAAAGAACAATCAAATCACAAAGAAAAGAAAAACAAAAGAACACTATATCGAAAACAAATTCGAAACTCTAGAATCGTATGCCTCTTGTATTTAGTATTATTTCCAAAAATAACTAGTATGATGCGGAAAGAAAAATTACTAGTTATACCTTTTAGAAAGACCTCTTGATCTTCTACCGTATTCCTCTTCTAACCTCGGACGTTGTGTGGGCAACGATCTTCCGAGATGAGAACCACCAAGCACCTTCTTCTTCCTTGCAAGTTTCGGCCACCACAATTCTCCAAGAGAAGTAGAGGTCCGGCCACCACCACCAAGCTCCAAGGGATGCAAGAAACAAAACCACCTTTCTCTCCTTCTTCTCCTAGCTAGAACCGGCCACCATCAAGAGCTCCAAGAGAGGTTACCGCCGGCCATAAGAAGAAGAGAAGAGGAAGAAGCTAGGGCCGGCCACCAAGGAGGAAAAGAGAGGAGAAGAATAATAGAGTTGATCACCCGTGAAGGCACCTCTACCCCCTCTTTTATAATCCTTGGTCTTAACAAATAAGGAAATTTTAATAAAAAATTCCTTAATTCTTTTGTCATAAAAAAGAAAAATTATTTTAATTAAAAACAATTTTCCTATTCTCAATTTACATGGCCGACCACCATCAAGCTATAAACAAGGAGAGTTTTAATTAATTAAAACTTCCTAATTTGTCTCCAGAAATTTATAAAAAATTTCTCCAATAATTTTCCCTTCATGGTGGTTAATAAAAAGGAAAATTTATAAATAAAAATTCTTCTTTTAAACATGTGGATAATTTCCAAAAGGAAAGTTATCTCTAAAAATTAAATTCTCTTTTCAATCTACAAATAAGGAAAGATATCAAATCTTTTCTTAATCTTTTGTAGAAACTAATAAAAGAGAATATTTAATTTTTAAACTTCTCTTTTAAATTATTATCATGGTTAAAAGGAAAGTTTTTCTTAAAAATAAAATCTCCTTTCAATCTACAAATAAGGAAAGATTTCAAATCTTTTCTTAATCTTTCGTAGAAAGCTTTTAAAAGGAAAGATTTAATTTTTAAACTCTCTTTTAAAACTATGATATCCACATAAGAAATAATTTTAATAAAAAATCCTTTTTAATATGATGTGGCCGGCCACCTAAGCTTGGGCTCCAAGCTATTGGCCGGCCACCTTAAGGCCAACCTTAGCCGACCCTAAGCTTGAGCTTCAAGCTTAGCTTGGCCGGCCCCTATTGGTTGGGTAAGAAGGTGGTATGTGGTGGGTATAAATCTCTATATACAAGAGGCTACGATAGAGACCGAGAGGAGGAATTGGTTTTGGTCTCCGATAAAATTAAGCATCCCGTGCTCGCCTAACACACAACTTAATTTTATCAATAATAATCATTCCACTAGAGAAATATTATTGAACTACGCACAATCCCAAATTACATTTGGGCTCCTTCTTATCATGAGTGTGTTAGTCTCCCTGTGTTTAAGATATCGAATGTCCACTAATTAAGTGAGTTACTGACAACTCATTTAATTAATATCTTAGTCCAAGAGTAGTACCACTCAACCTTATCATCATGTCGGACTAGGTCTACCTGCAGGGTTTAACATGACAATCCTTATGAGCTCCTCTTGAGGACATTATCAACCTAGTATCTCTAGGACACAGTTTCCTTCTATAATCAACAACACACACTATAAGTGATACCATTTCCCAACTTATCGGGCTTATTGATTCATCGAACTAAATCTCACCCATTGATAAATTAAAGAAATAAATATCAAATATATGTGCTTGTTATTATATTAGGATTAAGAGCACACACTTTCATAATAACCGAGGTCTTTGTTTCTTTATAAAATCAGTATAAAAGAAACGACCTCAAATGGTCCTACTCAATACACTCTAAGTGTACTAGTGTAATTATACAGTCAAGATAAACTGATACCTAATTACACTACGACCTTCTAATGGTTTGTTCCTTTCCATTTTGGTCGTGAGCTACTGTTTATAATTTATAAGGTACTGATAACATGATCCTCTGTGTGTGACACCACACACCATGTTATCTACAATATAAATTAATTGAACAACTACATTTATCATAAATGTAGACATTTGACCAATGTGATTCTTATTACTAGATAAATGTTTATACCAAAAGCTAGGTTTTTAGTATACACCCTAACAATCTCCCACTTATACTAAAAGACTAAGCTGCCATATCTGCTGCCATACATCTGATTCCCAACCCTTCAACATGTCCATCAAAAGCTCTCGCCTTAAGGACCTTAGTGAAAAGATCTATAGGTCATCATCTGATGCATTCTAGGCGGCAACAACTTCTCCTCGTTTATACGATTTCTTGTATTGAGTGGTACTTGCGCTCTATTGTGTTTACTTGCCTTATAGACTCATGGTTTCTTCGAGTTTGTTACTGCACCATTATTATTACAATAAATTGTAATAATATTTGGACAAACTAGAAATCATATCTAAGTCTATCTTGAGGTAATTAAGTCATTCAGCTTTTATGGCTTCCTCAGAGGCTTGCCATATACTAAGCTTCTATGGTGGAGTCCAGAAAAACACCTATGCTTATCACTCTTCCATAGTTATGACTTTACCTCCTAAAGTAAACACAAAACCCCGAGGTTGACTTATTATTGTCCTTATCCGATTGGAAGTCAAAATCCGTGTAACCCACAGGAACCAAATTAACTGCCTTGTAAGCTAGCATATATTCTCTAGCCCCTCTAAGGTACTTTAATATATGCTTTACTGCAGTCCAATGTCCTTGTCTAGGGTTACTTTGATATCTGCTAACTATGCCCTTGGCAAAACAGATTTCTGATCTCGTGCATAGCATACATTAGGTTGTCTAACTGCCGAAGTATAAAGAACTGCCTACATGTCCTCAATCTCTTTTGATGTCAACGGAGACATCTCTTTAGATAAAGACACTCCATGCTTAAAAAGTAAGAAACCTTTCGAGGAGTTTTGCATGCTTAAAACGAGCAAGGATTTTCCGATGTATCAAGCTTGGGATAAGTAAAATATATTTTTCTTTCGATCCCTTATTATTTTGATCTCAAAAATATATACATTCTCCTAAGTCCTTTATATCGAATTATTTGGACAACCATACCCTTACTTCTGACAACATTTTGATATTGTTTCCAACTACCAAAAATGTTATCTACGTATAGTACAAGAAATACCACCACGCTTCCATCACACCTTTTGTATACACAAGACTTATCCAGTTACTAAATAAATCCATAGATCTGGATTACTTTGATAAACCGGATGTTCCAAGACCTTGAAGCTTTGCCTCAGTCCATAGACTGACTAAGCTTGCACACAAGATGCTCTTAGCCCTTTGCAATGAACCCTTCTGGTTGCTTTATATGGATGCTTTCTTCAAAACTTCCATTAAGGAATGCTGTCTTGACATCCTCTTGCCAAATAGATAAAAGAATCCGGATAGACTTAAGCATGACTACCAGTGAAAAAGTTTCCTTTTTCATCAAGCCTTGCTTTGAAAGTTACTACCTTCCTGTCTATCCCTCTTTTCCTATTATAGACCTTTTTACACCCAACGGCTTTTACACCATTTGGTGATTCTACAAGCTTCCAGATTTTATTAGAATACATATATTCTAATTCTTTTATTCATTACTCTTTGCCAAGATGCTGCATCTTTATCTTGGAGTGCTTCATCATATGACCGGAGATCAGGTTCATGCCCTCCAGGGATCGAGTCCAAAAACTCTCCCAAAACATGAACCTATTTAGGTTGCATAACAACCCTCCCACTACAATAAGACACTTTCTGTAATTATGTATCAATTTGTGATACGTGTTTCAGTTTTCTTGTGGTATCTCATCTTGTACAGTTGGTACTAGATTAGACATGCCTTTTATTATTTCCTTAAGAACAAATTTTCTTATGGGCACATGGTTTATTACATAGTCCTTTTCTAAAAATCGGTCATTGATACTAATAATGATCTTCTGATTTTTAAGACTATAAACCTACTTTTATTTTACTAGGATAACCCACAAACAAGTGAATTCCTGTTCAACTTATCATTGTCTCTCTTCTGCATATGTGCTGGACTTCTCGAATCCGAATATGCTTCGAAATAGGCTTACGCCTATTCAGCAATTCTATATGAGTAGAGAGTTCTGACTTTAGAAGGTACTATATTCACTCTTGTTTCCAGAGTATATCCTTAAAATGATTTTGATAATATTCTTAATAACTCATCAATCTACTTATTTCCATAAGAGTCATATACCTTTCTTTTCCTACACCATTCTGTTGGGGTGTACCAGGTGCAGTTAGTTTGGATTGAATCCCTACTTCTGATAAATGACTCCTAAATTCTCCCAAGAGGTACTTGCCACTACGATCTTCCATAGTGACTTTTTACTTTAACATTTCTCCGCATCAACCTTGTACTCTTTGAACTAATCAAAGTACTTAGTCTTGCGGTACATTAAGTAAATTTATTTGTATCTTGAATAGTTGTCTATAAAATAGACAAAATATTCAATACTACCTCTTGTCTGGATAGTCATAGGATCACACAAATCAGAATGAACCGATTTCATCATATCTTTGACTTCATACCCCTTGGACTTAAAAGCTTCTTGGTTATTTTCCTTCCAAGTAAGACTCGCAGGTTGGAAATATTTCCACTACCAATGAACCCAAAAGTTCATTAGTTACCAATGAATCCTACTCAAGTATAACCTAGCTTTTAGATGCCAAAGATATAATTGGTTCATTTCCGAAGGTTACTTTCTCTTAAAATTAGAAGATGTGTTACTAATTTCCATTTGTTGCATCGTGGGAGTTATTGGATTATAAATTGTCAACCATCATACCAGAATAGATAACTTCCCTATTTTTCTTGATAACAACTTTATTATCAAAATAGATACAATATCTATAATAGTTTAGAAACTGAAATCAGGTTCTTTCTAAACTTGGTATGTAAAGACAATTACTTAAAATCCATATTTTATTCTTATCAAAGGATAAACATCTCCCACTGCAATAGCTACCACTTTTACAGTAGTGCCCATGTGGACGGTGATTTACCTTTCATTTAGTTGTCGGGTTTCCTGGAACCCTGCAATGAATTGCAGACATGATTAATGGCATCTTGTATCTACACTCCAGGTACCGGTAGATAACTCCACTAAACATGTATCAACTAATGAATAAAATACACCTCTATTATTCTTAGTTCTAAAAGGACAGTCTACCTTAATGTCCAAATCCTATTTCCAATCAATTATAATTGGGACCACTAAGTCTATCCTAAAGTATATCAGCTAGGGATTGACCATCATCCTAAGAATCACAAAAATATTTGGTTAAGACCAACTCCTTAAAAATCCCATGAATTTTGTATGTCACGTTAGTGTGGACGTATACAAATTCAAAGAGGAAATTTTATTATTTAATTTTATTATCTCGTCATCCTTACTTTATGACGAATAAAATTAATAGTTGATCTATCTTTAATCAAATATTTGGTCAAGACTCTAAATTTAAAATAATATTGATTCCTCTAACAATACTATTTAAATTTACCAACACCTCAAAACACCGTGAATTTTGCATGCCACGTTAGTGTGGACGTATACAAAATTAACATTTGTAAGAGGAGGGTTTTACCCATTAACTATCTTGTCAACGTAACTTTATGATAAATAAAATTATCTCAAACACCGTTAATTTTGTATGCCACGTTAGTGTGGACGTATACAAAATCAATCATTTGTAAGAGGGGTTTTAACCCTTTAATTTTATTATCTTGTCAACCTAGTTTTATGACAAATTAATAGTTGGTCTCATTTGGTCACACAAATAATAGCAGTGACTCCGATGGGGAGGATACTATTAGATGTGTCTAAGTGTATACCATTACTTGACACTAAGTCCATTAATAAGATTATGCCCCTTCCGTTGGGGAAGATCACACGCTCTTAATTAACTTCCTATAGTCATCCAAAAATGGAAGTATGTTCTAGTGATCTGCAAACAAGCTCATCCGTTATGGAGGAAGGCACTCAGAGCCAACGCGCAAGCTTGTTTGCATCACTTACAAACCAGTAATGGAGACCATGGGATTTACTTAAAAATTCCTCTCCCACTTAGTTATTTATAAATGAGGAATTTTTAACTATGCTAGCCTACTAAACTTGTAAACTAACATGCACACACAACACAATATAAAAGCAATAAATATAAAATCTAATTTTCAACTATTATGGCTTTTATCTCTAGTTGTCCTCCGTGTGTTGTCATCCCAATCTGCTGCCATATTTGGCCACCGTCACCGGGTCTAGCTGTCGCATCCATCTTGCTCCTAGTTCCGCTGCGCCTCTGGTCCTTAGAAGGTTCCACGCTTTGCAAGATTCGATCCGCGACATAAATAGAATTTTACATTTTGATCCTATATTCCATAAAAGGAATGTACATGTATCTAGATCAAAAATAAAATCCTAATAAATCTAAATACAGCTCCTGCTGTATTTTAATACAATCATGCACACACATATAAATGCCCTTGACATGTCCAAGGGTCCAATCATACACATAATAATTAAAAGCCATAATAGTTGGATCCTGCATCCACAAAGTTAGCACATCCTACTATTAACCTGCCTAAATTATGTATGACATGTGCATAATTAACCTAATACCAAAAACACAGAGGCAAAACCCTAACTCTGATACCAATTGTTGGTTGCTACTCGGAAAGCCTAGAGGTTCCACTGTACAAAAATTTTGTACAAAGGTCTGAACCTTTTCCTAGCTACCATGTGTTCTTTTAAATTAAATTTTGGATCGCCTGCGGAACTTAACACGTTTGATCCAAAACTTAATCTATTCGTTCTTTTAGGTTTTGACTTGGGTCTCCTGCGGAACTTAACACGTTCGACCCAAATCACCTTAAGTTATTAATTCCATTAAATATTAATTTCCATAATCGGTTCCCAGTACTGACGTGGCGAGGCACATGACCTTCTTGGATATGGGAGCAACCACCACCGACTAGACAAAACCTTTTATAGAAAGCTAATATTTAATTTCCTAAAATAACTTTAGGTTAACCGAAAAGAACAATCAAATCACAAGGAAAAGAAAAACAAAAGAACACTATATCGAAAACAAATTCGAAACTCTAGAATCGTATGCCTCTTGTATTTAGTATTATTTCCAAAAATAACTAGTATGATGCGGAAAGAAAAATTACTAGTTATACCTTTTAGAAAAACCTCTTGATCTTCTACCGTATTCCTCTTCTAACCTCGGACGTTGTGTGGGCAACGATCTTCCGAGATGAGAACCACCAAGCACCTTCTTCTTCCTTGCAAGTTTCGGCCACCACAATTCTCCAAGAGAAGTAGAGGTCCGGCCACCACCACCAAGCTCCAAGGGATGCAAGAAACAAAACCACCTTTCTCTCCTTCTTCTCCTAGCTAGAACCGGCCACCATCAAGAGCTCCAAGAGAGGTTGCCGCCGGCCATAAGAAGAAGAGAAGAGGAAGAAGCTAGGGCCGGCCACCAAGGAGGAAAAGAGAGGAGAAGAATAATAGAGTTGATCACCCGTGAAGGCACCTCTACCCCCTCTTTTATAATCCTTGGTCTTGACAAATAAGGAAATTTTAATAAAAAATTCCTTAATTCTTTTGTCATAAAAAAGAAAAATTATTTTAATTAAAAACAATTTTCCTATTCTCAATTTACATGGCCGGCCACCATCAAGCTATAAACAAGGAGAGTTTTAATTAATTAAAACTTCCTAATTTGTCTCCAGAAATTTATAAAAAATTTCTCCAATAATTTTCCCTTCATGGTGGTTAAAAAAGGAAATTTTATAAATTAAAATTCTTCTTTTAAACATGTGGATAATTTCCAAAAGGAAAGTTATCTCTAAAAATTAAAATCTCTTTTCAATCTACAAATAAGGAAAGATATCAAATCTTTTCTTAATCTTTTGTAGAAACTAATAAAAGAGAATATTTAATTTTTAAACTTCTCTTTTAAATTATTATCATGGTTAAAAAGGAAAGTTTTTCTTAAAAATAAAATCTCCTTTCAATCTACAAATAAGGAAAGATTTCAAATCTTTTCTTAATCTTTTGTAGAAAGCTTTAAAAGGAAAGATTTAATTTTTAAACTCTCTTTTAAAACTATGATATCCACATAAGAAATAATTTTAATAAAAAATCCTTTTTAATATGATGTGGCCACCCAAGCTTGGTCGCCAATTAACTTGGCCAACCTTGGTTTGGCCGGCCCTAGCGAGTTTCAAGCTTAGCTTGGCCGGCCACCAATGAGTGGGTAAGAAGGTGGGTATGTGGTGGGTATAAATCTCTATATACAGAGGCTACGATAGGGACCGAGAGGAGGAATTGGTTTTGGTCTCCCGATAAAATTAAGCATCTCGTGCTCGCCCCGAACACACAACTTAATTTTATCAATAATAATTCATTCCACTAGAGAAATATTATTGAACTATCGCACCAATCCCAAATTATATTTTTTGGGCTCCTTCTTATTATGAGTGTGTTAGTCTCCCTGTGTTTAAGATGTCGAATGTCCACTAATTAAGTGAGTTACTGACAACTCATTTAATTAATATCTTAGTCCAAGAGTAGTACCACTCAACCTTATCATCATGTCGGACTAGGTCCACCTGCAGGGTTTAACATGACAATCCTTATGAGCTCCTTTTGAGGACATTATCAACCTAGTATCTCTAGGACACAGTTTCCTTCTATAATCAACAACACACACTATAAGTGATACCATTTCCCAACTTATCGGGCTTATTGATTCATCGAACTAAATCTCACCCATTGATAAATTAAAGAAATAAATATCAAATATATGTGCTTGTTATTATATTAGGATTAAGAGCACACACTTCCATAATAACCGAGGTCTTTGTTTCTTTATAAAATCAGTATAAAAGAAACGACCTCAAATGGTCCTACTCAATACACTCTAAGTGTACTAGTGTAATTATACAGTCAAGATAAACTGATACCTAATTACACTATGACCTTCTAATGGTTTGTTCCTTTCCATTTTGGTCGTGAGCTACTGTTTATAATTTATAAGGTACTGATAACATGATCCTCTGTGTGTGACACCACACACCATGTTATCTACAATATAAATTAATTGAACAACTACATTTATCATAAATATAGACATTTGACCAATGTGATTCTTATTACTAGATAAATGTTTATACCAAAAGCTAGGCTTTTAGTATACACCCTAACAGGTCTGAACCCGAAACAAGCCACGAGTCCGTACTCGTTTCCGAAGGCTCGAATGAGGTATATCTTAATTTAAACAAAAAGTTCTTTAGAATCATTTCTTGTTTAAATAGTAAATTAACCAAAGTAGAAAATGAAAACAAATTACTTCTTGAGGAAAATCAAAACCTCAAGGAACAATTAAAAAATTCAAATCCAACTCAAGATCTAACACTTGAGGAGGAGAATTTATCATTAAAAATGAAATAAACAATTTAAAGGAGATGTTAGAAAAATTCACAACAAGATCAAAAAATTTAGACTTAATCCTAAATAATCAAAAAGCATGTTATAATAAAACCGGACTAGGATATAAGTCGAATTCAAATAAAACCTTCAAATCATTAATAACCCAATACAAGTCAACCAATCTAGCTTGGGTTCCGAAAGCGTGTCTAACCACGCAAGTAGGACTTAATCAATATTATATACCTAAAGAAAAAATACATTATATAAATAAACCAAACCAAAATCCAAAATACAAACCTAAATCAAATTCAAAATCTAAACAGTTTAAAAAACAACAAAATTATCACCAAGTTAACTATAACTATAAAAAGAATCGACACAAGCCTAAAATCAAAACTTAAATTAATGGCCAATAATTCAGGGGGAGGCTCCAGAATAGCTGGCACTTCCAAAACTAACTTACCCGACAGGGTAACCCAAAACTAACAAACCCGGCAGGGCAATTAGAATTAGAGACCAAGTTTAAACTTGAATCATGGTATTGGTGAAATTTTTGGATGATAGTACGTTAGGGAAACTTGGGCATCGCATGTCTAGAAAGATATGGTTTCGATCTGGTGCATTTGGCCAAGTGGAACTGACCGAAGCTACCCTTAAACGAATCCCAATTAGACCAAGATTTAGTACTAAGTTCCGTGGATAGGACTATTCGGAAAACCTCGAAAGGTTGGTTATTTCTAATGATGTCCATGTGACTCACCAAGCTTAGAAGTTTATCCGAAGAATGCCTATTTGTGGAAACCAAAGCTAAGTCTGAATCTAACTCAAGTTAAACCAAAACTCGGTAATCAAACCAATTTCATCTCACAAAATCATAGGATTTCCTGATTGATAATATAGATCGGGTGAGATGAATAAGGCTTTAAAATTAATTTCAAAAATTTTAAACTTAAATTAATTTTTAAATTAATTTTAAACTTAAAAATTATTTTCAAAATTTTAATTTTAAACTTAAAAATTATTTTTAAAATTTTAATTTTAAACTTAAAAATTAATTTCAAAATTTTAAACTTAAAAATTATTTTCAAAATTTTAATTTTAAACTTAAAAATTATCTTCAAAATTTTAATTTCAAACTTAAAAATTAATTTCAAAATTTTAAACTTAAAAATTAATTTCAAAATTTTATTTTAAACTTAAAAATTAATTTCAAAATTTTCAAAATTTTAATTTTAAATTTAAAAATTAATTTCAAAATTTTAATTTTAAACTTAAAAATTAATTTCAAAATTTTAATTTTAAACTTAAAAATTAATTTTTAAATTAATTTTAAACTTAAAAATTATTTTCAAAATTTTAATTTTAAACTTAAAAATTAATTTCAAAATTTTAAACTTAAAAATTATTTTCAAAATTTTAATTTTAAACTTAAAAATTATCTTCAAAATTTTAATTTCAAACTTAAAAATTAATTTCAAAATTTTAAACTTAAAAATTAATTTCAAAATTTTATTTTAAACTTAAAAATTAATTTCAAAATTTTCAAAATTTTAATTTTAAACTTAAAAATTAATTTCAAAATTTTAATTTTAAACTTAAAAATTAATTTCAAAATTTTAATTTTAAACTTAAAAATTAATTTCAAAATTTTAATTTTAAACTTAAATTAATTCTACACTTAAATAATGCATGCTCAAAAGACTAACTCTAAATCCTACTTACTGTAGGAAACCAAGTGGATTTTGGACAGTGGTTGCTCCAAACATATGACTGGAGATCACACCAAGTTCACTCAACTCACTTACAAAAGCCTAGGAACAGCAACGACAAACTCAAGGTAATTGGTATAGGTAATATTGAATTAAAATTAGACTTTATAATTACAAATGTTTTACTTGTTGGAAATTTTAAATATAATCTTCTAAGTATAAGTCAATTGTGTGATACTAGGTATAAGGTCAAATTTCTAACTACATAATGTTTAATCAAACATCTAGATAATCCTACCATAAGCTTAAAAGGTTTTAGAAAAGACAACATCTATGCCATCAACCTAACCATTTCTCCCATTAAGTGTTATTTAACACAAAAAGAAGAAACTTGGTTATGGCATAGGAGGATGTCTCACACCAACTTTAGAAATATAAGTAAACTAAATGGACTTGTAAAAGTCTTACCAAAGCTACCTAACTTAGATTCAACCATATGTAATGCTTGTCAACAAGGCAAACAAACTAAATCAGCCCACAAACAAACAAATCAACCACAAACTAACTCAATCTTAGAACTTCTACATTTAGATCTTTTTGACTCCCATGGAGTCAAATCTATAAATGGAAACTTATATTGTTTAGTAATTATAGACAACTATTCTAGGTTTACTTGGGTAAAATTCTTAAAACATAAAGATGAAACTTTTGAAATTTTTACAAATTTTTGCAAACAGATTGAAAACGAAAAAGATATTAAAATTAAAAGAATTAGGAGTGACAACGGAGGAGAATTTAAAAATCACCACTTTAACAGTTTTTGTCTAGAAAACGGTTACCATCATGAGTTCTCATGCCCTAAAACCCCCCAACAAAATGGAATTGTAGAAAGAAAAAGAACCTTACTTGAAGCTTCTAGAACAATGTTAAATGAGTATAACCTACCTAAATACTTTTGGGCAGAAGCTGTTAGTACAGAACAGAACAACAATAAATAAAACTCATAACAAAACGTTCTTCGAATTGTTTTATAATAAACAACCAAATATAAAATATTTTAAGGTATTTGGATGCCCAGTTTTCATCTTAAATACGAGAGAACACTTAGGAAAATTCACCTCCAAAATTGAAAATGGAATTTTTGTAGGGTATTCCCTAAATAGTAGAGGCTACAGAATTTACAATAAGGTTACCTTAAAAATTGAAGAAACTACTAATGTAAAATTTGAAGAAACTAAACAAGACATAGGATCTACACAAACACCTGAGTTTGTTCCAGAAACCAACCAAACTCTAAGTCATGAAGAAGAGGAACAACATCAGGAGGATCAACCTCCTAGAACAATAAGGGTTAACCCAAATCATCCAACTGATCAAATAATTGGTGACCCAGAATTAAGAGTTCAAACCAGATCATCGTTTAGAAACCTAAGTCAAATTTCATTAATTTCAAAAATTGAACCCAAAACTGTGGATGAATCCCTACTAGACCCAGATTGGATCATAGCTATGCAAGAAGAACTAGCCCAATTTGAGCGTAATGAGGTCTGGGACCTAGTTCCACCACCTAAGAACAAGAAAATAATAGAAACAAAATGGGTATTCAGAAACAAACTAAGTGAAACTGGGGAAATTACTAGAAATAAGGCTAGGCTGGTTGCCAAAGGATTTAGTCAAGTTGAAGGACTTGACTATGATGAAACATATGCCCCAGTAGCCAGATTAGAATCCATTAGAATGTTACTAGGTTATGCAGCCCATAAGGGACTCAAACTATACCAAATGGACGTTAAGTCTGCCTTTCTCAATGGACTAATTAAAGAAGAAGTTTATGTAGGTCAGCCTCCTGGGTTTGAAAGTCTAGAACACCCTGATTATGTTTTTAAATTAAAGAAAGCACTATATGGACTTAAACAAGCTCCCAGGGCATGGTATGAGAGGCTAACATCTTACTTAACATCTAAAGGATTCAAACAAGGTCAAATTGACCCAACCTTGTTTGTTAAATCATTAAATACAGACATATTTATTGCACAAATATACGTAGATGATATAATATTTGGCTCAACAAATTCAGAATTTTTAGAAGAATTTATTAATCTAATGGAAAAAGAATTTGAAATGAGCTTAGTGGAAAAATTAACCTATTTCTTAGGATTACAAATCAAACAAACAAATGAAGGAAATTATATTTATCAACATAAATACACCAAAGAATTACTTAAAAAATTCGGAATGGAAAATACAAAAGAAATAAAAACACCTATGGCAGTAAACACAATCTTAGACAGTGACCCAAATGGAAAACCAATTGATTTAAAATACTATAGAAGTGCAATAGGTAGCCTACTGTACTTAACTGCAAGCCGACCTGATATCTTATTTGCAGTTAGTATGTGTGCTAGATACCAAACTTGTGCTAAGGAATCCCATTTGACACAAGTTAAAAGAATTTTTAGATATCTTAAAGGAACAACAAATGTAGGAATCTGGTATCCTAGGACAAATAATTTTGAACTAATAGGGTATTCTGACTCAGATTATGCTGGATGCAAATTAGACCGCAAAAGCACAAGTGGTGGATGCCAATTATTAGGTTCATCACTTGTTAGCTGGTTTAGTAGAAAGCAACATTGTGTTGCTCTATCTACAACTGAGTCAGAATACATAGCTATAGGCGAATGTGTTGCACAATTATTATGGATGATGCATACTCTAAAAGATTTCAACTTAAACATCACGAATGTAAAAGTATTAATTGACAATATAAGTTCAATTAACTTAACCAAGAATCCTGTGCATCATTCAAGAACCAAACATATTGAAATTAGGCACCACTTCATCAGGGATCATGTTACTAAAGGTGATATTGAACTCAAGTACATTGAGTCCAAATCAAATTTAGCTGACATTTTTACAAAACCACTCCCTGAAAGTGAATTTAGCAACCTACGACGAAAATTAGGGATGTGCCTAATAGACTAGGATTGTCTTAAAACTATTTTTAAAATAATTTTTTTTAACTTATAAGTTAAAATTGTATGTTTTCAAAACTTTCCATTTTTAGATTTTCAAAAACAGTTTTGGCCTTAGACTAGTTTTGAATCCTTAGAAAGCATGTACCCATAGGACTAGTTTTTGAGCATCTCACCAACACCCTAGGTTTACCTTGCTTGTGTTTGACAAACATAGAAAGGGGTGAGATGCATAGGCCAACTGTCTGGACTTAAGATGCTTATTTCAGTGCATCAACATAAGTCTGGACGTTAAATACAACTCAGATATTAATCAGATTAAAGTTAATCAGTCAAATAAAAAAAAAAACTGACTGCTTGTAATCAACTTAATCTGACTAACCATGTGAAAGCTACTATCTTCTGATAGCTAGTTAGTACCTAATTGGTTAGACAGCTGGTTAAAGTTAAATATCAAGTTCAGGGGGAGAATTAACTCAAATTTTGTGTGTTCGAAAAATGCTTTTTAAAACCTAACCTATGTTTGAACATTGATTTACAAAATTTAAATTTAACTAAGTATTTGAAAAATGTGAAAGTTTAATCCCACCCAATTTTCAAATTTAGCCTCTATCAAATTAGCCTTAAAAATTAATGTTGGCAAAAATTTTATTTCTTGAAAAATTATTTTATTTTTTTTGGAAAATTTTATTTCTTGAAAAATTTTATTTCTTGAAAAATTAGCCTTAAAAACAAAGTTGAAAAACTTACCTTTTTGAAAAGTAGATAAAAATTTGAAAAACCTATTTTGAAAATTACCACACGCTTGAGAGTTAAACTTGATTAACTTTAAATTTATACTTTTCAAAACTACTTGTCTCCCCCAAGTCAACTTGACTATTTTTTTAACTTGGTGTCAAAAATTGCACTTTTTTTCAAATTTTAAACCAAACCTAGATTTCTTTCAAAATTTGATTACCTGTTACAGTAACTCTTCACTATGATTGTTTACCATTGTTCATTTTTTTTTATGAATGCCAAAGGGGGAGGAGGGTTAGGTGGTTAAGTTAGCTAAATCAATTTAAAAATACAAACTAACAAACTTTAAAACCACATAAATGCATGTTGTTTCTTGCATATGCTTTCACTAACTTAACCAGGTTGTCATTCCATCAAAAAGGGGGAGATTGTTGGTGCGGCTAGCACTAACGATTTAACCTAGGTTTTGATGAATGACAAATAGGTTAAGTTAGTCTTGTTGTTGTCTAACACTTTGATCGAGTGTGCAGGAGAAGTCCAGCTAGGTCGACGGGCTGACCGGATAGCTGGCAAAAAGTCCAAGCGGGTCGACGGGCTGACCGGACGCTTGGCAAGAAGTCCAGCTAGGTCGACGGGCTGACCGGATAGCTGGCAAGAAGTCCAAGCGGGTCGACGGGCTGACCGGACGCTTGGCGAGAAGTCCACGCGGGTCGGGACGTCTGGCAGGTAAGTGAGGTAAGTCACTGGAGGGGAGTGACTGTGAGGACGCGTTCCCGGGAAGGGGACATTAGGCGTCGATCCGGCTTAGATCCATTTCGGATGTCTAAGTCGAGATCGTGACTAGATTCCGGTCTCGGAAAGACGGAATCTAAGTCATACTAACTTATGCCAATTCATACTATTACAAATGTGCTAATAATATGTTTTGCAGGATATATATTGCCTCGGACTAACTTTGTTTTGCAGGAAAAAGGAGATTTCTGGAACAAGGTGGTCCGGGCGCCCGGAGGGGATCCGGGTGCCCGGAGGTCCGGGCGCATCACGGTTTGTGCAGCTACGTCACATTCCAGGCGCCCGGAAGGAATCCAGGCGCTCGGAACAACATATAAAAGAAGCCCCAGACAGGAGCTTCAGAATCCATCAATCAATTAAGCTGAGAACTCGTCTACTGCTGGTCTTGCTGCTCGACATTCAGTGCGACGCCAACAAAGCTCCGACACTACGCTCCGTTCTTTTCCCTCTTGTCGGTATTTGTTTTTAGTTTTCATTAGCATTCACTGTACGATTCTTTTGTAATCATTATTTCGAATTGCTAGTGATTGCCCAACGAAAGTGGTCAAGGACCACGGGCCTTCGAGTAGGAGTCGTCACAGGCTCCGAACGAAGTAAAACAACTGTGTCTATTTTACTTTTCCGCTGCGCTTATACTCTTGTTTTGCGAATCGATATTCACCCCCCCTCTATCGAATCTAACGGTCCTACACATACCAGCCTCTGCTTTTATTAGCTGGGTAGTGGATAGTATCTATATCTTTATGTTGACCTAGCCAGTAGTATACCAGGTTATCTTAGTTAATTCCATCCGTAGATAATGGATTTACTCTTGTTAGATCGGTCAGTAGAAGATAGATTGACGTTTGTTGACTTGGGTAGTCGTGATCGATTTACCTTAAATGCTTGTAGAGGCTTTATTTGTTCTTGATTAGTTAGTAGATGACCGATTAGTTTTGTTGATCCGATCAGTAGGGGATTGTTATACTCTATTTTATAGAGATGCTGATTTTTGGGTTATTTGTGCTTAGTTTAATATCTTGAGCACATTTAGTACATGGCTGATACTGACGTGGGGAAAGACTGAATTAGCCGTATACCATTGTCGGCTTGGTCAGTCTATAGAGGATCGTTGTATCCTATTCCTTGGGGGGTACTTTAATTTTTGACTGTATGTACCTAGTTGGATAACTTAGAAGGTAGAATAAAGAATATCAGGTTGATTGGATTAAATATGCTGATTCTGCATATTTATGTAGTGTGTATATATGATTATTACGGGTTGCAGGAGCGTTTTGATGGACGGTCTAATTGCATGTAGTGGGTGCATATTTTTCTAGTTATGATTGTTGTGGGTTTCTAGTAGATTATACCCGAGTGGTCTGATTGGTTTATTGGAGGTATTTTGTCGATTAAATCTATGTGGGGAAATGTGCACATGTGTTTTATTAGAGATATCTTATCAATTTAATCTGTGTCGTGATATGTGCACATGTGTTTGAGTGTTTTATTGGAGGTATCTTGTGGCTTATGTTTGATATGTGAGTGCACCTGGATTTAGTATGCTTTATTGGAAGTATTAAGGGTTATATTCATTTGGTATGTGTTGTGAGTATTATTTGAGGTGTATTGCCGATTATACCTACGTTGATTTTTGCACACGTGTTCGGTATGTATTGTTGGAGGTATCATACTGAATATACCTGAGTTGTGTGTGTGTTTGATGTATAATAATTAAAGAATTTTGTTGATCATACCTATGTTGTGTGTGCACGTGTGTCAGGTCTATGATGATTCTACCTATGTTGAATGTAGAATGTTGAGTGTCTACATTATGTTATTGGTTGTATTACCCTGTCAACTAATTCTCCTATTAGTGGTGACCGACCCACTAGGATGATGATAGAGTTGACTATGAATTTGATTTGCTTACTGGGTTGTTATACCCTAGGCTATCCATAGTAATCTGTGGTAGAGAGATCTCGTGCAGTCTCTAGTGTGATGTAAAAGCAAAGTTTTAAGCACATAACACATTATCGATATCAGGCCCAAGGTGGGCCTGATATCATACATATCAGGCCCATGTTGGGCATGATATATGCCCAACATGGGCCTGATATGTATGATATCAGGCAACTTTTGAATCAGATACTTCTTGTAAACTAGGTCCATCACTGACTAAACCCTAAACCATAAATAAATAATTTTTAGCCAAACTTAACTATCTACGTCAAAAACTAACATGAATTAAATCGATTAAGTCTTCTATTACATCATAATTTAGGTGTTATTGAATATTATTCCCCACACAACCAAAATTAACCATAAAATCACTTTTTGCTGCCACCCTTCACACACAAATGGTGTACTTTTTATTTACCTTCACTACCCTATTTTACAATAAAAAAATCCATACATACATGTCTAAATCTTTAAATGTGTGCTTCTACTAATTTCCCTCTTGCAAGAAGTTTGTCCTTCTCGACTGACCTTCTTAACTTAATTTGTCCTCTAACTGATCTATTGCAATCGCCAACCACCACGAGCAGTAATGGCAAGCGCAGGGTTCATATATTTTTTTTCTTTCAAGTTTATAACACCACACAGAGGGATGAAGGGAGAGAGACGGTGAGAAGACGTGTATCCGAACCACAAATTATTTTTCTATTCTACTTTCGGCTTGGATGCTTGGAAAAATGTGTTTGAAAAAGGCTAGCCAGAGGGGTAATCTGGGAATTGACTTTGGTAAACTCCGTCTTTTGGTAAATACAAAATCGTGATACGTTTTTTGGTAAATATATTAACCTTAGTACGTCTTTTGATAAATTGTCGAAAAATAAAACCAATAAAAGAGTATAAACGTAAATAAAACATTTTATTTAGGGTGGGGCCGGGAGGGGGAGTGTCAGGGGGTGCGAAAGTTTGCAACGGTTCGGCGAGATAACATTTCAAACGTATAGTCGTTGGGAAGGTCGCCTGTCTCATGACCGTTGCGCTTCTCCTTTAACTCTTCTCTCCGTTCCTCCCCTCTCTCATTGCATCAGAAACAAGAAGAGATTCAGTAGCAAAAGGCAGGGAGAGAAAGAAAGATGAACAACCTCATCACCAAATCCTTCTACAGCTATGCAGATCTCAAGAAGGAGGTCCTAAAGGACCTCGAATCGGGCGGCGAGGAGGTCGAAGTGGCCATCGAGATGGCGGCCGCCGGCGCGGACGGCCACCTACTCCAGTTCTTTGAGGAGGCGGAGCTTGTGAAGGAGGAGATGGGGTCCGTCCGCGATCTCCTTGCGCGTCTCCAGGCCGCCAACGAGGAGAGCAAGTCGAGTCACAAACCGGAGGCCCTCCGCCGCCTCCGCGACCGGATCAACGCCGACATCGTCCAGGTTCTCAAGACGGCCCGCGACATCCGCGGCCGCCTCGAGTCCATGGATCGCTCCAACGCCGCGAACCGGCGTCTGTCAGGCTGCCGGGAGGGCACGCCGGTTGACCGGACCCGAACCGCCGTCACCAACGGGCTTCGGAAGAAGCTCAAGGAGATGATGATGGAGTTCCAGGCGCTGCGGCAGAGGATGATGGCGGAGTACCGGGAGACCGTGGAGCGGCGCTACTTCACGCTGACGGGCGAGGCGGCGTCGGAGGAGGTGATCGAGAGGATTATTTCCGACGGGGACAGCGAGGGGATGATGAGGAAGGCGATGCTGGAGCAGGGGCGTGGGATCGTGGCGGCGGCGGTGCAGGAAATCCAGGACCGGCACGACGCCGCGAAGGAGGTGGAGCGGAGCCTGCTGGAGCTCCACCAGGTTTTCCTGGACATGGCGGTGATGGTGGAGACGCAGGGAGAGCAGATGGATGACATTGAGCATCACGTCGCCAGCGCCGCTCACTACGTGAAGGATGGCACCAAGGAGCTCAAGTCCGCCAAGGAGTACCAGAGGAGCAGCCGCAAGTGGCTTTGCATCGCCATTATCTTCCTTCTCATCCTCGTCTTGTTTGTTGTCATCCCCATCGCCACCAGTTTCAAACATTCTTAGTCAAAATCGACGACGATTGATAAGGGGGATTCTTAGTTGGAGTTCTGCTCAAGCTCCCTCTGTGACAGAGGACAATAAACGGTAGCTGGTAACTAGATTGCAGGCGAGGTGTTTGATGTTATCACCGTCTCTGTTCTTACTTCTCTGCTTAAGAACATTACATGATTGTAGATCTTTGTTCGAAATAACCATGATTATGTCATTACACCATCTATTACAATTTGCTAGTTGGAGATCTTGAATCTGTTTTTTTTTTTGTTAGTCAATTTGCTTCCTGATTTATTTTAAAATAATGGAATGGTCACTCTGATCTTATTTCAAAAGCTATCTCTATCCTGTCTAATGATGCATCATTCGTAAGGTGAGATTTGATCATTTGAGGTTGGGGTTTTCTCACGTGATCCTAGATTCATCAAATCAGGAATAGATTTCATTGATTGAATACTTTGTTTCATTTTGATATGGAACAGATACCCAGATGATGCCTACGGTCGCATTTGGCTAGCTGCGGTCTCCGACTCGTGGAAAGAGATCACCACCGATGGTATGAATATGATGATGCACTTTCTAGTTCCTTGTGCATGATAAGTCCTACCATGCTCCTGTTCCATGTTGCACATTGCTATGACTCTCTTTTGGCCGCTATCCTACTTAGTGAGGGGGGTATGCTTATTTTACATGGAAAAGATGGTTGTTTATGTGATCTCGATGCAGTTTGATGACATGATTAAGACATTTACTAAGTATTTAATTTAGTAAGTCCTATGGCATTCATACCGGTTTATAACTTTTGGACATAGTTTATGTAAGACCATCTATCCCAGTTAATTGGTAACATTTAGCATTAAACTAACACTTATTTCTATTTGAATGGATTTTGAAGTTGGAAATCAAAGTTTTGAGCATATATGTGACCTAAGTGATGAGTTTCTCAACAATCTCATATTTTTGGATAATTACATTATGTTTTGCCATTTATATTTGACTTTGCATGACAAAGTTACAAATTTAACTTACTAAATTTGTAGTTAGTTTCTTATTAGAGATATTTTTATCCTTTATTAAGTAAGATCTCACAATCTCATTGGGTACCGAAGTTAGAGATAAATTTAGAGCATTTTACCAGTAAACATCTAAACATAATTTCTTTTCTTTTCTGAGAATTAACTTCATGAGAATATAAACCCTTGTACTAAGTTAACCTCAATGTTCATGGGGAAGATAATATACAAATCCAAAATAATTCTAAGAAAAACTGTTGAACTAACAAACAAGTGAAAATATGAATGGCCATACTTTGTACCTTTTGTGATGCTCCATCCCAAGGCATTTCATGTGCTTTAAATTGCTTTAGTTTTTTGAAATTTATTTTCTGATTATTTTGTTAAACAAAGGCTATGTGATTCCCTAAAATTTATTTTCTAATTATTTTGTTGAACAATGGTTATATTGTTTTCTATAGTAATTCAACATTTGGTATTTGATCATGTGGAACTCCGTGGAGTCCATCAACGCCATCAAGGAACAATATAAGTTGAAGAAAAGTTGGTCGGATGACCCAGGTTAGTTCGATCCTGCCTATACAGGCAGTGCCCTAAAGTGACTCAAGTTGGGTGGTCCCCATTGACCCCCCGAGTCACGTTGGGGCACTACCTGCATAGGTAGGGTCGAATTAATGGTGACCCATGTGTAGCTATAGAACCAATTCATCAAGGATCATACCCATGTGAGTTTTAATTTAAACATGGTTAATTAAATGCAATAATGTGAAAGCATGTCTCAGAAATATTAACTGCATATCATTATTTTCTGCAGGAATTTATCTTCAAGTGCATTGTCCGGTTCTATATCCTCTTCTTTTGCCATGTTGGCAGATTGTAATGCTTAGTCTTCATATCATATTTAATTTGAAGTAGAAGTTTCGAGGATGAATGTAACCATCTAGAAATAGTAAGAAGCTTCTAGATTTGTTGATTTAACAATTTGATATACACACTATGTTGATTATAATTGTTCTGTTTAAAGGATTTCTTGTGACATTGTTTAGGAAGTTGTGCAAGAAAACCTTCTATCTTATACTTCAAACTCGCTTAGGCATTGAGTTTTTGTGTTGTAATATTGAGGAATACTTTTCATATCCAATTTAAGGTACATGGACCCATTTGTTGTACTAGAATATTGAAGATCATCCATTATTTTGAAAGTTATGATTTAAGCTAATTGATTTGATTGGTTTGGTCTAACTTATTCTTCACAATCTTGATGAGGTAGAAGGGTACAAAGGGTCTTTTTATTTTTATGGTTTGTGAAGTTATTTATGTTGTTCATTTTAGTTGTTCCACATACCCTTGTATGGTTTATCTTGATATTTTCCTGTGGAGAATTTAACGTTTTTATGACTGGTTTTATTATCTTTCATTGTTATTTTAATTGTTTATCGACTTTCCATTTCAATGACTTGTCTTGCAACAACCTAACAAGAGAAATACCGGATGCTCTAGGAGCATTGTCATCTCTCCGATCCTGTAAGGATAGTACAACTTATGATTTGTGAAATAATGCATAACTTGAGTTTTGACATCTTGCAGAAATTTGAGAGGCAACAATCTTACTGGAACAATCCCCAATTTGTGTCTCTGTATTGATTGACATTCATGATGCTTTCTCCTAGCTGTTAAAGAAGTCTCCTGTTAGCATTCCAAGTTTAAGAAACTGGTTGCTAAGGCTTCAAAGTTTTACTACCTGAAATGAGCTGTGGAAGTGCGTGAACAATTTGAGTAGCACACATCACCGTGTTGCTAGTTGATGTGTTCAGCTTACCTGAGTAGTAATGGGGTTATCAACAATATTAAAACGTATATCAGCACATGAATCTGCTGCCACATAACCTAGATAGTTAGATGAAAAGTTAAAATAGAAGGAAAAAAAAGTAAGATTCATCTAATGTTTAGCCTTTTGTGAAAATTTTTTGGAAGGACTTGAATGAACAAACCTCAACTAAGCATTGAGAAGATTGACAATATTCAAATTGGCATGGGAGCCTCATGTATGAGATTCCCATTTAAACATAGAACATTATTTACGAAAGTTCATGTCTTGTGAAGGTGAACCTAAATGTCTCAGGTTTGACTATAAATATATATATGTGAGTTATGTTTTGCACTCTTTTCTATACTGGGTATTGTTACAATACTTAGGTGCCTTACTTTTGTTCAAAAAATATACTAATACATAATTGATGCTTAATCATGGAGGCAATCCAAATCTTTGTCCTGGCGGAACGTCATGTGGAGTAGAAAAGAAGAAGCTTTCAAGTGTTGCTATTATTGCAATTATTTGTGATGGTTCAGTGGTTTTACTTCTCGTTGTGGGGACATTCATAGTATGTATGGTGAGAAGAAAACAAGGTAAGTGTTTGGTAAATTATGATTCTGTATTGATGACATTTCTTTTTCAATTTGGATACAATGGGCAATCACTAGCAGCATAACTTTTTGCCCATGTATTTAAAGGATCAAATAGAACCAGCTAACCTAGGAACGAAAATGATACTAAAACAATGTTGAAGTTGCCGTCAAGATACTATCTCAATCATCTTCACAAGGCATGAAACAGTTTCGTGCTGAGGTAACCAGTCCAACTCTAGTTAATGCTTTAGTAGTTGAGTTCTTATTAGCAGTGCTGCTCTTATTAGTTGTCACAAGCTTATGCTATATTTCCAATGGACAGTACGGACTGTGAGGGATATTAAACACAAAAAGGCTGGTCCAGAGCCTAGATTATTTTTTGGCCTATTAATAATTTGCATATGGATCTTATATTTAACTAAACTCCTGTCCATATGTTATGGATCTTCCTTATTTCTAGCTATTGTCTATTTCTGTCCTCAAGAGTTAATGTCGTTCCCCTTAATTTTCATTTACTGTGATACTGTAACAGGCTCAAAACTTGACAAGGATTCATCATAAGAATCTTGTTTCTTTGCTTGGCTACTGCATGGAGGGGGATAATCTGGCACTTATCTATGAGTACATGCCACAAGGAACCGTACAAGATCATCTTACAGGTTTGAATCACACATTTCTTCTGGTTTACTTTGGAGAGAGAAATATGTTGCACTTTGTTTTGTTTAATTTTACATAGTCGTGTCTTGTCAAGTAAAACTTAATTGTCATGGTGTTTTGCTATCCATTCCAATTCAAGTGATTGTTTATCATCATAATTGATCCGGCGGTAACGACGGGGGACCCCCTTTGAGGGAAGTCAACGTCACGTGGAGGTCAAAGGTCAAACGGCCGACCGGAGAAGGGGATGCCGACCGGACGAGCGGGATCCTAGGAATCAAAGAAGACCCGGCGAGGACTCAAGGTTCCGACGCTCATGGGAACAGGGTCTCTTGGCCGAGCGGGCAACCCGCTCGGCCGAAGCTTAAAAACATCCAGATTGTGGAAGTCGTCTCAGCCAAGCACCCGGTCGGACCTATACTTAGGCCCGATCGGATGATTGTAGATGGCTGAGCACTTGGACGCTTGGCTTCAGGAAAAAGAAGACAAAGGCAAGGGCAAGGGGACATTAGGGAACATCATTTTCTGACAGCAGGTATGTTCGACGACCAGACCATACATAGAATCGTACGGTGGAAGGATCTGCTGTCCCATCAAAGAGGTAATCAGACTGCAGTAGTATGATGTCAGGCATGTTCCTCTGACAAGCCCATGCTAAGGTATGGTACCGGGACACGTGTACGCCTCGGTAGGTGTGCACAAGCCTCCCCACAGCTCTATATAAGAGCCTTCATACTTCGCCGGAGGTACGCGATCTCATATCTTCGAAGCCACTTCCTTTGTTTCCTCTTGCCTGACTTGAGCGTCGGAGGGTCGTCGCCGGGAACCCCTTTCCGGCCCGACTTCCTTGCAGGTTCGCCGGAGGTCCATACGATCGGTTGGAGATCTACGTCAGCAATTCGGAGAGCGCTACGTGCCCAGCGTCCGTTGATTCAGCGTTCGGACAGGATCAATTTGGCGCCGTCTGTGGGAACGCACCTGCATCCGAGCGGAAGCAATGGACGAATCTGGATCGACCATGGAGTGCGAATCATCTCCAGCCGTATCGAGCTGGGTGAGAGGTGCGCTGGTGTAATTTTATATGTGTTTTGGTCGCCTATGTCCATGTAATGCTGGAAGCGAAATGATAAAAGATGGCAAATAGCTTCGCCGAACGGCAGAATTAAAATTAGCCTTAAAGGTCGTCGAGCTCCGACGTTAAATATCGAGAGTCGAGCCGGCGACTATAAACCCTCCAAGCGGAAGGCCGTCGAGCTCCGACGTTAAATATCGAGAGTCGAGCCGGCGACTATAAACCCTCCGAGCGGAAGACCGTCGAGCTCCGACGTTAAATATCGAGAGTCGAGCCGGCGACTATAAACCCTCCGAGCGGAAGACCGTCGAGCTCCGACGTTAAAAATCGAGAGTCGAGCCGGCGACTATAAACCCTCCAAGCGGAAGGTCGTCGAGCTCCGATGTTAAATATCGAGAGTCGAGCCGGCGACTATAAACCCTCCGAGCGAAAGGCCGTCGAGCTCCGACGTTAAATATCGAGAGTCGAGCCGACGACTATAAATCCTCCGAGCGGAAGGCCGTCGAGCTCCGACGTTAAATATCGAGAGTCGAGCCGTACGATGACGATAACAAGGCCACGTGACATTCTATCACGGGGGAGCATTTAATGTGCGCCTTAACGAGGCACAGAGCGCGTGCTCGACCTTAATGAGGGAGATTGGCGAAAACTTCGAAAAGATACCGAGAAGGGTTGGCGTTGACTGACGTTTTAGCTGCTCCCGTGGGGGCCGAGCGGAAGATAGTTACTTATGGACGCCGCTCGGTAAAACTGATGGTCCAGTCAGTCGAACTAATCGCCTTCTTCGACTAGACTTGAAGGAGAGGCAAGTGATGCGGCGGTAACGACGGGGGACCCCCTTTGAGGGAAGTCAACGCCACGTGGAGGTCAAAGGTCAAACGGCCGACCGGAGAAGGGGATGCCGACCGGACGAGCGGGATCCTAGGAATCAAAGACGACCCGGCGAGGACTCAAGGTTCCGACGCTCATGGGAACAGGGTCTCCTGGCCGAGCGGGCAACCGGCTCGGCCGAAGCTTAAAAACATCCAGATTGTGGAAGCCGTCTCAGCCAAGCACCCGGTCGGACCTATACTTAGGCCCGGTCGGACGATTGTAGATGGCTGAGCGCTTGGACGCTTGACTTCAGGAAAAAGAAGACAAAGGCAAGGGCAAGGGGGCATTAGGGAACATCATTTTCTGACAGCAGGTATGTTCGACGACCAGGCCATACATAGAATCGTACGGTGGAAGGATCTGCTGTCCCATCAAAGAGGTAATCAAACTGCAACAGTATGGTATCAGACATGTTCCTCTGACAAGCCCATGCTAAGGTATGGTACCAGGACACGTGTACGCCTCGGTAGGTGTGCACAAGCCTCCCCACAGCTCTATATAAAAGCCTTCATACTTCGCCGGAGGTACGCGATCTCATATCTTCGAAGCCACTTCCTTTGTTTCCTCTTGCCTGACTTGAGCGTCGGAGGGTCGTCGCCGGGAACCTCTTCCCGGCCCGACTTCCTTGCAGATTCGTCGAAGGTCCATACGACCGGTTGAAGATCTACGTCAGCAATTTGGAGAGCGTCACGTGCCCAGCGTCCGTTAATTCAGCGTTCGGACAGGATCAATAATCATCATCAAACCATGTTACACCAACTATTTGGGAATACAGTGACACAAAATTGGCCTGATGTATGTTTGGTTAATTGATACATCTATATTTAGTTTAATCAAATAATTGTTTATTATCATCATTAAGCCATGTCGGTGCCAACTCTTTGGGGATACTATAACATAAATATGGCCCATATTTCAGTAGTCAAGTAAATTTTTAATCTAATTGTCTTAAATAGGTAACATTCATAGTAATGCTACTAACAGTTGGGTGCATCGTCCTAACATTGCAATTGGAGCTGCAAAAGGTTTGATAGTTTTTTGTTATCCTTTTCATCCCAATATCTTGAGCTTAACAATATGCAGGACTGGAGTATTTACACACTGCATGCAACCCATCACTCATCCATAGAGATGTGATGAGTTCAAATATCCTGCTGAGTGAAATTCTAGAGGCCAAAGTAGCAGACTTGGGGTTGTCAATGCCCTTTCAACCTGGACAACCATACTCATATACCTGATGTATCTGCGGTGGTTGATACCCCTGGATATCTTGATCCACAGTAAGACTATTGCTCCTCTTTTCATTTTCTTTTGGCCTATTTATATACCTATACTGCAGAATTGAAAGGAACTTACTCTCTGCTTTTGATCACCAGATAATTCTCTTTTATGCGAATTTCAGTTATTATCAAAGGTTGACCTAAAATAATTCACTTCTTCCAAAACTGCTTTCATTAAGATATAACCCAATAAGAAGATTGTTCGGATCACTGCAGTTGCTGGTGTACATTCCCATTTGCTTAGTGTTGTTTCCATTGCTTCAATAATTTTCTACTGTTTGTAGCAAGATGGAAGCCAAGTCGGTTATGCTAATGCTCTCAGGTTCTTCTTCCGACCAACTCAGTGAGAAGAGTGATGTCTATAGCTTTGCAGTGATTACCCTAGAGTTGGTCACAGGCCAACCTCCTAAGGTGCAAACTATGACAAACACTATTATTTTAGTTCAGTGGGTATGCCAAAGACTTTCCTGAGAGAATATCGAGAACATCGTCGATAGAAATTTAGGAATGGGGTACGATGTAAATTCCATTTGGATGGCTACTGATCTAGCATATAGATGCACACAACAAGATTACCATCGGAGGCCAACTATGACTCGTGTTGTGATGGAGCTAATGAGATTTTGGAATTAGAGTGCTTGTTCTAGGGGCTCTATAACTCAAATAAGCCAGACCAGTAAAATCAGTGGTGCTTTTGAAGTTGAACCACCGCCATTCCGCCAACCTATGCTCCGGTAGCAAGGTAACTTATCATAAGAAGGTTCAAGGTGTTTTTTGTCAGTCTATCCGGCAGTACGTTGTTTGAAAGCTGGCTCAATTTTCCGTCCAGCAGGGTGTTAATAGGCACGGATGTAGAGATTATAATGGGAGTTGGCAAGATCTAAAGCATCTGTCGCAGATCTAAGGAGACCTTGGAATTACAGAATGGTTCTTCTTGCTTCGTCCAATTCGACTAGCAAAACCTACTCGGTTGCAATTTGTTTGACCATCAATTTGGCTCGACTATTCAAACAACTAACCTGTTTGATCGACGCCCAACATGTCTAGCCTATTCGACCCATCTATTCAGCATGTGCACTGTCACCCATCTACCTCGATTGGGATTTCTAAATTTCTCAACCGAATTTGTTTCCCAAGATTGATGATCACGAGCTCTATATTGGAATTTAAGGTTGAGGTTTAATGCTCACGAGGGCGGCTAGGATTTTAGTTTTGTTCACTACGGACGGCCGGCTATTTTGTTAGAATTCATAAATGAGAAAGGGTGACTTGGAATTTAAAACAATGTATAAGCGATTCCCACCAAAACAAAGATGGATGAGATCTATTGTCCATTCAATTTCTCATTTGGGAAAAGATTATATATATATATTCTCTATCATTCATATGAGTAAACGGCTTCTAGTTAGTCTTGGCGAAACTTCCTCGAAGCTGATCCTTGGTCATTTCCATGGCCAAAAAATAATCTCCAGATCCAAAAAAAAAATTGTAAAAAATTATAAACGATCGGTGCATTCCAATGTCAACATTGCTGAAAGGAAAAACAAAAAAAAAGAAGTGTGGAAGGAACAAGGGAATCAATAAAGAAAACATACGAGTAAGGAAGATTCCTCCATGGCCATTTCTTGTCCTTTTATGAGTTTATCTACCATCGCCTTTGAATTTATTGAGAACAAGGCCATTTCACCACCCATGCAACTCTCATGACACCCCCTCGCCAACCAATCGATCTTGCTGACCATCGACTTTAAAGTCACGCACATTTCATTGCCCAATAGATAAATCCACAAAATAGTGAAGAGTTATTTGATTATATATATGAGGAACAGGATGGACGAATGAGATTTTGAAGGCCCTGTTTGTGGCTCAACTCAACTCCTCTGTACATGTTGTGCTTAATTTACTGCACTGTTGGTGGTAAAGAATTTTATGTAGATATTTTAAAATGGAGATGGGATATTGGGACTGACTATATTTCTCAATTAATTGATCATTCTACCACAGAGGTTCTCCCATATACAACCTCAAATTTAATTAAGAAAAAAAAAACCAGACATGTACACTGATATAATCAAGAACTACTCTGTTAATTAATTGAGCTTCAACAGGCGCTCACGCCGTCGCTAAGAATATCTGAACTCTGAAGCCGTCCAAAGAAGAGGAGGCGGCATCTCCCCCAGCTTCTCGTCGTCCCCGTGACCACCCAGCAGCTCACTCAGAAATCCCAAGTCAAACTCCGACAGCAGCATATCTTCCTCGACGGCCCTGCCGCTGCCGCCGCCGCCGTCGTCGGCTGTGATGGTGGACGAAGACACGGAGCCTTCTTGATCGTTAATCATGGAGCTCAATTGATCGGAGGACAATGGTGGTGAATACAGCTTGGAGATGGGACCCGCGGTGTAGTTGTTCTTGGACTCCGGTCTGACGGCGACAGCGTGGGGCAAAGCAGGCGGTGGAGTTGCAGACGGCGGATTCTTCACGGCCTCGTTGTTACTTGACATGATCAGCTTCTTTTTCAGCTTGGTGTTCCAGTAGTTCTTCACGTCGTTGTCTGTTCTTCCGTGGAGATGGCCGGCGATGATCGACCACCTAATTTCAAGATTTAAGATAGATTAATTAGTAGAGAGATCGATCGGCAATTAAACTGGTGGGCCGGGAGATGGTTTGGTTCATCACCTGCTGCCTAGTTTTCTGTAAAGAGAGCAAATGATGTTGTCTTCTTCCTCTGTGAACCCGCCGTGCTTGATGTCAGGCCTGAGATAGTTGAGCCATCTCAAACGGCAGCTCTTCCCGCAGCGATTGAGTCCTGAAATAAATAATTAACAAAAAAAAACAGGTTTTTGAGAGTAAATTCCGACAATTAAACCCACCAGACCCAAATTTTGTTCCACAGAAACCATGATTTCTCGTCCTTTTCAGTAGAAGACAGGATTTTGACACGAATGCAAAGCAGAGAAAACTCCGAAAACAAGCGAAGGTCAGGAGGAAGAAATTAATTATGATCAAAACCTGCTTTCTGCGGCAGAGCAATCCAGTTGCCACCGGTGACTTGCTTCTCCATGTAACTCCGGAGAACCACGTCCTCATCCGGCGACCACGGCCCTCTCTTCACGTTGGCCTTGTCGCAGCACGGCGCTCTCCCCATCGATGGTCCAGCTCAAAACCCAGTACTGCTCGATGGCAAGAAACAGGGGAGAAGGGAAGAGAGAGAGAGAGAGAGAGAGAGAGCAGGGAGATAAAAAAAAAAGGGGGTCTTTGAGCTCTGCAGAGGGAAGCAAATGGCAACGTTCACGACCCACTAGGACCGTTTGCTCGGTCCGTGCATTTTATAAAGACAGGTCTACGACTTCTTCCTGCCATGCGCCATCTTCTCCCATCGACAACTTTAATTATCTTCCATGGCAAGCAAACCCCCTGAGCAAATTTACCCATCAAGTTTGATTCGAGCCAGACCACTGTGCATGAGAAGTAAATACGCACAGAGAAGAAGTCGCCGAAGCATGGCAAGGCATCAGTCAGACTCAAAGGCATCGTCACGCAATTAGGAACCCAGCTGATGAACAAGTTCTTGATTTCGCTTGGTTTGTTTCTGCAATTTGTCGTCGTGTTTAATCTACACCTCGTTATTGTTTTCCAAGGTTTCTCTCGTTGCACGAGTATGAAGAAATTTCTCATTAATTTCGTAGAAATATCTAGGCCTAAGCTAACAAAATTCCACGCCATGTCTCGGATCCAACAGCGTCTCTTTCAAGTTGGACAAATCACAATTAATGATCGACTTAAATGCTACGAATTAAGGTTTCATCTTAATTGATAGATGTCGCCCAAATACATGTCGCTTTTTTGACTAATTAATCCATGCCGATTACTTAAATAAATTTTGTGAGTGGGGATCACTGATTCAAGTTTTATTCCAGTTGCTTCTTCCAGAATAGGAAGTGGAAAAGCAGGCCCTTTGAAGTTTGAACGCGTCTTCCTCGTGATCCCTGTATAAAGTAAGAAAAGTAAAAAAGCTATATTATTAAATCTAGAATATATAGTAAAAATACGAAATATAAATTTTTATATAGGTAAGTTAAAATATTTTAAATCCTAAATAAAAATTAAATTATTTTAAAAACTATAAATAAATAAATATAATTTAACATCCCTTCAAACTCACGATGCTACAACTAAAAGTATTGAGAGTTTGTCAGACAAGAAATGGAAGTTTCAAGTAGAATGTGTCTTGATAAATATATAGATAATCTGTAGACTTGAAGAAACAAAAGGTAATATCATGGTGTCAATCTGAAGATGAGGACGAGTAATGTGATAATCAATTTCAATATATTTCGCCCACTCATGAAAAACTGAATTGCATGTAATTTGAATAGCACTCTAATTATCACAATATAATAGAATATGTTGATGAAGAGAGATACTCATATCCGCAAGCAATCAATGCAACCAAACTATCTCATAAGTAATTTAAATTATGACATATACTTAACTTCTGTGGAAGATCTAGAAATAACATCTTATTTTTTACTCTTCCAAAAAAATGAGAGAATCACCAAGAAAAATGCAGAAGCTAGTGGTAGATTTGTTATCCGTAGGATCATCAGCCCAATCAACATCATAGTATGCATGTAGCTCCAGAGATGAAGTAGAAGGAAATAAAATGCTTTGAAATTGAGTGTCCCGAAGATACTTGAGAATACAAAAAATAGCAGCCCAATGAACTGTAGTTGATGCAGCGACAAATTAACTAACCACATGAACAACATACATAATATCCGGATGAGTCACGGTGAGATAAATAAGCTTCCAATAATAGTTCTGTACAAACTAGGATCCGCCAAATGTGAGCCATTAGATGGAGAATAGTAAACATTAGTCTCAATAGGAGTATTAACGACTCTATTATCAATAAAATGAGTACGCTCAAACAAATCATATATATATTTTAATTGGGATAAAAGATAACCTTTTTGGGAATAAATGACCTCAATGCCTAGAAAATAGTGTAGTATACCCAAGCCTTTTATAGCAAAATAATGAATCAACTTAAACTTCAAGAAAGCAATTCCATTATAATTATTACCAGTAATAATCATGTCATCAACATATAATGATAAAAACATACGACATATACTCGTTCATATGACAAACAATACTGAATCATGATTACTAGGATGAAAACCAAGCGAAGTAATCATTGTTGAAAACTTCTCAAACCAAGTACAAGGTGCTTGTTTGAGACCATAAAGCGCTTTACAAAGCTTGTAAACTTCACCAAGTTGATGTGAAATACCAGGAGGAGGTGTCATATAAACTTCTTCATGAAGATTACTATTTAGAAATGCATTCTTGACATCCATTTAAGATATTCTCCATCAACAAACAGAAGCAACGTAAACTAGAGTACAAATAGTCATCATTTTTGTAACGGGAACAAACGTTTCCTCATAATTCATGTCATACTCCTGAGAATAACTTTTAGCAACGAGATGACCATTGTATCATTTGATAGATCCATCATATTTAGTTTTAATCTTATATACTCAACGAGAATCAATAGTATGGTTTTCTGGTGGCAACGGTACCAAATCCCATGTTTGAGTCTGATGCAAAATAGTTTGTTCCTCAGCTATAGCACTCTGCCAAAGTGGGTTACAATAACTTCTCTATAGGATACATGCTCAGAAAGACAATGAAAAGATGCAACCAAATACGAGTGGATTGTTTAGTAGAAGCAAAAGAATGAGAATAATAAAAGTAAGGAAAATATGGTAGTTTGGTAGATTTACGAACACAAGTGGATTGACGACGATGGAGAAAATGATATGTTGGATAGGAAAGATGTTAGGGGGGGGGGGGGGGGGGAATAGCCTTCATCGCAAATCACGATTAAAAATAAGTTACGGAGTGAAAATAAAAATAAGAATGAAAGGAGAAAGAAAAACCAAGCGCTAACACAAGTAGTTTTTTACTTGGTTCGGAAGCTTCGATAACTCCTACTCCAAGGTCTGCACTCGTCAAGTGCTTTCGTTGGACAATCCACTAATAGTTCGAATGATTACAAAATTTAAGTACAGAAATATAAGAAAAATATTACCAACAATAGAGAAATAAATAAATCTTGTTCGCCGGTTATCGGAGGAGCATTACAGCGTCGTAGAAGCTTTTTTAGAGCAATGCGTAGGAATGAAAGTTATAGAAAAAGTTGTTGTGAAGCTGCTGGTCGAAGGCTTTTATATATTCTCATTTCGGGCGCCTAGAACCCCTTCGGGCGCTTAGACCGCTGCTGGCATGACAATCTCTCGTTGAAACTTGATCCGTCAAGTTTATCCACTTTCGGGCTCCGGGACCTCCTCTGGGCGACCGAACCCCCTCTGGGCGCTTGGACCATTGACGTGAGTTCAATCAGTCATTGTGGTCCAACTCAGCTTCGGGATGAAATTTTTGGTCCGGGCGCCTGGACCGCTCGAGTGCCTGGCCAGGTCAAGGCAGCTGGTCCGGGAGCCCGGACTAGCTCTAGGTGCTCAGACTCTCTTTTTTTTAGCAACTTTTTTTCCTACAAAAAAGAGTTAGTCCAAACAACAAAAAATATGTTTATCCCGTAAAACAAGTTTAACATAATATAGCAGGATAATAGTAGTAATTAGATCCTATCTTCCTGAGACCAGGATTTAGTCAAGATCTCAACTTAGGTTTTTCAAATGAACCTAAGTTGGACTGACGCCTACAGTTCCCTCAACGGGGAACGCGTTCTCACTGGATCTCTTCTCCAGTTGCTTACCTTCACTTACCAATTGCAGTCTCTTGACTTGTCTTTGATCCACCAAGTCTTTCCGCTAGTTGTCAAGTCCCGTGGACCCAACTGAACTTCAGCCAGTTGTCAAATCTCGCGGACCTAACTAGACTTCCCGTTAGATACAGGGTCCCGTAGACCTATCTAGACTTCGCACCAGCTATCGGGCTCCGTGGACCTAGCTGGATTTTAGCATAATGTCAGGTCCTTCAGACTTGTTGATCCTGTCCAAACTCGGCGAAGATGGCTAGCTGGGAATGTGGCTCTTTGATGGACTGTGAGAAGACTACGCTCGATCTATAAGGACAAAAATGTCAATGTTGGGCCGGGAAAGGGGTCCCCGGTGTTGGTCCTCCGACGCTCAAGTCACTCACTGGCAGCAGTAAAGAGGAACACGAACAGTAGACGAGAGCTCTAAATAGTAGAATAGGTGTGTGCGCGTACCTTCTCCGATGGTTGGACCCCCTTTATATAGAGTTGATGTGACGTGTGAGCATGCGTCCCCAGGCGTATGGAGCCGTAGAAACGTGTGGGCTCACGTCCCAAGGTGCCTGCACATTTCCATACTTGTCCTATAAAAGGGTGTGTCAGTAAAGCGTCTCTAACACCTTGCTTTAACGGGACGTGCAAACTTTTAATGAGACAGTGGAAGGTTTTATAGTACGATCTACCTGTTAACCATGCTTGGTGTCAGCGACACTATCTCCCAAAAGGATATTGAGAGATACGTCAGTGATCTCTTTGCTCGGCCGAGCGGGATAGCTGTTGGGTTGAGTACTCCCTCGCTCAGTCTGACTAAGCCGCTTTTCCATGGGGTAACGCGACCTGACAGCTTGTGTTCGCCCGATTGGGCAAACACCCCGTCATCTTAACACTCCTCTGCTCCATGATGAGCGCCCAATGATCTTAGCTGCAGGAGCCTTCTACTTGGACCAGATCATGGCGGTTGGGCGCCTCATTCCCAATCGACCATTGCAGTAGAGACCCACTCTGGCCAGATCATTGTTGGTCAAGAGCCTCATTCCCGATCGACCATTGCAATAGAGACCCGCTTGGGCCCCTTCAGGGCGTGCTTGTCGGTTCTATGGTGTTAACCTTCTTAACTTTGATCTCCACGTTGGCCTCTATCTCCGTTGTTTGACCATCACTTAGTAGGCCCCCTTTATCACCACATCACCTGTCAACTCCTGCATACTTGATAAAGTAATTAGACCACAAAATACTCTAATTTTAATCCAATTATCATTCATCAAAAATTTGAGTTAGATTATTAGTATAAATTGCACCAACAGGATCATCTACAACCTCAAGAGATGATTGGGTAGTGGCAGAAAGAGGAACATATGGAGTGGATATCTCAGGAACCAAAGTACCAGATTCAGTTGAACTACCAGCAGAAGCTGTGGGTGAATCTTCCTCAGTATCAGTATTGAAATGATCAATACAAAGTAGATCTGACTTTATCATATTATGTGAACTAATTAGAATAGAAAAGAATGGAATATGCTCAAGAAACATAATATGACGAGAGACATAATTTTTGACTAATGAGATGAAAGCAACAATATCTTTTTTGACTAACACCATAACCTAGAAAGACAGAAAGAGTAGACCGAGAGGCTAACTTATTATGCTCTATATGTAGATGAAGGACGAAACAAGTACAACCAAAAACACACAAAGAGGAATAGACATGAGCATGCCCATATAATTTTTCAAAAGGTGACAAGCCTGAATTGCGTGAGGTTGAAATTCTATTAATCATGTGAGTAACATTAAGGATTACTTCCCTTCAAAAAGTACTAAGAACACTGGCAGACAATAAAAATAAACAGGTTTTTTTAACAAGATGCTTATGTTTCCGTTTAGCCACACCATTCTGTTTAGGAGTATCCGTACACGAGATTTGATGAATAGAACCATCAAAATCAAGTAAATGTGAAAAATGATTCGAAGTGTATTCGCCCCCTAAATTATAACAAAAACACTTTATGACACTAGTATGTTGAGTTTTCACAAGAGTTCCAAAATTGTTAAAAATTGTAAGATAATCAGACCTGTGTTTCATAAGATAGACCCAAGAGTAACGAGTACAATTATCAATAAACGAAATATAATACCTTGAACCCCCTTTTGTAGGAATAGAAGAGAGTCCCCACACATTAGAATGGATAAGATCAAATGGAGTATAAGAAAAAAAAAAGACTTTTAGAAAATAGTAAGGTAGAAAATTTGGCCAATTTACAACCACTATAATCAAGAATATCAGAGCTTTTAAAATGTTCTAATACTCCTATAGAAACTAAAAACTATAAATGAGACATTAAAACATAGCCTAAATGAGAGTGCCAAAAATAAAAATCAGAAGACGAACGACTCGGATGGAAAGATGATAAAGCCACACTCGAAGCTACAACTTCTAGTACTTTGCGTTGATCTAAAACATGGAGTCCTCCTTGTTTATGGCCTATCTCAATCAGCCTATGAGATTATGAGTCCTGAACATAACAATTGGATAAAGAAAAAGAGACTAGGTATCCAGATTCACATAATTGACTAATAGAAATAAAATTTAAAGTAAGACTCGAAATATAATAAATATTAGTAAGAGATAAATAAAATGCAACAATTAAACCAACACTACTAATGACATAGGAGTACCATCAGTAGTCACAATAGATATAGATGAATTGGGAGAAAAAGAAAAAAAAGATGATAAATTAGATGACATATGATGGGAGACACCAGAATCCAAAATCCATAAGAATGAAGATATACCCGAAATACCAGATGATGACAAACTTATATGAGAGAAAGGTGACATGGCAGAGGGTCGTGAAGTAAGAAACTGTTGAAACTACTCTAACATATGTGGATTATATTTCTATGAAGCATCTGTACGATTAAGCATGATGACAGAACGAATAATGCTCAGAATAACTAAACTGTAAGGATACACATCTGTACGATCCGTAAAAACTGGTGTCAGGACGACCGTAGTCATACGAAGAATTCAAGGCAGAAAAAGATGTCGGCGTAGAGATCGGCAGCACAGGGGGTCAGTGCCGAAATCAGCAGAAAAAGATGTCAGTGTTGAAATCGACAACACAGGGTGTCGGTACTGAAATCGGTAGAAAAGAACGTCGGTGCCAAAATCAGCAATATAAGGCATCGACGCCTAAATTAGCAGAAAAAACATCGATGCCGAAATCAATAGCACAAGGCATTGGCACTGAAATCGATAGGAAAAGATGTCGCCGCCGAAATCAACAATCGCAGTAGGAGACGGCAGTGGTAACAGAAAGCAATAATAGGGGACAGTAGAAAAAATTAAGTTAGAGAAGGAGAACCGTTTTGATACCATATAGAAATTAATAAAAGAAAAAAGTTAGCTACAATATTGAATCCAAAATTCATAGTCAGAAATACAGAGTATAAATCCTTATATAGTTAAGTTAAGAAACCCTAAATTCTAAATAGAAAAGGAAAAGGATCAAATTACTCTAAAAACTATAAACAAATAAATATATATAATCTAACAATCATCGCTTAGTGGAACACTAAAAAGACATGAGACACGTAGGGTAACCGAGTTGATAATGTAAAAAAAATCTCAATAAAAAAATTGTTTTGAATGATTAGGAAGGTTAGGGTTGAGATTCCAGTTCAAGAACATATTTAAAAAATTAAATATATTTTTTTTCTGAACCAATAATTAATGATAAAATAATATTACATATTTACCCCTTTCAAAATAATTAAAAATATATATTTTATAATACATTTAATTATAATATTTTATTTTATAAATTATTAGTGATCCTGTCCGAGCGCTGAGTCGACGGACGCTGGGGACGTGGCACACTCCGCTGTCTCCGACTGTTGGTGTAGATCTCCAGCGAACCTGCAAAGAAGCCGAGCCGGGAGGGGTTTCCCGGCAACAACCCTCCGACGCTCAAGTCAGGCAATGAGGAATGAGAGAGGCAGCGTAACTGTGACTACAGTAAGGGATCGCGCATACCTTCGTCGACGTCTGGGGGTCCTTATATAGGACCCCGGGGAGGCGCAGGCACGCTTCTCTATGCGTGCATGCTTCCCCAAACATACCTTAACGAGCCCCTGTCAGAAAAGTACCTCTGGCGCCATTCCGCAATCGTCCGAGCATATCCCGGATGTGACGGTGGAAGCTTCCATCGTATGATCCTGTGTACGGCTCGACCGCCAACTTTGCTGCCTGTCAGCGGCAGACGTCTCGAGGATGATATTATCCCCTGTCTCCTTTGTCCTCTTGCGCTTCCTGTCTGTTCCAAGGCCGAGCGGTTCGGCCGCTCGGCGGACATACCACTTCTGTCTCGGTCGTATGCTCGGATGAGATTGCTCCTGTCTGTTTTTGTTGCCTTGTGCCCCGGCAGAACGGACATCCCGCTCGGCCCTGAAACCTTTTCACATTGAGAGTCGGAAACTCGACCCCTAGTCGCGTTGTCTTTTATTCGGCTCGGGGGATTCCGGTCGGCCATCTCATTCCGGTCGGTCGATGTCGGTCGACCCTCTCAGTCCGGTCGATCGGGTCTCAGGGTTGAATCTCTTGACCTTTGACCTCCACATGTCGTCGACCTTCCGCTAATGAGGGTCCCCCGTTCTTACCACCGGATCAATTAGTAATAAATAAAGTGGTGTGAAAACAAATATCTTTGATCAATTAAAATATATACAAATGACTACAATAAAATAAAATTCATAAATTAATTAAATATTAAATAAAAAAATTGAAATTCATAAATTAATTAATTTATTAATTGAAAATTATAAATAAATTAACTTAAACATCATAATTAATTAAAATATTAAATAAAAATTATATAGAGATATTAAATGAAAAAATAATAAATAGAGATATATGATTTGTAATATAAGATTTATAAAAAAAAATGATGTTGTATGAAGATTTTTTTTTTTATTATTATGGGGAGAATATTAAATTTTTTTACTTATGATATGACATGCAGATATGCCTTAAATAGTAAATTATCATACGATTGAATTCTTAGAAAAATAATTTTTTTAGAAAATAACACCTCTCCCATCTAGGTCACTCGATCATGATAATTTATTCTTTTTTATCTATTATGGGCAGTGGCGGATCTAGGGGGAGCGGGGGTGTACTTGAGCACCCCTTTGTTTCCGGAAAATTCTATCAATATGTTACAGTCCGAGGAACAGTGAGAAGGAAGATAAGATTCAATTTTTTTTTTTTGAATATCCTTTTCCTTTTTGATTTAGATCCGTCATTGATTATGGGATACATGGTAAAGTAAGCTTGGAATGAAGAACACAACTTTACCTTTAATTACAAAAAGACAGGATCTCACCAAACCCTTTTTTTTCTCTATCTCTTCAAAGAAAATTTTCTTTGGACGTTTCTCTCTTTTTTTTTCTAGAGAAATCAATAGAAGAAAAATCAGGGAAAATTAAGAAAATAATTAACAGAGCTGATCATGACTTAAGCCGATGCCTTTTGACTAATTTTTAAATTGCAAGTTTCAAATTGGACCAAAATAATATTGAAAAATTTCCACATGATGCCCATCTTTTATACAAGATCAACTCACGTTGAAATGGACAAAATCACGCTCCTACGTAAATTTTCTTTTAAAAAAACTACCATAATTGCAATCATATATAATCTTCAAACTCCTCATGTATAATACATTATAAGTAAGATTGAACTCTGGTTGTCTAGAGAGTTCGTCCCATCGCTTACCATCCCAAAATATTGGTAATATTCATCCCTAATGAGTTTTTTAAAATTTAAAATCATGATTAAGTGGCCTCTCATACTTTAATTTTGCATTTTGTATGTTTAATTAACTTTGGAATTAACTATTATCATTTCTAAAATACCAATTGATTAGTACATAAGTCAGTTAATTTTTCACAATCAAGCAAAATTAATGAAGGTGTAATAGATCCCTTAATGTTAGGACCAAAATATAACTAGAGGAGGGGGGGGGGGGGGGGGGAATAGCTCGTCACGTGCTTCGTGGTTGGCGTTGCTTGTTTCTTCAAAGATGTGGAGCGGAAATGTACAAGAAACAAAATACAACTGTAACAAATGGATTTTACTTGGTATCCACCTCACAAGAGGTGACTAATCTAAGGATCCACACACTCACGCACCCTCCACTATGAAACACACTCCTCTACGGTAACTACCGAAGGCGGAGAAGCCTTTATAAACTCTCAATACAAGAAGAAAGGAAAGGATATGAATACAAACAAAAGCTTACAATAAACCCTAACCCTAACTTCTATTCTTGCTTTTGATCCGCTTCTTGACTTGGAAGAACCTCCAAGAATCTTCAAGAACTGGCGATCTGAACTTGAGAGAGAGCTGTGGAGTCGCTGGTGAAGATCGGAGATGAATCGTGTAAGCTCTGCTGAAGGAAACGCTCGCCTGTAGCTAAATACGACGCCAATGGTTGGATCCCAATTGATTGGATTGCTCCCAATCGATCGGGGAGGCTTTGGATCGATCAACCGATCGATCCAGAGTGCTTCTGTGCTCTCTGGAATAGCTCGTCACGTGCTTCGTGGTTGGCGTTGCTTGTTTCTTCAAAGATGTGGAGCGGAAATGTACAAGAAACAAAATACAACTGTAACAAATGGATTTTACTTGGTATCCACCTCACAAGAGGTGACTAATCTAAGGATCCACACACTCACGCACCCTCCACTATGAAACACACTCCTCTACGGTAACTACCGAAGGCGGAGAAGCCTTTATAAACTCTCAATACAAGAAGAAAGGAAAGGATATGAATACAAACAAAAGCTTACAATAAACCCTAACCCTAACTTCTATTCTTGCTTTTGATCCGCTTCTTGACTTGGAAGAACCTCCAAGAATCTTCAAGAACTGGCGATCTGAACTTGAGAGAGAGCTGTGGAGTCGCTGGTGAAGATCGGAGATGAATCGTGTAAGCTCTGCTGAAGGAAACGCTCGCCTGTAGCTAAATACGACGCCAATGGTTGGATCCCAATTGATTGGATTGCTCCCAATCGATCGGGGAGGCTTTGGATCGATCAACCGATCGATCCAGAGTGCTTCTGTGCTCTCTGGAATAGCCTGGATCGATCGGCTGATCGATCCAGAGCTTATCGCGCACAAACAGCAGCTCCCAATCGATCCACTGATCGATTGGGACCTCTGGATCGATCCACGGATCGATCCAAAGGGGTTCTATTCGTGGGGACTCACCCGATCGATCAGCTGATCGATTGGGCATGATCCAATCGATCGGCTGATTGATCCAGATCTGCTGGATCGATCGGCTGATCGATCCAGATCTGCTGGATTGATCGGCTGATCAATCCAGATCTGCTGGATCAATCGGCTGATCAATCCAGATCTTGGTTTTTGCCCAAAAGCAAGTCCAAAGCCCCCTAAACCAACATCCAGTCAACCATGACTTGTTGGTACATAAAACCTAGCATCCGGTCACCCTTAACCAGCTAGGACTCTCTCACCAAGTGTCTGGTCAATCCCTTTGACCCACTTGGACTTTTCTCCTCTTGCTAAGTATCCGGTCAATTCCTTTGACCTACTTGGACTTTCACCAGATGTCTGGTCAACCTTGACCCATATGGATTTCCCCGTGCCTGGCTTCACTCACCAGGACTTCTCTTCTGCCTGGCTTCACTCACCAGGACTTTCACCTAGCTTCACTCACTAGGATTTCCTTTTGCCTGGCTTCACTCACCAGGACTTTCACCTAGCTTTACTCACTAGGATTTCTCTTCTGCCTGGCTTCACTCACTAGGACTTTCACCTAACTTCACTCACTAGGATTTCCTTCACAATCTCCGCACATGAACAATTGCACCTGCAATGTTCATGTGTTGTCTACAAGTATTGTCAAATATCGAAACCAAATCATCAAGACTCGAGCTTGACTCACTTCAAGCCCATTCAAACAGGTCAACTTTGACCTAGGGAATATTGCACCAACACTTAATAGTATGAATAGATTAGAAAAATTCTAACGCTTAAATTTAGATTTGAAAAAAAAATTGAAAAATAAAAGGAAATCTAGAATATAAAAATATATAATTAAAAAAATAAATGCAAATAGCGTGGTTCGGTAAAATAATGATACAGGACGGATTTGAGAGGATCGGAATTTTAGTGATTATAATTTTTTACTTAAAATAAGGTATAGGTTTTCTTAAATTAAAGTTCGTTTAGAAACTTAGATTTGTTACTGAGTTGAATCTGTAACCGGTTAAGTTTCAGTTTTGAAAAATATTTAGGACTTTTTCAGAGACTCTAAATATCTTTTTTACTATTTTTAATAATTTTTATTTTCATATTTTTGATATTTTAATCTTACAATTAAGTATGTTAGTCAATATAATCGTCTTGTTTAAAAATTATCTGTTGTTATTGAAACAAATTCTATTTTCGATAAATCCTAGAGACATGATTTCTGTTCATTTGTTATTTCTGTTTTTGTTTTCTTTACAAATCCTCTTTAACTTTGGCTCGTAGGATAATTATTATCCGCAACACATAATCATTTAAATACTAAGTGATTTACACACACCTAACATAATCTTTTGAAGTTAAAAGGGTCATACATATAGAATTCAGATATTTATATTTGTTACTGAGAACCATAACTACCATGTTTCGGGTTGAAAAAGCAATGTTTAGGCTCTTGTCTAAGCCTTCGAAGATTTTATTATTATTTTTAATAATTTTATTTTTATAGTATTTAGGGTATTTTTAGTATTCATAGATTAGAATTTGTCTATATTTCTGTTTTATTAATTTACTTTTTAGTAAAAAAAAAATCTTTTCTTGATAAGATAGAAATTGAGATCCATAAATTAGAGATTTTTTTTTCTTTTCTTTGTCTTAGGTGTAGAGTGTATATAACACATGTTTAGTCATATGCCTCTATTATTAACAAAGTTTCTTTTTTTAGGAAAACAATGCGTTTATTTTTACAAGTTTTTTTCTTGTCTTCTCTTCATAAATATTTTTTTGTCAACTCATAGGATAATCACTATTTTGTCCGAATGTCAGTTGATATCGAGGCAAGGTACAAATCCAATGGAACGATGTCATGGACGTCGTCGCGGTCGCAACAGAGGCATGTTTCTACTGAGGAAGCTTCGCACCGTGATCGTAGTGTTCATGAGTCCATGATGGAGAATTTACATAAGCAAATTGCATATTTAATCTAGTGTCTAGTGGCATGAGATCTTAAAGAGCGTGAGTTCTCATATTGTAGATCTGAGTCTACCTTTGAGAACGCATACAGCCAGTGGGCTACATACTAAGAACATCATGGACAGAAGAAACTCTACGGAGACCTCGGTTTCGAGTTGAACTACTTGAATATTCTAGTGTGTTGCAAGTAGAGAGCTTCATCGATTGGATCAATGAAGTGAAGCGAATCTTTGACTATAAGCAAGTTCCAGATTGGATGAAGGTGGAGTTGATTGCCATCAGACTCAAGGGACGAGCATCGACATGGTGGAAACAGATGTAGCGCTCACAAGACAGACAAGACAAATCCCAAATTACTACTCATGGATTATGGTTTGTCTATATCAGCGTCTTGTTTTATTAATTTCAATTTCTGTCAAGATTTTTTTTTCTAGTAAGAAATTTTCTTTTTTTACAAGATAGAAATTGAGATCCTTAAATTGAGATTTTTTTTCCCTTTCTTTATCTTAGGATCTAGAGTCTATATAAATATATATTTAGTTGTATGTGAATTCATCCTCTATTATTAACAAAGGTTTTTTTTTTGGCAAACGGTGAGTTTCTCTTCGTTTTTAGAGGTTCCTCTTCTTGCCTTCTCCTCAATTTTGTCTATTCGTCAGTCCGTAGGATAATCGTTATCTTACCCAAGGTAAGTTGATATCAGAGCAAGGTATAGATCCAATGGAAGGATATCGTGGACGTGTCATGGTCGCAACAATAGGCGGGTTTCTATAGAGGAAGCTTTGCACCATGTTCGTAGCGTTCATGAGTTGACGATGGAGGATTTATAGAGACAAGTTATAGATTTAACTTAACATCTAGTAGTGAAAGATCTCGAAGAGCGTGAGTTCTCAGATCGTGGATCCTGAGTCTACATTAGAGAACTCATATCATCGGCAGTTACATATCAAGAGCATTGTGGACAGGAAGAGTCCTATAGAGACCTCGGTTTTGGATTAAACTGCCTAAATATTTTGGTATGTTGCAAGTAGAGGTCTTCGTCGATTGAATCAATGAAGTGGAGTGGATCTTCAACCATAAGTAAGTTCTAGATCAAATGAAGGTGGAGTTTGATTGCCATTAGACTCAAGGGACGAACATCAGCGTGGTGGGAACAAATAAGACGCTCACGAGACAAAGAGAGCAAATCCTAAATTACTTACTCATGGGTAAGGGTTTGCCAATATCAGCGTTTTATTTTATTAATTTTAATTTTTGTCAAGAAATTTCCTTTTATGGTAATATTTTTTTTAAAAGATAAAAGAAGTTGAGGTCCTAAATTGAGATATTTTTTTTTTATTTATCTTAAAATTTAGAGTCTATATAAACACTTATATAATTTGTATGAAAATTTATCCTCTATTATTAATAAAGCTTTTTTTAAACGACGAGATCTTCTCCTCAATTTTATTTTTTTATCAACTCGCATGATAATCACTATCTTATCTAAATCACAATCTAATTGAAATATCTATTGACTCTCTTAGAAAATTAATAAATTGTCATTGAAGTGACTAGTTTTGTATTGGGGTGCTTGCCATCAAAATTTGATGGAACATAACCATCAAATAAAGTTGAGTTTCATATTTTTGTTATTTTAACACAAGGTTGTTGTATTTAATTAAGTGCACTTGCAAGTGTTGATACTGATCTCCTTGACTTGGCCTATTCTGTTGGCTGCTACTTTATTAAAACTAAATGTTAAGCAAAGTAATTAATTGATTTGACATGGACATGCTTTATATAAGTATATAAATTTGTTGGCAATACCAATTGTTTATACGGCAACGAGGTTAATTATATTACTAATTTGCAGCTATTCTAATTGCAACTTGATTAAAATATAATAAAAAAGCTTGAAACTCAAGTTTCAATTGATATTAATTTAAAATATAAAATATAAAAATATAACAATTTAAAACTAGGAAAATAAAATATATAAAAAAATAGTTGCTTCCCTCAAATTAATGGAATAATTATTTAATATTAATCTAAAACTAGTTTTAATTGATAATAGGCAAGGAATATCTTGAAGCAATAACTATAACAATTTTATATTTTGAAATTTAGTAAATTTTGGAAGCTTCAAAGGCATTATTAAGAAATGCAACATTGTTATATTTGTAAAAAATATTAGTATTTTTTAATGAGTTTGTAGCTAAAATAGTCATTTGAATTGAAATAGAAAATTTTACAACATTAGTAGTTTCACATTTTATTTACATTTTATTTTGGCTCGATGGACTTCCAATGGTCTAAATGGTTTGTAGGAGTTTCTAGGATCTCTTGAAGCTTATAATTGGTCTCAAATTTGCATTTTAGGCATTATATATTTATCAAAGTGAGATGACTATTTAATATAAGTCAAAATGCAAATGTGATATCAACAAAAGGCTTATGGATCGAGATAGTAAAACCTCATCTACTCAGACAATCTTTTGTTTTAAGCAGAATGGTAAATTAAAAATATAAGTAGGATACCACCAATAAATTTATGGAGGTCCTAAGAACCATCAATGCCCTCAAACATTCATTTTGAGCGGTCTTGTTAATAAACCTCATATCAAAATGTAAGCTTTAATTAGATCACCAATGTGCTTCTATAAACTTATGCTCTCGTATCTAATTTGACTTTCATTTTAGTCCTGTCTGAGATTGCTGTCAAGTGAGACAACGAAGAGCAACTATAGAATGGATGTCGAGGTTAGACTCAATACGATCACTCTAATACTCAAGTTAGCATTGGGGGCTAAGGAAAGGTGAAAAGCAATGGAACAATAAAAAAGTTTGAGTGTATGTGTACATGTACCTGTGCCCGTAGAAGCAAGGGACCTTTTAAAAAGTTGTAACTATACCCTTATATTCCCCACATGTTCCGAGATAATGCTTACATTGCCTACATCTTCCGAGAGAAACTACTACATTGTGCATGCCTTTCGAGTGAACGGTTCAATGAGCCACATAGGATGTACAACTAAAGGTAGTTGAGTTGAAGGAGCCTACTGACCAAGTCAAAGGAGTCGGGTGACTAAGATAATGGAGTTGGGTGACTAAGTAGGAGGAATCGGGTGACCCAGTAGGAGTTTGGTGGACCTGAAGGAGGAATTGGGTAACTGAGTAGGAGGAGTTGGGTGATGGAGCTGCAGGAATTGAATGACGGAGCTGAAAGAGTCAGACAGACCAAATTATAGGAGTTTGGTGGACCGCTTTGACCTCCACCTCTGCTTGACATTTGACTAGTCAACTTGATTTGAAGTGGCCTTGCCACGTATAGGCTCCTCTATTCGCCACATCACAAGTCTCTCTCCCAAGTTTAGGTAAAGGTGGTCCGAGTCTGATTGACTAGACTAGTATAATTTGGACAAATTATTGACCCAAATCTTAATGCTGATGTGGCTAAGGAACCTTACCGCTTCACTATTGGTTACTTTAGGAATATGCGAGTCAGACGCCATTAATGCGAGTGATACACATGTTTGTGATTCAGGGTAATGATTGGCACATGTTGTCTTGCAATTAATGTTGTCTGGTCTAACGCGTGTCGGAGCTATGTCAAGAGATCAACTAGAAGTGACCGTCATGATTGTTGGTGCAATCGACCTAAGTTTGATCAGTATGATCATGGTTTTGACGTGTGTGTCAAAGAGTTTAAGTTAGACTTTCATATGTATTTGAGTCTTGCAGGATTTGGTGAAACAAATGAGAAACTTGGTGCGACCAAGTTTGGGAAGCTCATCCAAGGGCTCGGATCCTTGAGTCGATGAAGGATGGTGTTGAAGACATCCGAGGGACTGTCGGACAAGGAGCAACAGAGTGAAGCCAAAGGAAGTAGACTTCAAGGTAACGTGATGGATGACACAGAGAATAGTCGCGGGCTTGGGTGCATCTGAGGGACGAAGGCCGAAGAAGAGGGCTTCAAGGGTGACTCTGGAAAGTATGAGTGTGAGTGTGTAACCAGGACCAGTCGACTGATAGAAGTTGCAGTCGACTGGTCCAGTCGACTATGTAGTCGACTGGGAGCAAACAGAAGCATTCTGTTCGCTTAGCCAACAGTGACCAATCAACTGGTAAGTAAGCGTTGGCAACCGTTAGTAGAAACCCTGATTCTGCCAAGTAGCCGTTAGCTGTGTTTAACGGTTTCACCAATCGACTGATGGAAGTGTCAGTCGAATGGTACACAAGAAATGACTTGTCTTATGATCAACTTTTTCCTCTCTATATAATGGAAGCTTGGGGTATTGAAGGAGGTTATTGATCTTGTTGATACACTCATAGTCTTGGCCTCCAAGCTTCCAAAGCATAACACTCTTCTTCCAATTCTCATTCTCAATCTTGTAAAGAAGAATAGTACCTTGTGAGAGGTTTGCTCTATTGAGAAGGAGAAAGGTTTAGCTGGAGATTGTCAGGGGCTAATCCACCGACGGATTGAGGGATCGCCCACCTCAAGGACAAGCCGTGGAGTAGGAGCAAGCAATCTTCGAATAACGTTACATCAATCGTGTTAGAGTTTATTCTTATTATTTTCTTTGTTTTAGTATATTCCGCTACACACTAACCTTTTGTAGAAAAGTAATCGACTTGGGGGTGACTTAGCTATTCAATCCCCCTCTAGTTAGTTATGAGATCCCCTACAATGATCCCATGGATTCGGGCGTGTAATCCGACTACCCAATGCCTTTTCCTACCCTTTCATCCGTTGGATCTGACAACTGAAAATTTGAGCCCTAAATATATTTAGGGTTGACGACGGAGGAATGTCACTGCATCCGTTAGTTTCTTCATCTTTGTTCTTCGATATCCTCTTATTTTTGACAGCGATTCCTGTGTAAATTGTTGTCTTTGTTAGTTCTATCACACTGTCATCAAATCTCTAATCCTTGTTATAATTTCCCATCGCATTTGCTCCATTCTTCTTCATCACTTATCTTGGTTGTTCTTCCTCACCATTCATCAACTCTCTAGCCCTAGAGTTAGGCTCACCTTCCTATAGCAATGCCCTAGATAGCCGATGAGTCACATTCCACCTTCTGGTATGAGTCCATTTAGTCAGACTTTAATGTCCCCTCAGATGGGTCTAGTGGTTAGCACATGAGGTGTTGCCACAATGAGGCCTGGGGTTCGAATCTCGGCAAAGCCGAGGTAAATACCTCCCTTATGTGCTAGTCACTATTCCAAAGACTAGTAGCCGACCGTGATTTACCTCCTCCATGTTGGCCCTGGGACGGGTTGGCGGGGGCGCTGGGGGCGAGTGTATTCGCCTTTTGCCACAATTTAGTCAGACTTTAATAGTGTGGCTCGGGATTGTAATAGGTCCGGTCGGTTAGAACCTCGTTATTCTTGCGCGTGTGTTCGCTCGACCGAAGGTCCACTTCGCCACTGTCAAGACCTGCTGTCAGGCCGAGCGGGGTAGCCGTTTGGTCGAAGTTGAACTCTCCCCATATCAAGCTCTGTTGTCTGACCGAGCAGGGTAGCCGCTTGGCTCGACTTCTACACTCCGTCTCCTCCTCCGTTCGCCGTCCAATAATCCTTTGAGCATCAGTGATTTGACTCCTCCCGTGTCGAAGGCGGTGGTGGATCAGACCTTCTCCCCCGGTCGGGGCATGCTTCGCTTGACCGGCTGATGCCATCTACGCGTTGACCTCCACCGCGACAGCGGGGTGGGGCCCCTCATCATCATCGCATCACTATGACACCATTTACTACTGGTGAAGTGATACAGGAATGAGACCTTGAAGTCGACGAACGTTCGGATAGATGAGGATAGTAATTGGTTAAATAATTTCCAAGAAGAGCCAGAAAGAGTCATTAAAAAAACTCTGCACTTGATGTCATTCATATATTGATATAGCAAGGCGACATTCTTGAACCAACCCAGATGATCCTTGGGATCAACTAACCTGATCTATTCTCCAAGCTGAGGCACCCAGAAGTTACAGAGTAGCTCATCATCCAAATCATGACTCGAGAAAGGTGTGCATTGGGAATTCTTCTCCTCAATCGACAAGGGCTCTTTGCCTTTATTCCGGTTCTGAGGAGGCATCTCTCGCACCATCGACCATCTAAGTATTCTTCAAGCGGGATCATGATCTTGCTCGGTTGTTTTGTGAAGGCGACATGGGAGGGACCGCCAGACCCATTGACACTCGATTGGGGATAGGCGACACCTCGGTTGAGGCAGCAGGTACTTCTTCAAAAGTTGAATTTGTTGGAAGGAGTCTTTGTAGAATCCGCTACACCGCTTGATCAATTATTATTTGGAAATCTTCTCAGACCATGGTGATAGTGTTACCCTGAGCCATGTCATCTGTAAAGTTGGGATCCTCGATAGTTCTCCCGGGTTTCACCATCTTAATGTCTTGGTTTAGATGAATTTTCATAGACGACACAAATTTATTCCTGTTTGAGATTTGTTTCGGGTGAATCAAGGAAGAGTAACTATTGTAGAGAAGGTTGCAAATGTCACGGTGATGAAGGAGATCACAGGGTTTCTACAAACCCTCAACAAGAGGTTAAAATGAGCGCTGAAGTTGGACTTAGTATGACCACTCCGATGCTCAAGTTCACATGAGCTAGGGAAAGGTGAAAAACAATAGAGCAGTAAAAGAATTTGAATGTATGTGTGTGTGTCCTGCGCCCGCGGAAGTAGACGATCTTTGAAAGAGCTATAACTGTGCCCTTATGTTCCTCACATATTGCAAGATGAATAGTTATGTTGCCCACGTCTTTCCGAAGAAATGATTCAATAAGCCATGTAGAAGAATTTGAATGTATGTGTGTGTATATGCATCCGCGGAAGCAGACAACCTTTGAAAGATCTGTAATTGTACCCTTATGTTCCTCACATATTGCGAGATGAACACTTATGTTGCCAACGTCTTCCCGAAGAAATGATTCAATGAGCCATGTAGGATATAGGTCCCAACCGGGTGGTTGAGATGAAGTAGCTTGTTGATTGGCCAAGTTGGAGAAGTTGGGAGATCGAGTAGGAGAAGTCTAGTGGACTTGAAGGAGGACTCAGGTAACGGAGTAGGAGGAGAGTCAGATGACCGAGCTGCAAGAGTCAGATGACCAAGCTAAAAGTGTTGGATGGATCGAGTCAGAGGAGTTTGGTGGACCGCTTTTACCATCACCTATGCTTGACATGTGACTAGTCAACTTGACTTTTGATGTGGCCCTACCATGTGTAGTCTCCTCTACATGCCACATCAGTCAATCTACACGTGGCATGACCAAAACAACCAGAAGTCAAGCGGGATAGTCAAAAGTCAAGTTGAGCAGTAGGTCAAGAACTCAAGTTGGGTGAAATGGAGCTCAAGGTCGAGTCCAGACAAATCTAGGCGCATTCTAGTTGGGGTTCGATCCAAACCCCATTTAGGATCGAGACCTCGACTCAAATGCTCTCTCACTCCTCAAGAGTCAGTTGCTTTCGCTCCCGACTCCTCATGACTCAGTTGCTTCCAAATCCTCAAGACTCGATAGCTCTCGTCCTTGGAGACCCAAACTCTCCTCAAGCCAAAGCAGAAGAGACGTGAGTGACTAAATACTTGGTGTGACACCGTCAACTATAATGTGGTTACGTGGGATAATAAGGAAGGTGCAACGTGACATCTCCTCATCTTAAGGGTGCATTTGGTTCAAGTTATCATGTATAACCTTGGTTATATGATTACCAGGTAATCACATAACCAAGATTATGGGGAATAAAACATAACCAAATATTATTTGGTTCAACTTAGGTAATACAAAAAAAAAACTTATTTGTTTGAAGGTTTTAATGAATAATCTAATTTAATATTCTAATGTATTACCCTCAGTTACAAAATCAACCCTATATTATTATTATTATTATTACTTTTTTTAACTCTACGTTTTTCTATTTTTTATATGTTTTTTACTTTGTCTTTTTCACATTTTTATGTGTGTTTTTTTTATTTTTTTCCCTTTTTTATGTTTTTTATTTTTTTTATTTTTATGTTTTTCTATTTTTTTATTTTTAAATATTTTTAATGTTTTTAAACATTTTTTTGACATTTTTTATTTTTTAATTTTTTTAATGATTTTTTATGTTTTTTCTATTTTTTTTACGTTTTTCTCTTATTGGAGGATATTTTTGGTTAAAAAAAATCATTAATCCTGTAATTAAGAAAAACTTTAATTTTATGAGATTTTTTGATTCTGGATTGCATGTTCTTTTTGTTGACGTGTCAGGCATGAAGATTACCTAAACTAAATAGGGTGATCCGGTGGTAAGGATGAGGGATCCTCGTTGGCGGAAGGTCAACGACACGAGGAGGTCAAAGGTCAAGAGATTCAATCCTGAGACCCGACCGACCGGATGAAGCAGGGCGACGACCGGACGAATCATGTCGACCGGCTGTGAATCCCTCGCCGAATGAAAGACAACCCGACTAGGGGTCGGGTTTCCGATGCTCAAGGTAAAAAGGTTTCAGGGTCGAGCGGGTCGTCCGTTCGGCCGGGCATGAGGCAACAAAGAGGCAGGAACAATCGCATCCGAGCATACGATCGGGAGGCGGTCCCGGTCGGATCGATACCTACAACCGGGGCAGAAGGGATATGCCTGCCGAGCAGCTGAACCGCTCGGCCCTGGATCAGACAGGAAGCGCAAGAGGACAAAGAGGACAGAGGATAACATCATCCTCGAGACGTCTGCAGCCGACAGGTAGCAGAGTTGGCGGCCGAGTCGTACACAGGATCATACGGCGGAAGCTTCCACCGTCACATCCGGGATATGCTCGGACGATTGCGAAATGGTGTCAGAGGTACTTTTCTGACACGAGCTCGTTAAGGTATATTTGGGGAAGCGTGCACGCATCGAGAAGCATGCCTGCACCTCCCCGGGGTCCTATATAAGGACCCCCAGACGTCGACGAAGGGATGCGTGATCTCACTGTAGCCACAGTTACGCTGCCTCTCTCACTTCTCGTTGCCTGACTTGAGCGTCGGAGGGTCGTCGCCGGGAAATCCCTCCCAGCTTGGCTTCTTTGCAGGTTCACCAGAGATCTACGCCACCAGTCAGATTAGCAGCGGAGCGTGCCACGTCCCCAGCGTCCGTCGACTCAGCGCTCGGACAGGATCAAATTGGCGCCGTCTGTGGGAACGCACCTGAATCCAAGCCAAGAAGATGGAAGAAGCTGGACGTCAACTTCTGGTAACGCTCTCTCCCGAGGAGCTCGAAGCACTCATCCAGGCGCGAGTAGCAAAAATCGTAGAGCAGCAGCAGAAAGCTCAGGCTGAGCGGGCAGCGTAGCAGGCGACATCAGCCTCGGGGGGCCGAGTGCCACCCGAAGACAGGCAGGAGAAGCTCTCAATATGGGGGCAAAATAAGGGACCGGCCGGCACCCAGGTGGGGGCGCCGCCCGCCCCGATACCTTTTCATCGGGCTCTGTTCCAGACGCCCTCGGAGGTAGCGCAAGCTAATCAAGACAAGGGATCTTCATCGAACGCAACACCCGTCCGGGACGTCAGAAAAGGAAAGGCGCCCCGAACGAACGCGTCACCCGAGCGGATCAATCGGCAATTTTCAGATGCCATTCTTCATGATCCACTGCCGAAGCATTATGCGCCCCCTGAGGTCAGGGAGTACAACGGAACAACCGACCCAGATGACCATCTGGGTAAGTTCGACAGCACTGCCACTCTGCATCAATACACGGATGGTGTGAAATGCCGAGTGTTCCTCACCACGCTTTCGGGATCGGCGCATCGGGTGGTTTCGGAGGTTGCCGGACGGATCCATCACAAGTTTCAAAGAATTCCGAACGGCGTTCCTCCATCATTTTGCAAGCAGCAGGCGCCACCAGAAGACAAGCGTCAATCTGTTATCAAGCAAGGCGCGAGGGAGCCGCTCCGAGCGAACATCCAACGCTTCAACCAGGTGGCCATGGACATTCCAACAGTCACCTCGGAAACGATGATTAACACGTTCACGCAAGGGCTCGTGGACGGTGATTTCTTCCGCTCGCTCATCCAGAAGCCGCCTCGGGACTATGACCACATGCTACATAAGGCCAACGAATACATCAATGTGGAGGAAGCCCAGGCGGCGAGAAGAAAGGAAGCCCTGAATGATCAACCAGCTTCTGCCGAGTGGAAGTAGCCCGTCAGTTACCAGCCGCCCAGAGGACCACGAGCCGAAGTCGCCCGTCCTCATCAGCACACTCGGCCGCACGCCGTCCAACAAGTTGCGGTTGATCGACCCAAGCCCAAGGGAAGGTATTGACCCCAATGTTTTGTTCACTCCATCAGTCAGCTACTCACAACACCCGCGACTGTCGGAGCCTCCCCCTCATCGCTCATCCTGCGCCAAGGAGCTACCACCGCCGATCACCTTCACCAGACCGGCGACATCGACAACGGAGCCCCGTTCAAAGGATAGAAAGGAGATCCCCCGAGCGGCAGCATCGTCAGCAGCCCGGAGGCAACCATCGGGCATCGCATGAACGACCTTGACCTTCCGCTCAGGAGGAGGAAAATAGGGGCAACCCATCTCGGGGCGAGATCAACATCATCGCCAGAGGCCCGACTGGCGGGGCCTCAAATAGAGTCAGAAAGGCACACGCAAGGCAGTTGAGGATCCATGTGGTCGGCTGCAGTCAGGAAAGAGCGAGTGGACCCGAGATCAGCTTCGGGCCCAGGGACCTCGAAGGAGTTGAAGTGTCACGCGATGACGCCCTGATCATTCGAGCGGTAATAGCCAACTATACTATTCACCGCATTTTTATTGACACAGGCAGTTCGGTCAACATAATTTCAAGAAGGTCTTCGACCAACTGTAAATCGACCGAGCTGAACTACTGCCAATGACGACCCCCCTCTACGGGTTCACTGGGAACGAAGTCTTGCCGGTCGGCCAAGTCCGGCTAGCTATCTCGTAAGGCGAGGAGCCGCTCAGAAGGACGAGGACAACCACCTTCATCGTTGTTAATTCTCCTTCTGCGTACAACGTTATCTTGGGACGACCGGCGCTCAACGAGTTCCTGGCGGTCGTCTCTACCTTCTGCCAAAAGATCAAGTTCCCAGTGGAAGATCAAGTAGGGGAGGTGCGGGGAGACCAACTGGCGGCTCGAAGATGCTATGTGGAGATGGTCCGAGTTGAAGCCAAGTCCGCTCGGAAAGTGTCGCGAGTCGAGGTAAATACTATAACTGAAAAACCACCTTCTTTGGTTTACGAAGAAAAGGAGGAGGTGCAGATTGACTCTTCCCGACCGGAGGCCACCACCTTCATAGCATCCGACCTGGAGGAGAAGCAGAAGGAAAAGCTGATCAAATGCCTACGGCGAAACTGCGACGTCTTCGCTTGGTCGACCCATGAGCTACCAGGGGTCTCGCCAAGCGTAGCGCAGCACGAGCTTCACGTCCGACCGGACGCTCGGCCAGTGAAGCAAAGGAAGAGGGACTTCAGCGCTGAGCAGAATGTAATTATCCGGGCAGAGGTAGAGAAGCTTCTGGAGGTCGACCACATAAGGGAAGTGCAATTCCCGAGATGGCTCGCAAATGTGGTTCTTGTCTCCAAGCCGGGCAACAAGTGGAGAGTCTGCATTGATTTCCGGGACTTGAATAAGGCATGCCCAAAGGACTTCTACCCCCTGCCCCAGATCGATCAACTGGTAGACTCCACGGCCGGGTGCGAGTTGATATGCATGCTGGATGCATATCAAGGCTATCATCAAGTGCCGCTCGCCCGAGAAGACCAGGAGAAGGTCAGCTTCGTCACGGTGGACGACACCTACTGCTACAATGTAATGTCGTTCGGGCTGAAGAATGCAGGAGCCACCTACCAGTGTCTGATGAACAACGTATTCAGGGAGCAGATCGGACACAACTTGAAAGTGTATGTGGACGACATACTTATCAAGTCCTTCCGGGCGGCCGATCTCTATGCGGATATGGAAGAGACCTTCCAAACATTAAGAAGATACGGAGTCAAGCTTAATCCTCAGAAGTGCCTGTTCGGAGCAAAAGGCGGGCGCTTCCTGGGTTACATCGTGACCGAGCGGGACATAGAGTCGAACCCCAGCAAGATAAAGGCCTTGCAAGACATGCCGCCTCCCAGGAATCTTCGAGAGGTACAACGTCTCACCGGTCGGATAACGACGTTGTCAAGGTTTATCTCTAAGACCACCGACCGGAGTCTGCCGTTCTTCAAGATTCCGCGTAAAGCTACCAAGTTTCAATGGGACGAGGAGTGCGATCGGGCATTCGAGGAACTGAAGACTTACCTGAATTCCTTACCCGTGTTAGCAAAGTCGGCTGTAGGTGAGCCGCTCCACATTTATTTATCATCAACTGAGTATGCTGTGGGCTCAGCATTAGTAAGGTCGAGCAGCGAAGAATAGCCGGTGTACTTTTTAAGCCATATCTTAAAGGATGCTGAGTTTCGCTACACCGGTCTCGAAAAGTTAGCTTTCACCTTGGTCCTTGCCGCTCGGAGGTTGCGCCCTTACTTTCTGGCGCACACCATTGTTGTGATGACGAACAGCCCGTTGGGAAGGATACTTCTGAACCCTGAAGCATCCGGACGGCTCATCAAGTGGACGACGGAGCTTAACGAATTCGACATCAAATATCAACCCCGCTCGGTGATTAAGGCACAGTCCTTGACAGATTTCGTGACGGAGGTACAAAAGCCCGAGCCCGAAGCTACATGGAAAATATATGTGAACGGATTGTCCACTCGGCTCGGAAGTGGAATTGGGATCCTGCTACTTTTGCCTCAGGGAGAGTGGATGCATTTGTCCGTCCCGCTGGACTATCGAGCAACAAATAATGAGGCAGAATATGAAGCCCTCATAGTCGGACTGCAGGCCGCACGACATGTTGGAGCCAGCCGGGTGGTGATCCACTCGGATTCACAGCTAGCCGCTCAACAACTCATGGGCACCTTTGAGATAAACAATGCAAGACTCTGGTTGTACGCGGAGGCCTTTGAAAAACTCAAGACCGGCTTCACCGAGGTGATGGTCCAGAAGATACCCCGAACGGAGAACCAGGCAGCATATGAATTAGCCAAGCTCGTAATCTCGATATCACCGGTCGTCATCCAACAACCAATCGAGCAAGTATCTTTAGTAGCGCATGTGGACCGGATGGAAGGCCTCACATTCCCGAGCGATTGGAGAACAGCCATCACGGAGTTTTTGCGCTCGGGTGCCACGTCGTCTAATCGGGATGAAGCCCAACTGCTGAGGAGGAGAGATGGCCGGTTTACGCTAATCGGAGATCAGCTTTACAAAAAGGCATTCTCCCGACCGCTGCTAAAGTGCGTCAGCTCGGAGGACGCAGAATACATTCTCCAAGAGGTACACCAAGGATCTTGCGGAGGTCATCCGGGCGGTCGGTCCTTGGCTAGGAAGATCCTGCTAGCCGGATACTTCTGGCCAACCCTACACGAGGACGCCGCTCGGACCGTCGTAACATGTCTTTCTTGTCAGAAGTACCACAGTTTCTCTCATAAGCCGATAGAGGAAATGAAAGTGTCCACAGTGTCCTGCCCGTTCGACCAGTGGGGCATGGACATCGTAGGACCTTTCCCAATGGTGATCGGACAACGAAAGTTCCTATTGGTGGCAGTCGATTACTTCTCCAAGTGGGTGGAGGCTGAACCATTGGCCAAGATAACGGAGCAGATGGTCAAAAAATTCATCTAGCAACACATCATCTGTCGGTTCGGCATTTCGCATCGGCTCGTGTCGGATAATGGGCGACAGTTCGTCGGAAAGCAACTCGAGAAATGGTGCAAGGGATATGGCATTGAGCAGCACTTCACGTCTGTGGCCTATCCCCAAAGTAATGGTCAAGCCGAAGTAGCCAACCGGGAGATCCTCCGAATTCTTCGGGCTCAACTCGACCACATGGGAGGAAGCTGGGTGGACGAGCTGCCGGGAGTCTTATGGGTCATCCGCAGGACCCCTAAGGAGGGAACTGGAGTAACACCGTTCCACCTGGTGTATGGGGGCGAGGTGGTCGTCCCAGTCGAAGTCGGCATAGAGTTCGTCCGGATCTAGAACTATGACGTGGATAATTCCGAGCAGAGGCAGCTAGAATTGGACTTGATCGACGAGGAGCGAGCCAAAGCGTCCGTCCGGCTGATAGCCTACAGGTAGAGGATGAAGCAGAACTACAACCGCCACGTAATTCCCCGAGCATTCCAGGTGGGTGACTTGGTATGGAAGAAAGTGAAGCCGGTCGGGGACGTAGGCAAGCTGGAGGCTCCCTGGGCAGGACCCTTCAAAGTCGTCGAGAAGCTCCGATCGGGGCCTACTTGTTAAGTATTTGAAAAAAAAAAAAAAAATCAAATCCACCCATGCCATCCACGTGCACTGCCCTCCCCCACACCCCCCTTTTTTCTCTTCCTCTTTTCTTCTCTTCTCCACCGCTTCCCCACCGAAACTTGCAACCCTTTCTCCTCCTCCTCTTCTCTAGCGGCGATGAACGAGCAAATCTCTCCCTCTTCTTCTTCTCAAGCACAGCAGCCCCCTTCTTCTCCTCCAGCACTTTTTCTCCTCCTCTAGCAAGGGCAGAGAACTGTTTTCTCTGACCACTAGCCTTTGCTTCCTCTTCTCTGCTTCTCGACAGCATCGTCGGAGCTCCTCGGAGTGTGTCAGAGCCGCCGGACCATCAAAAAAGAGGGGAAAGCAAAGCCCTAGTTGCTGCCCTCTTTTCTAGCCCAACCACAGTAGCCATCGGAGCTAGCTGTGGCCTTCGCTGGAGCTCGCCGAGATCACCGGTGAGAAAGGGGAAAAAGTTTTTCCTTGCCCCTTCACTATCCCAGTAGCCTTCTTTGTGTTCAATCTTCCCTAACAGCCCTAGTTTCCTTTTGTTTCCTCCAACAGCAGCCTTAGCTGCTGTCCTTTTATTGGCAGCATCGTCGTTGTTCGCCGGAGCTTGCCGCAGCTTGTCGGAGTTGCCGACAAAGAACCTTATTTGCTGCCCTAATTTCCAGCAGCCACACAAAACCCTTAGAAGGTATATTTTAAGTTGCTTTTAGTTAAATTGATGTGTAGTTAGAAGGGTTATCTAGATCAGAACAGATGTTGTATTTAGGAATGTGAAGTGGTACGAGGTATCGAGATCAAAATAATTCACTGATTTTGAATCAGAGATAATGTGTAGATTTTAGGTCATTATTATTATTAGATAGTATTTTGATTATTTAAGTTATGTTTGATATTGTGTTTGTAGATCCGAGCTCGAGTGGAGCACGGTGACCTGCCGATACTCGGAGATTTTGCTGTATATAAGGTGGATATATCTACTCTTGTCTATTTCCTTGTGCATGAATAAATATATAAATTGGAATATGTATATGTTGTATTATTGTTTTCAAAATGGGGATTAAACTGATATTAGAAATAGCGAAATGGGTTAAAATATTAAAATTATTGGAGGGTAAATAATTGATATTATTTCTTGTTCATATGTGGGTTCATATTGGGATTGATATGGGGAGGGTTGTTTTTAAAATTAAAGAAATATTCGAAATTTATCTTCTGTTGATACCTTGTCTCTTTTGACTTGCTTGACCTTTCATACTTCATGCTTTTGATACTCTATCTGTTGATACTTGTAGCTTTTTATCTGTGGACCTTATAATGATAAACTAATAGATTTGATACGAAAATATTACCTTGATTGACCAATTAATATGAAAAGAGAATAATCATGATAAATGGATGAATATAATCATAACGGTGAATTAATAAAGATAATAAATGAAGAATTAAAAAGTGAAGACCATGAGCCTAGCTTTATACCAGAGCTCTATATTAGAGTACTGGACCGCCCACATGTTATTGTGGTAGCGCGGCGGCCGCGGTCCAGAGTATCTGACCGTACACCCGAGGCGTGTTGGCGTGATGTAGCCCTCGGTCAGTGTTTATTATGTCTTCCACCGGTGAGGGCTGATAGCCCGTACGTCAGATGACGTATGCGACAGTTTTATACTCTTAGGAGGCTTTTAGCCTATCCATATGATATTTCACTCTGATGATATTGGCTCCAGTGATTCACTTTTTAGTTGATTTATCAGATTCAGACTATTGATATACATGTTGATCTTACCATGATAACTTATAATTGAGTGATTAAATAATAAGATTGAAAAATTGATTTTATTAATGATGACAAGTGATGATAAGGTGAAGATCCCAAACTCTATCTAAAAATTTTACCTGATTATAGATAATGAGAAGATGATTATACATATATATGTATAAAGGTAGAACTTTAAGAATAATCCTAAAGTTGTAACAAAAGATGATGATTTATTCTACTTCCTTGACTTCTTCAATAAGATTAAATTCATGCACATCTTTCTTGAGTATCCACTTAGCCATTTGGCTAATTTGCTACATTCCTTGGTCTCTAGTTTTGCAGACACAGGGATCCTTTTGATATTACTGTTGATTTTGGACTTTCATAGAGTTGCTCAGAGATCTCGACATGCTGATTTTCTGGTTTGTTTTACTTTTGGTTTCGCTGTATTTACATTTTGCACTTTTGTTACAGATGTCGTTTATCTGTATAGTAATTGTAGTCTATGGATAGATATATATATATAATTGATACATTTCGTGGTTATGTTGTTTCTATTTTATGTATGTTCCAGCCGTGTGGGCTGATGAATATGTTGTTTATGTTTATATATGGTGATGTATGTATGTATGCTTTATATTGTCACCGGTATAGGGGAGATGCTGTCGGATTTTTGTCTGGCAGGGACTCCTCTGGGGCATGACAATTTTATTGGTATCAGAGCTCGGTTTTTCGTTTTCTGTTCGTGGGTTTTGGCTTTATTTCGAGATTTTTGTTTTCAGTTTATGTACTTCTCGAGCAAAGGAATTTTTATACAAGTCGAGTTGTATCTCTGAGCTATAGGATTTACGGGGCATTCTTTGTTTTAATTATCGTGATTATAAATGATTATTGAAAATTTTCATCTGATTTTATAGGCAATGCCACGAGCCCGTGGTCGCGGTTGGGGCAGTAGCCGTGCTCGTAGTCGCAGTCGTGGTTACGACAGTGGTAGTGGTCGCGGTCGTGGTCGTGCATGTCAGCGTGCCACTACTACTGATCATGGTTTAGATGAGGCTCCTATCTCCCCATCTGAGTTGATACCGGGAGCTCAGGTTGGTCCCAGTATTGGAGTTGGTGGTCAGACTGAGGGACAACCTCATCTTGTTGCAGCTCAGGTAGCCGTACCAGCCATTCCTACAGCATCGTTTATTATGGAAAAGGCCCGTATTCCTTTGCTTGCTAGTTCAGCAAAGGATCGTTTTATGCTGTTCCATGGAGGCACCGATCCTTGGGTGGCGCGTACATGGTTGGAGGATATTGAGGCCACTTTTGGATACATGTCCTGTTCAGACACAGAGAAGGTAGAGCTAGCCGCTTATCATTTTCGATGGCATGCATCCACATGGTGGAAGATGCAAAAGACAGTCTTTGGGGATCAGATTATCTCTTGGCAGTCTTTTCGAGAGGCGTTCGAGAGACAGTATTTTCCTGTAGCATTTTGTGTTGCTCGACGCCAGGAATTCATGAGTCTCAAGCAGGGTGACCGAAGTGTGTTAGACTATAGTGCAGAATTTAGCAGACTTGCTGAGTTTTGCCCACATATGGTTGCTCAGGACTCAGACCGTATATTTCACTTTACACAGGGACTGGCAGCATATATTCGGATCAGGATGTCTGGATTTCCTGTTACTACTTATCGAGAGGCACTTGATCGAGCCATATTTATTGAGATGACTCAGCAGCAAGTCTCTCAAGAAAGAGAAGCCAGCCGACAGACCTCGCAGAGCTCACACTCTAGACAGCAGAGTCGAGGTCGTCGATCTCGTGGTCAGGATACGACTAGAGAGTCTTCACGGTCACGAAAGGTGGCCAAAGTATCACAGGGATCTAGTCGCTCAGTTCCATCACAGCGGGGCCAGATATCGGTGAAGTGTTTTCAATGTGGTGCACCAAATCACCTGGCATCAGAATGTCCACTGGATAAGAGTATATGTTTTTATTGTAAACTGCCAGGACATATGCAGAAAGATTGCACTTTGAAGGCACAACATCAAGCAGGAGGATCACAGTCTCAGCAGGCTCGACCTACCTCACGACCTCCACAGTCTCGGCAGCAGAAAGGCCCGCAGAGATCCCAGCAGTCTCAGCCACGAAATCCCCCACCTACACAGTCTGCTCACCAGCCACAACTCTATCATTTGCAGTCCCAGGTGGAGAGTGAGTATCACTCAGTACCTCCACTTCAGCAGTATCTGCTAGCTCCATCTCAGTACTTGCCAGCTACATCTCAGCAGTACTTGCCAGCTCCATCTCAGCAGTATTTGGTGGCTCCACCCCAGCAGTACTTGCTACCTTCACCCCAGCAGTACTTGCTACCTCCACCCCAGCAGTATCAGCCACCATTATCTTATCAGCCTTCGACCCAGTCATACCAACCTTCGCAGGATCAGAGTCAGCCCTCTTCTTCTATCCAGAGGGGTCAGCCATCAGGTCTTGAGCCGGGTCATGTTTATGCTTTGACTCGTGAGGAGGCACAGCGAGCTGGAGGATCTGTTATCCGAGGTATTATTTTTGTTTATAATATTCCTGCGGATATATTGATAGATACGGGTAGCTCGCATTCCTTTATTTCTCCTGAGTTTGTATGCAAGATTAGGAGGGTCCCAACTCTTCGACCTTATGGATTATCAGTAGTGACACCATCAGGTGGAATATTGATGTCAGATCAGGAGATCAAGAGTTGCCCTTTAACTTTTGATAGTCATATCCTTACTGTGGATCTACAAGTGCTAGAGATGACTAAATTCGATATTATTTTGAGTATGGATTGGCTGTCAGAGCATCATGCCACTGTCGATTGTCGAGCCAAAGTGGTGACTTTTCAGCCCTTAGATCAATCATCATGGGAATTTATTGGGATCAATGATCGAGGGGTATCTATTATCTTAACTCTCCAGACTCAGCAGTTGTTGGCTCGGGGATGCAAGGGGTATCTCTTGTCTTTAGTGAGTTCCAATGTGGATAGTTCTGTCCAGCTTTCTGATGTTCACATAATACGTGAATATCCCGACGTATTTCCTGAAGAACTTCCTGGCTTGCCACCTCGGCGACAGGTAGAGTTTGCCATTGAGTTGCTTCCTGGCACAGCTTCAATATCGAAAGCTCCATATCGGATGGCACCAAGAGAATTGGAGGAACTAAAGATCCAACTTCAGGAGTTGCTAGACAAGGGTTTTATCCGTCCTAGTGTTTCTCCTTGGGGTGCTCCAGTGCTCTTTGTGAAGAAAAAAGATGGATCCTTGAGGCTCTGTATTGATTATAGGCAGTTAAACTCTGTAACTATCAAGAACAAGTATCCTCTACCTAGAATAGATGATTTGTTTGATCAGCTTAAAGATACCTGTGTGTACTCAAAAATTGATTTAAGATCAGGCTATCACCAGTTACGAGTTAGAGATACAGATATTCAGAAGACTGTCTTCCGTACTCGGTATGGACATTATGAGTTTTTGGTAATGCCGTTTGGGCTTACCAATGCTCCTGCAGCATTTATGGATCTAATGAACCGGGTATTCTTAGAATATTTAGACCGGTTTGTTATTGTATTTATTGATGACATTCTGGTATATTCGCGATCAGAAGAGGAGCACGAACAACATCTCAGAATAGTTCTAGAAACTTTACGGAAGGAACGCTTATATGCTAAGTTCAGTAAATGTGCTTTTTGGATGGGTTCTGTGGGATTTCTAGGGCATGTAATCTCTAGCAAAGGGATTTCAGTAGACCCCCAGAAGATTGAAGCAGTTGACCGATGGGAACAACCAAAGTCAGTGCAGGAAATTCGTAGTTTTCTCGGATTAGCTGGGTACTATCGGAGATTTGTGGAAGGATTTTCTAGTATTGTTGCACCTTTGACTCGATTAACTAGAAAAGGAGTCAAGTTTACTTGGTCTGAGGCTTGTGAAGCAAGCTTCCAAGAGCTCAAGCAGAGATTGGTGAGTGCTCCAGTATTAATTATTCCCTCTGGAGATGATGAATTCATTCTTTACACGGATGCATCTATTCAAGGATTAGGGGCAGTTTTGATGCAGTATGATAGAGTAGTAGCTTATGCTTCTCGTCAGCTAAAAGATCATGAGAAGAATTACCCTGTGCATGATTTAGAATTAGCAGCCATCATTTTTGCCCTTAAAATTTGGAGACATTATCTCTACGGTATTACCTTTGAGATATTCACTGATCACAAGAGTCTGAAATATCTTTCACTCAGAAAGAGTTAAACCTTCGACAGAGAAGGTGGATGGAGTTTCTGAAAGACTATGACTGCACTATCAACTACCATCCTGGAAAAGCTAATGTAGTCGCAGATGCATTGAGCAGGAAGTCTAGAGGAGTATTGGCAACTCACAGGGTGGCAGTTACAGATCTAGTTAGACAATTTTCAGAGTTAGATTTAACTGAAGTAGGGCAAACACAGCGTGGTATACTGGTCTCCTTGATCGCACAGTCCCCATTGGTGGAGCGGATTAAGGAAAGTCAAATGGAAGACCAGTATCTCAGATCTATAGCTAGTGAGTTGGAGTTAGGCCCCAAGCCAGAATTCACACGTGATATGGATGGATCTCTTCGGTTCCGAAACAGATTATGTGTCCCAGAGGTACATCCTGTTAAGGAGGATCTTCTTCGAGAAGCCCACCGATCGAGATTTGCAGTTCATCCTGGTGGTACACGGATGTATCGAGACTTGAAACGATCATATTGGTGGGAAGGTATGAAAAAAGATATTGCAGACTTTGTAGCTCGGTGTCTAGTTTGCCAACAAATTAAGGCAGAACACCAGAGACTGGCCGGGTTACTTCAGAAGATTGCAGTGCCGGAATGGAAGTGGGAGCATGTCACTATGGATTTTGTCACGGGGTTACCAAGGACCCAGAGGAGACATGATTCAATATGGGTGATTGTCGATCGGTTAACTAAATCTGCACATTTCTTACCGATCCGTAAGACAGAATCTCTAGATCGTCTAGCAGAGTTATATTGCAGAGAGATTATTAAACTCCATGGTATTCCCCTCAGTATTATTTCTGATAGAGATCCACGTTTTACTTCGAGATTCTGGCAAAGTTTCTAAAAGGCGTTGGGAACCGAGCTGCGCTTTAGCACCGCTTTTCATCCTCAGACTGATGGACAGTCAGAGCGCACTATCCAAACTCTAGAGGATCTGTTGCGTGCTTGTGTGCTAGATTTTGGGGGTAGTTGGGAGGACCATCTACATTTGGTAGAATTTGCTTATAATAACAGTTACCACTCGGCTATTCAAATGGCACCGTTTGAGGCACTTTATGGCAGAGCATGTAGATCTCCTATCTTATGGGATGAGGTCGGTGAACGTCAACTCTTGGGCCCTCAGAGTGTTCAGCAGGATGCTGAGCTAGTACGAACTATTAGACAGAGACTGTTGACTGCTCAGAGTCGCCAAAAGAATTATGCAGATAAAAGACGAAGAATGTTAGAATTTGCGGTAGGTGATCACGTATTTCTTCGTGTTTCACCCATAAAAGGAGTTAAGAGATTTGGGTTAAAAGGGAAGTTAGCACCCAGATTTATCGGACCTTTCCAGATTCTTGAGCGGATTGGTGCTGTTGCATATCGACTTGCGTTACCCCCAACTTTAGCAGGAGTACATAATGTCTTTCATGTTTCTATGCTGCGGAAGTATGTTCCGGATCCGACACATGTCTTGAAGGATCTTATAGTTCCCCTACAGTCTGATGCGACATACGAAGAATTCCCTGTTCGTATACTGGATCGCAAGGAACATCGGTTGCGGAACAAATGCCTCCGTCTCGTAAAGGTTGGGTGGCAACACCACTCTGATCAAGAAGCAACTTGGGAGCGTAAGGAGGATATGCGTATCGGATATCCTCATTTATTTACCTCAGGTATCAATGCGTCTCAATTACTTTAATTTGGGGACCAAATTTCTTTTAGTGGGGGAGAATGTTAAGTATTTGAAAAAAAAAAAAAAAAAAAATCAAATCCACCCATGCCATCCACGTGCACTGCCCTCCCCCACACCCCCCTTTTTTCTCTTCCTCTTTTCTTCTCTTCTCCACCGCTTCCCCACCGAAACTTGCAACCCTTTCTCCTCCTCCTCTTCTCTAGCGGCGATGAACGAGCAAATCTCTCCCTCTTCTTCTTCTCAAGCACAGCAGCCCTCTTCTTCTCCTCCAGCACTTTTTCTCCTCCTCTAGCAAGGGCAGAGAACTGTTTTCTCTGACCACTAGCCTTTGCTTCCTCTTCTCTGCTTCTCGACAACATCGTCGGAGCTCCTCGGAGTGTGTCAGAGCCGCCGGACCATCAAAAAAGAGGGGAAAGCAAAGCCCTAGTTGCTGCCCTCTTTTCTAGCCCAACCACAGCAGCCATCGGAGCTAGCTGTGGCCTTCGCTGGAGCTCGCCGAGATCACCGGTGAGAAAGGGGAAAAAGTTTTTCCTTGCCCCTTCACTATCCCAGTAGCCTTCTTTGTGTTCAATCTTCCCTAACAGCCCTAGTTTCCTTTTGTTTCCTCCAACAGCAGCCTTAGCTGCTGTCCTTTTATTGGCAGCATCGTCGTTGTTCGCCGGAGCTTGCCGCAGCTTGTCGGAGTTGCCGACAAAGAACCTTATTTGCTGCCCTAATTTCCAGCAGCCACACAAAACCCTTAGAAGGTATATTTTAAGTTGCTTTTAGTTAAATTGATGTGTAGTTAGAAGGGTTATCTAGATCAGAACAGATGTTGTATTTAGGAATGTGAAGTGGTACGAGGTATCGAGATCAAAATAATTCACTGATTTTGAATCAGAGATAATGTGTAGATTTTAGGTCATTATTATTATTAGATAGTATTTTGATTATTTAAGTTATGTTTGATATTGTGTTTGTAGATCCGAGCTCGAGTGGAGCACGATGACCTGCCGATACTCGGAGATTTTGCTGTATATAAGGTGGATATATCTACTCTTGTCTATTTCCTTGTGCATGAATAAATATATAAATTGGAATATGTATATGTTGTATTATTGTTTTCAAAATGGGGATTAAACTGATATTAGAAATAGCGAAATGGGTTAAAATATTAAAATTATTGGAGGGTAAATAATTGATATTATTTCTTGTTCATATGTGGGTTCATATTGGGATTGATATGGGGAGGGTTGTTTTTAAAATTAAAGAAATATTCGAAATTTATCTTCTGTTGATACCTTGTCTCTTTTGACTTGCTTGACCTTTCATACTTCATGCTTTTGATACTCTATCTGTTGATACTTGTAGTTTTTTATCTGTGGACCCTATAATGATAAACTAATAGATTTGATACGAAAATATTACCTTGATTGACCAATTAATATGAAAAGAGAATAATCATGATAAATGGATGAATATAATCATAACGGTGAATTAATAAAGATAATAAATGAAGAATTAAAAAGTGAAGACCATGAGCCTAGCTTTATACCAGAGCTCTATATTAGAGTACTGGACCGCCCACATATTATTGTGGTAGCGCGGCGGCCGCGGTCCAGAGTACCTGATCGTACACCCGAGGCGTGTTGGCGTGATGTAGCCCTCGGTCAGTGTTTATTATGTCTTCCACCGGTGAGGGCTGATAGCCCGTACGTCAGATGACGTATGCGACAGTTTTATACTCTTCGGAGGCTTTTAGCCTATCCATATGATATTTCACTCTGATGATATTGGCTCCAGTGATTCACTTTTTAGTTGATTTATCAGATTCAGACTATTGATATACATGTTGATCTTACCATGATAACTTATAATTGAGTGATTAAATAATAAGATTGAAAAATTGATTTTATTAATGATGACAAGTGATGATAAGGTGAAGATCCCAAACTCTATCTAAAAATTTTACCTGATTATAGATAATGAGAAGATGATTATACATATATATGTATAAAGGTAGAACTTTAAGAATAATCCTAAAGTTGTAACAAAAGATGATGATTTATTCTACTTCCTTGACTTCTTCAATAAGATTAAATTCATGCACATCTTTCTTGAGTATCCACTTAGCCATTTGGCTAATTTGCTACATTCCTTGGTCTCTAGTTTTGCAGACACATGGATCCTTTTGATATTACTGTTGATTTTGGACTTTCATAGAGTTGCTCAGAGATCTCGACATGCTGATTTTCTGGTTTGTTTTACTTTTGGTTTCGCTGTATTTACATTTTGCACTTTTGTTACAGATGTCGTTTATCTGTATAGTAATTGTAGTCTATGGATAGATATATATATAATTGATACATTTCGTGGTTATGTTGTTTCTATTTTATGTATGTTCCAGCCGTGTGGGCTGATGAATATGTTGTTTATGCTTATATATGGTGATGTATGTATGTATGCTTTATATTGTCACCGGTATAGGGGAGATGCTGTCGAATTTTTGTCTGGCAGGGACTCCTCCGGCATGAAGACCGTCGAGCAGCGATGTTAAATCTTAGAGTCGAACCGGCGACTATAAACTCTCCGGTCGGAAGACCGTCGAGCAGCGACGTTAATTCTTAGAGTCGAACCGGCGACTATAAACCCTCCGGCCTGAAGACCGTCGAGCAGCGACGTTAAATCTTAGAGTCGAACCAACGACTATAAACCCTCCGGTCGGAAGACCGTCGAGCAGCGACGTTAAATCTTAGAGTCGAACCGGCCACTATAAACCCTCCGGCCTGAAGACCGTCGAGCAGCGACGTTAAATCTTAGAGTCAAACCGGTGACTATAAACCCCCCCGGCTGGAAGAAGATAATAAAAAGGTCGACCTGTGAGTTGGGCGGCCGATCGGCCAAGTTACCGAAGGTACTTCGCGAACATCTAATGGGAATTCCATTTAAAGAAGTGGATGTGTTCAGACGAGCGGTCTAGTTACAGAAAATACTTCGTGAAAAATTCCCTTCGAGAGCACGGAAGGCAGGACGAGAGGTGATTAACGAGAAGGAAAGGTGCGGGACGCGGACGGCGGTAGGTCGCGCTCCGATCGGAATACCCAGGCATTGGCGATTTAACGAAAAAAGAGTAAGTTAACGAAAGGATGGCATATTTTCATTAAAATTCAGGCCATTAGAGCTAGTCGGAAGGATTACAAAAAACACTTTATTCGAGGAAATCATAAACGGTCTTCGGGATGGAAGAAAGGAGCGCCGCGTAGTCTTCGACCGGGATGGTAGCGGAAGTGGGAAGCTGACCCTTGGACTTCAGATAGTCCGTCATGGCGGCAATGGCCAGCTCAAAGGCAGACCTTCTTAGAAAATTCGTTCGAGCGGATGTGTTGCAGTTTCAGGGTTCAACCCGGCCTGGCTCGGCCTCTTGATACTCCTTGAAGGCAGCTTGGGAAGCTTCAAGAGCCTCCTACAAGGTCTTCAGTTCGTCCTTGTGTTTGGTCGCCTCCCTTGAGCGGCCCGCCTTCTCGCCGTCCAGCTGCTCCATTAACTCTTTAACTCGTTGCTCCAGGCCCTGCGCCTCGACGTTTTTCTTCTCCAGATCGACGATGGCCGTCTTCTTCCGATTGGTGGCAAGGCTTATTTTCCGGTCAAGACTTTTGACCTATTTTTCGAGTTCGGCCAGAGTATAGGCTTGGTCGGCCGTCTTCTTTTGCTCAGCCTCCAATAAATCTTTGGTCTTCTTGAGCTCTTTCTGCAGCTCGGCATATGAGGGGCCTTGGGAGGACGAGCCGCTCGAACTCTTTAGCCTCCTCAGCTCTTCGTCCACCATGGCCAGTCGATTGGAGACAGCGATCTCCTCCACCCATCTCTGACATAAGCATGAGTATTGATAGCCGATCGGAAAGAGGGCGTAAAGGACTTCAGAAGAAAACACACTCACCCCAGTGGCCTGCTGCATTTGGCTGTTGGCCAGGTTGCCGAGCGGAATCATCGCAACACGGGCCCGAGCATCGACCCACATCTCGGCGAGGGGCCCCTTCATGGTGATCATATGCTCGGGCGCAGTCGGCCGATCAGACTCGGGCAAAAGCTCCTCGGTGGGAAGGTGCAGGGTGGCCCTGATGGTGCGGCTCCGGCCGGGAGACGTGTGAGCAGATGCAGAGGGAGCAGAGGCCGGGGCGGAGAACTTGGACAAAATAGCCGAGCGCTGGACCCGGCGGGGGGCAGGTGGAAGAGCGCTGACCGACACAGCCTCAATAGGGTTGGCGGGCAGGTTTAGTTGAGACGAAGTCTGATCGGAGGATAATGCCTCCACCATTGGAGTTTTCCCACGAGAACCGGATCCCGCCCGCTCGGATACACGAACAGCAAAAGTAGCCGACCGCAACGGTGTCTCCGTCCGGTGCCTTTTTTTGTCTGAGCGAGCGCTTGTCTTCCCGATCGGAGCCTTCTTCTTGAACGGTCATTTCCCTGTTTGACGTAGTGCCTCCCGTCACCTCCACGGGGGAGGCCTGAGCGGCCGACTCTTCCGTGTTTGTCTCGCTCTCACCCTCGTGAGAGCCGATCGGGGTGATGCCCAGTTGCTCCATCTCCTTGGCGGCTGCCGCCTCAAGCGCCTCAGCTTTCCTCTTCAAAATCTCGAGCATCACGGACTCCATGACGATATTCGCTGCAAAGGAAAAAGAAGAAAATCAGTTAGCACTCAAAGTACATGCGCAAGTGAAATTCTTACCGAAGCTGCTCAGGAGTGGAGTACGGCTCGAACTCAGGCCAAATATATACAGCATGCCTTCAGGCAGAAGCTTGTTGATATCGAGCTTCAGACCGGCAAACATGTTCACGACCTCGAGATAGTCCGGTCGGGTCTTAAATCTTTTTAGCTCGGGAGAATTAGGCGGTCCGACCTGCCATTTGGTTCGGAAGGGAGCCCGCTCGGGAAGACGAAGATAAAAGTAATACTCCTTCCAGTGTTTATTGGAGGAGGGAAGTTTATCAAAGAAAACTAGACCGGGTCGAGCCTGGAATAGATAGGTACCCAGCACGGACTGCTTGGGATAATAAAAATAATAAAAAATTTCCGAGCGGAGAGGAATACGGTGTATCTTGAACAGTACCACCACTCCACACAAAAGGCGAAAAGTGTTGGAAACTAATTGGGCGAGCGGAAGACCAAAGAAATTGCAAACGTCGGCGAAGAAGGGGTGAAGAGGGAACCGCAGACCGACTGTGATTTGATCGCGGAAAAAACAGATAGTTCCGCTCGGCGGTTTGTGAGGCCGAGCGGATGGTGAGGGTAGAACGAGTTCAAAGTCGGACGGAATATCATAACCATCAAGCAAGGCCTCGGCGTCGCGCCGATCGAAGTGAGACTCCATGGTGGTATACCAGGAGCCTAAAGTGAGGTCTGCGGGTCGGGAAGAACTGGCCATTGTCCGACCGGGAAAGAAAGCAAAAGGCAAGAAAAAGACACACGACAGAAGGAAGAAGATGATGAAGGGGATAGTGACCAGAAGACAAGAACATGACAAAAAACACGAGGGAAACAGAGAGGAAAGGCGGGGGAACCTTACAAAGAAGCTGGGGATTGAGGGAAGGCGGCGGGGAATCATCGGATAACGGAGAATCAGAGTCGCCGGAACGCTGAAGCACCGAAGAAGGCTGCATGACGCGCGAAGGCGAAGGTGGGGCAAAGGAAGAAGGTGACGGCTTTATAAGGTCGGGCCCGATCGGCCTCGACCGTCAGATGCAGGTCACAGGAAACAAGGCCCCCATTGGGCTGTTCATTTCAAACCGCCGCTGTCCCATCGGACACATCGCCGAGCTGTACGATGACACCAGCGGAGGTGCCACGTGGCACCATGCCATAGGGGCGCATTTAATGAGCGTCATTACGGCGCACAGCGCGCGTGCTCGATCTTAATGGAGAAGATTTGCACAAATCCCGAGGAGATCCGAAGGGCGTCAGCGATGATCGTCAACACGACAGCAAAGCCAGCACTCGGAAGAGGCCAAGCGACCGTGAGGAGGAACATTCCCGACTGGCAGGGCGGTATCAATCAGGCCGACTGGCTTTCCAGTCAGTCGGACTTAGCGCCTCCTTCGACTAGACTTGAGGGGGAGGCATGTGATCCGGTAGTAAGGATGAGGGATCCTCGTTGGCGGAAGGTCAACGACACGTGGAGGTTAAAGGTCAAGAGATTCAACCCTGAGACCCGACCGACCGGACGAAGCAAGCCGACGACCGGACGAATCATGCCGACCGGCCGTGAATCCCCCGCCGAATGAAAGACAACCCGATTAGGAGTCGGGTTTCCGATGCTTATGGTAAAAATGTTTCAGGGCCGAGTGGGCCGTCCGTTCGGCCGGGCACGAGGCAACAAAGAGGCAGGAACAATAGCATCCGAGCATACGATCAGGAGGCGATCCCGGTCGGATCGATACCTACAACCGGGGCAGAAGGGATATGCTTGCCGAGCGGCCGAACCGCTCGGCCCTGAATCAGACAGGAAGCGCAAGAGGACAAAGAGGACAGAGGATAACATCATCCTCGAGACGTCTGCAGCCGACAAGTAGCAGAGTTGGCGGCCGAGCTGTACACAGGATCATATGGCGGAAGCTTCCACCGTCACATCCGGAAAATGCTCGGACGATTGCGGAACGGCGTCAGAGGTACTTTTCTAACACGAGCTCGTTAAGGTATGTTTGGGGAAGCGTGCATGCATCGAGAAGCGTGCATGCGCCTCCCCGGGGTCCTATATAAGGACCCCCAGACGTCGACGAAGGGATGCGCGATCTCACTGTAGCCACAGTTACGCTGCCTCTCTCACTTCTCGTTGCCTGACTTGAGCGTCGGAGGGCCGTCGCCGGGAAATCCCTCCCGGCTCGGCTTCTTTGCAGGTTCACCATAGATCTACGCCACCAGTCGGATCAGCAGCGGAGCGTGCCACGTCCCCAGCGTCCGTCGACTCAGCGCTCGGACAGGATCATAGGGTTTTCACTGGACATCTAGAGTGTGTTCGGTTTGGGGTTATCCTTGATAACCTTGATTATCCATCCAAAGTTATTAATGAAAATCTTGTTTGGTTTAGGTAATCGATGATTACCGAGTAATGTGTTAATACAGTCTGACCTGGCTGTTGTTTTGATGATTGACACTGATTTAAATTTGTATCAGATATTAATTAAACTCAGACTGATTAATGATCAAGGTTGATCATGTGGAGAGGAAAAGTCCAAGTACGGATTCTTGGCACGCGAAGTCGGAGAGGGCTCGGCAGCTCGTTCTCCGGACTAGGTCGGAGAGGGCTCGGTAGCTCGTTCTCCGGATTAGGTCGGAGAGGGTTCGGTAGCTCATTCTCCGGACTAGGTCAGAGAGGGCTCGGTAGCTCGCTCTCCGGATTAGGTCAGAGAGGGCTCGGTAGCTCGGTCTTTGGACCGGACGTGGAAGTCAGAGAGGGCTCGGTAGCTTGTTCTCCAGACTAGGTCAGAGAGGGCTTGGTAGCTCGTTCTCTGGACCAGGAAGACGTTAGAGTTTAGGGCTGGGAAGCTCTAAAACTAACACAGAGACATTGGATCGGTCTGTTGACCGATCCAGTGATACATTGGTTGACTAGATCGGTCTGTCGACCGATCCAGTGATACCTGGGTCATCTGATCGATCTCGTGACCGATCAGTAGCCACACAGAAGCAATCTGTGGGCTATCTGATCGGTCTGTGGACCGATCAGAAGGAAGCGATGGGATGCGATGGGATTCAGAGCGATAGGGAGGATCGGTTTGTGGACCGATCCACCCATAGGCTGATCGGTCCACAGACCGATCAGAATCATCCCAGACCGATCAGGGTGTGTCCTGATCGGTCCGGAAGGCTATGGATCGGTTTGTTGACCGATCCACAACGATGTCGTTTATCTTCTGCTGTTTCTCTGCTATTTCTGATTCACTTGACCAAATCATCTGCCGTGAGATTTTTGAGTTACAGGTTGCAGGTGTCGTGCCAATGCTTAATTTCAAATTAAGCTCCATCAGAAGAATAAGGCCAAGTACTCTTTCTGCTGTGTTTCGCTGCAAATGGTGCAATTGGAGCGTCAACGTTCACTGGCTGCGATTAGTTGGCAACTGCTTGACTCTTGCTTATTGGTTCGAGCTCAGAGACACCAGTGAAGACCATGGATGGTATTGGTGTGAGTTCAGAGAACTAGATGAGGAGGAAGGGTGATTGGCGATGCCTGAGTTGGTCGCAGTGATTCGATACAGGTGACAGTGATTCGGCTCTGGCTGAAGACAGTGGGAAAGAAGCAGAATAAGAAGAAGGCAGAAGAGAGGTTTGGTAAGATTTTTGAAACTCTCTGTCGACCGAAGCAAGGGTGTTGTGTTGTTGAGCTCTTGGCTGAGGAATCCCTTCTGTCTTTGCGTTCTGCTTCGTGGCTGTAAGTTTCATTGTTCATTTCTTTTGGCCACTGAATGTAAGTCTTGTGCTCCATTTCAAATATTTTCTATGACGTTGTGGAGAGGTTACTCCACCGAGAAGGAGAAATACTTAGCCGGAATTTGTCCGGAGTGTGATCTACCGAAAGATCAAGGGATCGTCCACCTTACGGACACGCCGAGGAGTAGGGGCAAGTTATCCCAGAACCTCGTACATACTTGTGTAAGCTGTGGGTTGTGTTTCTTTCCTTGCATCAGTTTTCTTTTTGTTTATTTCCGCTGTGCTAACAAGCTTTTGCGAGGAATTGATTGAGTTTTTAGTGGAGGCTATTTACACCCCCCCTCTAGCCATCCGAAGGTCCTAACATAATGTTCTATGCTCGACACATCAACAAAAGAGGCATGCTATCCGGAATCAAAAAATCTTAGAAAACTGAGGTTCTTCTTGATTCCGGAGTTAACGTAATTTTTTTACCCAAAATACCCTCGAATAAGAGAAAAATGTGATAAAAAAGAAAAATGTAAAGAAAAAATTAAAAAAATAATAAATTTTTTTTAAAAAATTTTAAAAAATGTAAAAAAAACATATTTTTTTTTAAAAAATAATAAAATAGAAAAACATTAAAAAATAAAAAAAGGAATAAAAATAGAAAAACTTTAAAAAATGTAAAAAAAACAAAAACGTAAAAAAATATATTAAAAATATTAAAAACATAAAAATAGAAAAAAAAAGTAAAAAACTTAAAAATAATAAAAAAACAATAAAAATTTTAAAAAAACTTTTATAAATACACATAAAAATAAAGAAAAATAAGAAAAGAAAAAATAAAAAAACGTAGAGTTTAAATAATAATAATAATAATAATAATATATGGTTGGTTTCATAGTTTGTAGAATCGCGATCCTACGCAGGATCGATTTAGGGTCAGGATCGGATTGGTCAGGATCGGATCGTAGAATCGTACGATCCTACCAAAAACCCTTAAAATTTTATCATACATGATTAATAATTCGAAAAAATGCCTAAAAAACTCATTTACATATAAATAAATAACTAATTTTGTATATATATGCAATTATTTACACTCAACACATCAAATTACATTACTACATGTACAAATTTAAATTAACTTGTAATTCAACTATCATTCTGGCATAGTAATGATATTTATATTTTCATATCATAAAATGAAAGAATATAAAATATCTATTAACACAATAATAATAACACATACAATGTCAAAAATATTTCCTTGATTTATAAGATAATTCAATTTAAATGTCAACAAAGTATCTAACGTATATAACAGAAGCTATTGAATCCTTTGATTCAAATATGAATGTCGGAAATAATCTTCTAAAGACTGGTTGATGCCACACAATACTAGACGATAGACATCCAAAAACTTATTATTTTGAGAAAAATAAATGACAGAATATTATTGATAAAAAACTAACTCAAAAATAATTAAACATATATTTAAATAATTTAAAACTCTAATAAGATGAAAAAAAGATAATGGTTAAGGATAAACTTTGAAATTTATTAAAGATCTCTGAACGAGCTTTAATTTGATATATTATAGGCCTCGTGGTTCAATCCGAGTCAAAAGTTATGACCTCTCAAAGCTTCCACCAATCCTACTCCGATTCTGCTCCGATCCTGCTCCGATTCTACCGATTCTGCTTCGATCCTACCAATCCTACTGCGATCCTACTGCAAAAACGATTCTGCACGATCCTGGATCGATTTTGGGTTTCCGGATCGTAGGATCGTACGATCCTACGATCCGGATCGTGATTTTGCAAACTATGGTTGGTTTTATAACTAAGAGTAATATAATAAAATATTAAATTAAATTATTCATTAAAACTTTCAAACAAATAAATTTTTGTTACATTACTTAAGTTGAACCAAACAATATTTGATTATATTTTATTCCTCTTAATTTTGATTATATAATTTTTTTGTTAATCACATAATCAAGATTATACATGATAATTTGAACTAAACGTACTTCTAAAATTATCAAGGATAACCTAATTAAATACATCCTAAACATAACTTCCATGAATATACGTGCATATAATTCTGATCTCTACTTTACTACTACTCTACGACATTTCTTTTCGGATATTTCGATCATCGGATTCTCGATTCTGATTTGAACGTTAGGGATTTGACCTCCCTTCTAAATTCTAATTTTGACAAGAGTTTTGCCTCTGAAATCTCCGACCCATCGCCAACCTCCACATTTATGGTTCCCTCATCCTTATCTCGGACCGCTCAATTGCACCTGATGCAGATTTGGATTAATATTTTAAGCACTAATTGTCATTATGTTTCGCCCATGGTTAGCGTTACCTGATTCAGACTTTCCGGTGGTATCATCAAAATTAACCAGAGAAAATGAATTCTGGAATGTTTATCTTTTGGCCGGACATGTTCATATTCTTCTACGTTCATCTGCAAAAAGTGAAAGAGGAAAGCGATATTTAATTATTAAATACCAAATGTCACCGTCTGAAGTAGATTAATGTTCCTACTCCTAGAGAAGCTCAAAAGCAAAGGCCGTCTCGCCATAGCTAAGCAACCTACGATTCCTGGTATTTTATTACCAGCACACTTGTTTTTTTTTTTAATTATTGTGTAATAGATTATTTATATTACATATTATACGATCGATAAATTAGAAAAAAATTCTCAATCATAATGTTAACTTTACATACAATTCTCATGTTCAAAAAAATTTTATTTCCACTCCCTGCATGTAAAATATTACTTATTTCAACTCCCTCATGCAAATATTGATATCTAAATTGTCCTAAAATTTTTTAGATACCAAAATTTCAAAATTGAGTATAATTCTTCTTAAAGTAAGTACTTTATATTAAAAATCGAGTATATTTTTTATCAAAATTGTCCCTCTTATTTTTTAAGTATAAAAAGTCTAAAAATAAATATAATTCATGTTAAATTCAGTACTTTACACTATAATCTAGTACTCTATATTAGGATCGAGTATATTTTCTATCGAAATTAATCCTCATATTTTTCGGTATAAATAGTCTACAAATGAGTATAATTCCTATTAAATTCAGTACATTAAATTAAAATCGAGTATATTTTGAGATAAAAAAAGAATCGTACTCAATTTGATAGAAAATATATTAGATTCTAAGTTAATATACTCAATTTAAGAGAATTTATATTGATTTTTAGATTTTTTATACCGATAATTAGGTAAAGATATTTAATTAAGGAGTGAAAATAAAAATTTTCATGAATAAAAATTATATGCAAAAATTTATTTATCAGACCGCATATAAAATTATCCCTATACGATATTGTATAATAGATTGATTACTACTTTTTGTGACAGAACACTTGTTTACAGCAACGAGTTGCTTCGAAAGTTGAAGATACACAGCAAGGTCTGCACGAAAGGGATGAATTGATGTGACAACAGTTCTTCACGGAAGGCTGTTTTCTGATTCAACATTCGACACAAAATTCCATATGCAGAAACTCCATACATGAAATAAGATGCAACAATTCTGATCGAAGAACTCTTTACAGCAAAGAGTTGATAGATACTTCAGGTTTAGAGAACTTGTTTACATGGAGTAACAGATCATTGTTGTTTCATAGTTCCTTAAAAAAAGGGTTTTTTTCAACCCCAAAAATGTCCAGATTCAAAATATTCACAATCTCCTCTGCTTTATTTATGAACCAATCGACGACGTCGTCAATGCAGAACTTGATTCTTCAATCCTTTACCAGTTCTGATACCCATCCCAAGTCCGGCACCGTCTCCGCTGCTTCCTCCTCCTCCTGCCTCCTCCGGCACTCAAGAAGCTTCTCCGTCAAACGCCAAGGAGCTCCTACTGCTTCCTCTGCTACGTCTCGGGTTTCTGCCGCGGGAAGAGTCCTCGCAGGGAATGCTGAGAACCTCGGCGCCCTTCTCCTCGTTCCAAACTGCGTCACAGATCTCAGATTGCTCAGCCTCAGCTTGGTCATCGCCCCCATCACCTCGTCCATCGCCATGGGCGACATGGGCGGCGAAGAGCCATCAGACCGTGGCGACATGGGGAGAGGCGCCAAAGTAGATTTCGGAGACGCAGACAGCAGAGTTACGGCGTCACCCTTGCCAGGCGATGTGGGACTCGTGGGCAGGACGATGCGAAGCTGCTCCTGGGAGTGTGCGAAGAAGCAAACGCGGCGGAGGCACGCGGCGCCGTCCTTGCAGGGTCGCGTCCGGTAACGCGACGGGTGGAGCCAGGTCTCGAACACGCCATGGGCGTACTCGCAGTCCTCGCCGCGGCGACAACCTCCGCCTCGGCGAAAGTCAGGGCAGGGGGTGCCGGTGTAATGGAACCTCCGCGGGTCGCGACGAAGGGCCTTCTCGCCCGAGTGAGCGTAGGGGCACTTGGTCCAGTCGTGCGACCGCCTGCTGGGGCACCGCCGGACCTTGAACTCGTACATATGGAAATCGTCGCAGCCGAACACGTCGGCCGCCGAGAAGTCAGGGGAGGAGTCTTCGTCGCAGGGGATGAAGAGCTGGAGTGCGAGTGCGACCTCGCCAAGGAGGTGAGGGGGCAGATCGCCGGAAAGGCCAGCGACGCCAGTGACAGGGAGCCCTATGTAGGGCTGCATCGCAGAGACATGGTGGTCGGAGAGGGACCAAGGAAGGACCTGAGCAGCCGGGGCGCGGCGGACTTGCTCGCAGGGCACCATTTATGGGACTAAGATTAGCGATTCGACGACGGCTGAAGGGAACAGGGAAAGAGCGCAGAGAAGGATACCTCGTTTTATAGTGACGCAGGAAACCGACGTCGATTAGCGGCGGGGGAGGGGGGCGCCACTTATATCACGAGTCTATCCGCGAAAAAGTAATGGAGCCCACAAGAAGGTTTAAGCACCCACAGGATTGTGCTCACTTTCTTCAGTCGCGCCTGAAGTCGTAGCTGGGCTTTGCAATTTCCGCCGATGCAGGCGTGGCAGTACGTTGCGAGGTGTGAGCGGCGGGGAGATCTCGTTATCTCGTGAGGCTGCAGGCTGAAGCGGAGGACACGTGGAGGCAAGTGAAGGGATGGGTGCAGGACGTGGATAGATGCGCCAGACGTAGACCGGGTACTTACTGTGGGCCCTTTTAAGGTGGCTCGATGTTTTGTCCATAGTTTCCGCCGAATAATAAGTAAAACTTCCGAATTATTCAAAATTTGTATTCTTCTAGAAATATATTTTTTTAAAAAAAAATCCAGAAAATTTTAAATTTGTTCTCAGCATTCAAATTCCATTTTATTAAGTCTCTCCTGATTTGATTGCTTCTGACAAAAGAGATTTCGATTGATCAACTAATTTTTGTTCTAGTCTTTCGTCGATCTTATTTGTAAAAGCATTATGCTAAAAGTATAATTTTCTATTATTAGTGGATGTAAATTTAATAATTTGGATTACATAGTGGCATTCTTATCTTGATTCCTGCATAGATTAGCATTGCACCAACGTTCGGTGGATTTTCTCGTCTTCCATTCGGGTTTTGGATGATGGAATGCAAACCCGTTTCAACTCGAATACGGAGTTTGTAGTCGGATCGGACCCTGCTACATTAACAGGTCTATCTGGGGTTTTTCATTGAGCCCAACGATGTAATGAAGTGAACACGGCTGATGATACGAATCTCAACCGCTAGATTTTAATCTAACAGCTAAGATTCTACGACTTGATCATGTGATTAGCCTAAACAGACTCTTCATGATTAATATACTTTAAATATTTACATTATATCATGATTAATGCTAAAGACAGTTCCTCGAATGTATTTAGTGACTAGTGCATGAGATAAAACGTAATGATTCTGGCCGTGGGAACTGGGGAACTACAACTGATGAGACATCTGCACAATTGTGAGTAAGCACATTGAAATTTAGGAAGCGCTACTGATGTAAGTGTATATATGCTTGCTTGTGTGATTATAATCATATTTTTTTTTCTGACATAATTGAATAGGAGATGACTTTGGAGGAGTATGAGAAATTAAAGGAGGAGAAAAGAGAAGCTTTACTTGCAATGCAGAGTGAAGAGAGAAAAGTTGAATTTGATGAGTTGCAGTCGATGAAGCAATTGTCGGTCAAGAAAGAAAATGGAGTTTCCATTAAATTGGTATGTGTCGTTTATTATTTATTTTTTAAAACAAATTTATGCCTATTTTATTACAAGCCTGATGCTAGTCGATGCAATGTCTACTTGCAGGGTACTGGTAAGGCCAGAGGAAAGAAGAAAGAAAACATTGATGGGGAAGAGAAGGGCAAAAAGGAAATACAGTGGCCACTTGCCGACTTGGTTTATCAGTACACAACATCTTCTCATGTTTTATGACGGACGAGAATCCTTTGTTTGTAGCCGATGAGCATCACTGAGTTCTTTAACCCGACTAATGGTGGTGGTAGATACAACACTCCGGGAGGCCGTGGGCGTGGACGACTGAGAGGTGGTAGAGGGCAACAATTTGGAGGTAATTTTGATGATGGATCTTCAAGCCCTACAGCTGCTCCCGCCATTGAGGATCCTGGAGAATTCCCCACCCTCAGTGGGAAGTGAGAGCAAAGTATATTTAGCTTGAAACCAAACAGAATCTCAACAAAGTATGATTGTCTGTTACACCTGATCAAAAGTGGAATCTTGTCGAAACATTTAGCTGGGATTCAACCCATGAACTCCCCATCAGGCTCATCACATGTCCGTTCAAATGAAACAAGTGAAGATACACCATACACTTCTATGCCCATCACTTAAAAGCATTTAATCTTCTTGCGTCAGTTGGACGCTTAGAGCATCTCCAACCGGTGCCCTTTTACACCATTTTGGTGTAAAAAGGGCACCATATCCTCTACAATGGTGACCCCAAAAATTACACCAAAATGGTGTAAGTAAACAGTGCAGCACCATCTTGGTGCCGCACTGTTCACTTGCACCATTTTGGTGCAAGTAGATATTTTTTTAATATAAAATATCATAATAGACAAATTATATTTAAAATATTTTTAAATATTATAAATTAATATGATTTAATTTAATTGAATTTATTATATAAATTTTATATATTATAAATTTCAATTAAATATATATTATAAATTTTAATATTGGTTATGTTGCTAAGATTATAAATATATTAAAATTTATAATATTGGTAATTTCATAACAAACACACAATTAAATATTTAAATTTCAAAATACATAACAATTAATTTTAATTTTCTTGTAACTAAAAACATAATGTCATAAAAATTAATAGTAATTATTATCGTAATAAAAATATTTAACAAATTAATATGTATGTTGAATAATAAATTATAAGATGAAAAAATAAAATATTCTAAAGAATATTCTTTTTAGTGTAGGAAATGGTGTCTCATGGTTGGAGTTGGAAAAAATTTTGGTGCTCAAATGACACCAAATTAGTGTTGAAAGTGCACCAAAATAGAGTTTGTGGTTGGAGATGGTCTTATCCTCGCTGCTTTCCAGCTAACATGCAGCAAAAAAAAAAAAAAAACAAAAAAAGAGCAATGTCTGTCTAAACAATCCAAGGAACTGAAAACTGATGACCACAACTGTACTCTCTGTGGGTGTTTGTCCTCTTTCTTTTAGGTCTTGGAAGAAGAATTGCAGTGCAAGCATATTAAGGACCTGTGGGGACATTGTTTTAGGGCAATCAAATTCGTACCACGCATCATAAATGCCAACAAAAATGGCATTTATTTGAGTGCGGGCTTCTTGATGGATGTATGCGTGTAGTAGTGCCGGTAACTTTACGCTGCTGTAATGCAAATTCTTCAAGCGTCTAATTTAGTGAGCTTCTGATCATTTATTAGCTCTATCGATGGGCCCATGGATGATTTTAATCCAAATATTAACTCCAACTGCTCTAAAAAAACATTTAAATAAGCAAATAAACCATTAAAAAGGAAAAAATAATCTTCACCACAAATTTAGTTATAAATTTTCTTTGATAATTTGAGCTATAGTAAATATGGAGGGGTTCACTACTTAAATCAGGACATTAACGTCTGATACGCTAATAAAGATAGTCAACTACCATTCAAATTCATGCAAAGTCATAAACAATTCACATTTTCAATACGAGTTTTAAATTTTAATTTTAAAACCGACAAGTAAGTTAACTAGTTTTGCTAGCGTGGAAGGGAAGTGACGTCCGCTGCCACACGACACGTGGTTTGTACTTACTCTGAGCTGCTCTTGGTGCCTCCTGCTAGAGACATGTCCTTGAGCTTACTTGCGCCGCATTATTTTATTGTTTTTAAAGATATAATTTGCCTAAATACATTTTAATTTAATAATAAATAGCGAAAATAGCTGATAAAAATTATACTAAATAAAATATGATCGAGGAGGAAATGGAAAAAGTTGGACCGGATTGATTCTAAAATGCTAATTCCGGCTCACCGCCACCCACAAACGAATCATCCTCCACGAATCCCGCACCGACCGGTTCGTCTTCCTCCTTTGTCCCCCCTTCCTTTTTTTATACGCCAGCAGCATGGAGCGAGCGAGCTCACTCACTCACTCATCCATGGCGTCCACCGCTCCTCCTCTTTCCCTCCTCTACTCTCTACTCCTCCTCCTCCTCGTAGTAGCAGGTAATGGAACTTCCAAGCCCCTGCAGCGTCAAACCCTCCTCGTTACTCCTCTTAGAAGCCCTGCAACCGTCGTTCCAGAGGAGGACGAGGCTCCAAGCATAGCAACGGGGGTGGACTCCGAGTCCGAGGCGACCCTTTCGCCCTCCTCCTTCCACTTCGAGCTCTCACACCGTGATTCCCTCCTTGCCGCGACGGCCTCTCCCGAGCAGATCTTCAGCCTCCGCCTCGACCGTGACGCTGAGCGGGTCGAATCCCTCCGGCAAATGCTCGCGGAGGTGGCTGCCCCGCTTCCTCGTAACGTCACTGGACGGCGGGGGTTCAGCAGTAAGGTGGTGTCCGGCCTCACGCAGGGCAGCGGCGAGTACTTCGCCAGGATCGGGATCGGCACGCCGCCGAGGTACGTCTACATGGTGCTCGATACCGGCAGCGACATCGTCTGGCTGCAGTGCGCCCCGTGCCGGCGCTGCTACTCCCAGTCCGACCCGATCTTCGACCCTCGAAGATCCCGCACTTACGCCGCCGTACCCTGCGGAACCCCGCTATGCCGCCGCCTGGACGTGGCCGGCTGCGACACGCGCCGCCGGAGCTGCCAGTATCAGGTCTCGTACGGTGACGGATCCATCACCATGGGTGAGTTCTCGACCGAGACACTCACTTTCCGGCGAAGTGTCCGTGTCCCGCGCGTCGCTCTTGGATGCGGCCATGACAACGAGGGCCTCTTCGTTGCCGCTGCGGGTCTCCTCGGCCTTGGTCGTGGAAGCCTCTCTTTTCCGTCCCAGGCTGGCCGACGGTTCGGCCGGATGTTTTCATACTGCCTGGTAGATCGCACCTCTGCCGGTGCTCCAAACCGGTCATCCACGGTGGTGTTCGGGAACTCCGCCGTGCCCAGGGCCTCTTCGCGAGTGGCCTACACTCCCATGCTGCGAAATCCCAAGGTGGATTCTTTCTACTACATCGAGCTCACAGGAGTGAGCGTCGGCGGCACGCGCGTGCCCGGCGTCCTGGCGTCCGACCTCCGCCTAGATCCCTCGACCGGAAGGGGAGGCGTGATCATCGACTCGGGAACGTCAGTGACGCGACTGGCGCGGTCGGCATACCAAGCGCTGCGCGATGCCTTCAGGGCCGGGACGACAGGCCTGAAGCTGGCGCCTGGCGGTTTCTCCCTCTTCGACACATGCTACGACCTCTCCGGGCGGACGGAGGTCAAGGTTCCCACGGTGTCGCTGCACCTCGCCGGCGATTCGGCTGTGTCGCTGCCGGCGGAGAACTACCTCATCCCGGTGGACACCAGGGGCACGTTCTGCTTCGCGTTCGCTGGGACTGACAGCGGCGTGTCCATCATCGGCAACATACAGCAGCAAGGGTACCGTGTGGTGTTCGACAGAGATAGGTCGAGGGTAGGGCTCATGCCGCGAGGATGTTGACGGCGGCTGCCGATATAGGCCACCGGCGCTTGAAGCAACTTTTTTTTCACCTAAATTTTTATCCAATTTACTTTTTCGAGTAGCTGCCCAACCTGCAGCAGAGTGCAGCGCGCACATGGGAGGTCGAATTAACTCTCCCCTACCCTCGCCCTTGCCCTTTTTAGTAGCCGTTGTATGCATCCACCACCCGTAAAGCATGCCTCTTCTTCCACGCACTTGTCTCTGCTGTTTCCCCTGTTAATGCAACTCTGCACTGGTTTCATCTTAATCTCTGCTTATTCGCAACAGCTGTTGCTCTATTAGATATTGTTTGATAAATAAACAAAGGCATCTGATCTCGACACCTCAAGGTGGTGGTGGTGACTGGTGACTAAAAGGCGAAATTCCCCCTCCAGGACAAGCTTCATGGGATTCTCCAAGGAACCTTTTGAGGTGTCTCGACCATATATACTCTCTTCTGTAACTCTTCCTCCCAGGAATACCATGATACAGAGTGTTGTTTAAGCAAAAATAAAGATACCTATTTATTATTATATAGGCTATTCCTTGTATATTATTAAGGTTTTCTCTTCAAGCCATTGGTCTTTCCATGCTTCATGTCATTAAGATTTTCTTACTGAACAGCTAAATTATTCATTTAAAATGGCAAAAATGCAGATATTAATAAAAAGAAGTTTCAGCGAGTGATACCATGCAATTGACAGATCAACGGCGACATTTTAACTCTGCGAGCATGAACATTCACGATATCAAGTCGTTCCTTTGCCCAGATGGATGAATTCTATCTAAAAGGAAGTGAAATAGTTGAGGTGAATGCGACCAGGTCGAAGTGTTGCAAGATCTCAGCGATGAGCCATATTAGAGATTATTAGTATTAAAGGATGAAGACATATAGAAAAAGTAAAATGCTAATCCAACATGCTCTTTTGACTCTTATGTCATCCTTGAGGAACAAAATATAAAAATTCTAGATGAATTATCCTTAATTCTTTCTAGCTACTACAATTATTTTTTTTTCTAGTGATAACGTGCTCCACGTAATCATGCTATAACATTCATGACAGTTTTACTCTCCAATAAATCCATTGTTATTGATCCGGCAGTAATAATAGGGACCCACCTCTAGGGGAAGTCAACGTCACATGTAAGTCAAAGGGTCGAACGGCCGACCGGAGAAGGGGAGACCGGTCGGCCGAACGGGGTCTTATCAGAGTCAAAGGCACCCGGCGAGGAGGCAGGGTTCCGACGCTCATGGAACAGGGTCGACTGGCCGATCGGGGAGCCCACTCGGCCAGGCAGAAAACAACAATACTGTGAACAGTCAGTAGAGCACGCGATCAGAAAACTCCCGAGCGGACCAGTATCGTAGACCAGTCGGACGTAAGGAGACGCCCGACCGGCCGGACGCTCTACATAGAAACAAAAGATACAAAAGGACAAGGGAAACATCTTTCTCTGACAACAGGCATGTTCTACGACCAGGCCATACTCAGAACCTTACGACAGAGGGATCCGCTGTCCCATCAGAGACGTGCTCAGACTGTAGCAATATGGTGTCAGGTAAGCTCCTCTGACAAGCTCATACTACGGTATGGGAAAGGACACGTGTACACCTTGGTGGGTGTGCACTCGCTTTGTTGAAAATTGGACCAACAAATAAGTAAATAAATTACTTGTCTTATACTAACAATAGCAACACTACAACATCTTTTTGTGGATCACTCACAATTCTAAGACAAAGAAGAAAAAAAAACTTTGACTCACAAATTGGTATTTGATTGATGAATGAAACTAAATACAAGGTAGAGTATTTATAGTACTCTTCATACAATCTGGACCGTTTAATTAAATTAAATCCTAGCCATTGAAATTCTAATTCTTATCCATGAAATGAGAAAAACACTCTTGACCACACATTTAATTTTATCTTTTACCAAGTCGTCATCTTTATCTATTAGAAAAATAAATAATTAAATAGCAAATCTTATCTATAACTCTTATCTTTTATTGGATAAGTTTTATCCTTTATTTGGGTTGAAGTTGATATTTAACACTCCCCCTCAACACCAACCCTTTGTATTATGCCGAGTTGATCATGAAACCTTTTGAATTTGCTGGCGCTCAAGCCTTTTGTGAACAAATCTGCAACTTGATCATCTGTACTGATTTGTCTCATCTCAATTTCTTCTTGGAGAACTTTTTCTCTGATAAAATGATAGTGCACTTCAACATGTTTAGTTCTTGCATGAAAGATCGGATTTTCCGCCAAACGAATTGCCGATTGATTGTCACAATATATTGGAACTGCATAATCAACTGGTTGATGTAGGTTATTTAATAGTTGAATCAACCATGTGGTTTCTTGAGCTGCCATTGCTGCTGCTCGATACTCAGCTTCAGTGCTTGATAATGATACAGTTGGTTGTCTCTTGCTGCACCAAGAAATTACTCCAGAACCAAGTTTAAATAAATAACCAGTTGTTGACCTTCTGGTGTCATGATCTCTTGCATAGTCAGCATCACAGTAACCAACTAACTTACAGTCTCCAATTCTTTTATACACAAGACCATAATCAATTGTGCTCTTCACATATCTTAGTATTCGTCGAACTGCTTCCAAATGAGGCTTCATTGGATTTTGCATGTACCGACTTATTACACTAACTGCATAAGAAATATCAGGTCGAGTTAAGGTTAAGTAGATGAGACTGTCTACCAATTTTTGATACATAGTTGTATCTTCTAAGCTCTTTCCTTCATGTGCACACATTCTGAAATTTGATTCCACAGGTGTTGAGATTGGTTTGCAGTCGAGCATTCCGAACCTTTTCAACAAGTCTTTGGAGTACTTTTGTTGACAAAGGAATATTCCTTTTTTTGTGCGGTCAATCTCTAAACCAAGAAAATGCTTGAGTTGTCCAAGTTCTTTCATTTGAAATCGGACTGATAAATTCTCTTTTGTCTGAAGAATTTCTGATCCATCATCACCGGTGATGACTAAGTCATCAACATATACAAGCACGATAGCTAGTTTTCCTTCATTTGATTTGACAAATAGGCTATGATCCTGTCCGAACCAAGAGTCAGTGGACGCTGGGCACGTGGCGCTCTCTGCTGGATCCTCGAGTGCTCCGGCGAACCTGCAACAAAACCGAGCCGGGAGGGGTGTCCCGGCGACGGTCCTCCGACGCTCAAGTCAGGCGAGGAATGACAAAAAGGTGGCCTCAAGATGAAGACGTGCATCCCTCCGGTGAAGAAATTGAGGCCTTATATAGACCCCTCGAAGAAGCCTGGGCGCGCCAATCAAAGCAATCACCTGCATTTGACCATGCCCAGGCATGGGTCTGTCAGAAGGGCCATGCCCAGATATAGATCCGTCAGAAAAGGCGTCCCTGAGGCCATACTGCTACTGTATCAACCTTTCCATGATGTGACGGCAAGATCCTCCATCGTGCGATCTTGTGTACGGCCTAATCATCAAACATGCTTCTACCGATATCCCATATCCCGAGCCGAGCGCATAGGCCGCTCGACCACCTTTTTGTCCCCTCGCCCTTATTTTGTCCGGGCGGGTTGCCCGCTCGGCTCTTTGGCCCCTGCCGTTCGGGCTCCCGGTCGGCCCTTCGATCCTCCTGCCTTGGCGTCGGACACCCAACCCCATGGATGGGTTATCTCTAACTCCGCTCGGACCAACCCGGCTGATCGGCTCGGCCATTAACCGCTTAGTCAGCCCTTCATCGGTTCTCAAGCTAAGACCCTTCAGGAAGTGGGTCCCCCATTCTTACTGCCGGATCACTTGCCTTCCCTTCAAGTCTAGTCGAAGGAGGCAGTGAGTCCGACTGACTGGACTATATGTGTCCGAGAATTGCCGCTCTCCATCTTCGGCCCTTATGCCGGATTCAGCCGCTCGGCTCTTCGTTTCGGATGCCTTGTTGTTCAACGTGGACGTTTGCTTGCTTAAATCTTCTCGAAAATCGCGCAAATCCTTCCCATTAAGTCGCAGCATGCGCGGTATGACGCGCATTAATTGCGCCTAGTGGCAAGGCGCCACGTGGCTCTTCTCACGTGGCGGCGATGCTTAGTACGATGGGACGCGATTGCTTTGAAATAGACGGTCGGATGAGGGCCTCGTCTTTCGTGACCTGCATCCGACGGCGGAGGCCAACCAACCTCGGCAATATAAAGCCTCCGTCTTCTCCCTTCGCCGCATGCTTGCTCGTGCTTCCTCCGTCTGCCTCCCCTGCCGCTGTAGCCTCCGACGATCCAGTCCCAGTTTTCGGCTGCTACCTTTTCCCCGGTGATCTTTTCCGCCCGTTTCCTTCTCAGTGAGTCTTCTTCCTTCACTTACTAGGTTTTCCCTGCTCATTTCGCCTCTTTCGCTCCCCTTCTTTCGATTTCTTGCTATCCTCTTGCCTCTCCGAGATGGCAAGTTCCTCTGAACCCGCCACCAACGTTCACGGTCCCTGGTATATGACCATGGAGAGTCGGCTTGATGAGGAGGGTGCTCGGCGCCTTGTTCGGACGTATGGGATTCCCAACAACTATGAAATAATTATAGCCGACCCGACTGACCGACCGCATGATCCGCCGATCGGCACAATCTGTTTCTTTTTAGACCAATTCCAAGGTGGCCTTAGATTTCCTACCCATCCCTTTATTGTAGAGGTTTGTAACTATTTTCGCATCCCGCTCGGCCAACTTGTGCCGAATTCCTTTAGGCTGCTGAGCGGGGTGGTCGTCCTCTTCAAGCTGCACAGTATCCCTCTTGACCCCAAAATATTCCACTTCTTCTACCCCAAACAATCCGAGCCGGGACTTTCATTTTCCAAAGTAGAATAGGTTTAAATTTTTGATAACATGCCGACCTCCAACAAACACCGAAGGGAGTTTTTTTTTATATCCGACTTCCCGAGCGACCAGAATTCTCGATCCGCTGGTAGCTCGAAGTGGCATCGTAAGCAATCCAGCCTATCTTCATGCAGCGAATTGGTTGTCTGGTCAGCGATACAAGATCGACCAGTTGCTGCTCAAGGGGGTGTTATATATTTTTGGGTTATCTCCCGTTCGGGCCAATCTTCCCTACCGTATGGGTAAGAGACTCTTTACTCCCTTCACCTTTTTTATCTAACTGATTTTAATTTCTTCTATTGCAGCTGAAGTCATGTGGCGCTCCAAAGCTACCGCTCATCTGAAACTGAAGGCCGTGGAGATCGAGGCGGCCACCAAAAAGGAGCTCGCCGAGCGGGGTCTCATCCCCAGCCGCCCGGCAGATGCGGGAGAGGGGGGGCGCAGTCCGCCCCTGAAACAGATGCTGCCCCATCCGCTTCAACGGAGGTTGAGGCGGATCCTGTTTCCTCGGCTCCCGCCGAGCTGGGAATTCCCCCGTCCGGGGATCCACCGCTAGAACTTCGGCGAAAACGTCGAAGAGACTCCGGTCCTCCGCCACCCCAAGAGGGGGAACCACATGAGCCGATCGGCGTAACTTCGTCCGATCGCACGCCGTCGCAGATCGGGACTCCTGTGACATCGCCTCCTGCGCAGCCCACCGACTCTCCTCCCCGGACTCGTCGCCGCTTACATCGGTTGGGCGAAACTTCCACCATAGGGGAGTCCTCTGGCCAGGCGACTGCAACTGAAGAAGCGCCGACCGGCCACCCAACCATCAAGACCACCCTCCGATTCCCATCGGAGGAATATTTACTGTCCGCCGATCGGCCCTCAAGTCCCGTTCACGAAATAACCTTGACGGGCCCGCTTGCCAAGCTTTTGAGGACGCGCAGATTCAAGCGGCCCTCATGACGCCCAAGCAGCTTGGCGACAACAACATCAGGTATTCATTTTCTTCCTATTCCATGCCACTATTTGATTCCTGATTTCATTATTTCCTTTACAGTGGTGAGCAAATCGCCACTAGCCGTTGGCTAGCCGAGCTGGAGGGTCTCTGGAAAAACTTCAATTGTCGGGGTCCGTCGACGAGCGGGAGAAACAAACCTCGAGGCCGAATGAAGGTGCCGATCCGTCATGGAGGTGGCCCGACTCAAGACTTGGTGAAGAAGCGGACGGGACGTGAAGCGCTGGCGAGGCGAGCGATTGCTGATCCGGATAAAATGAAAGTCAAGTCCGGCCCTACATCGCAAAAAGAAGCTAGAGGTCGAGCTGAATGCCGAGCGAGAGATCCGTTCGGCAGAGCGCACAAAGGCCGAGGTGGACTTGAAGGCTGTTCAAGACACCTTAACCGCTTCCCGAGTGGCACTCAGAAAATATAAAGAGGGTGAGCCGAGTCGCCTAGCAGCCGCGCGCCAGGAATACCTCCACTCGGAGAGGTTCGGCCTAAAATTCGGTGGCAACGTCTATTCCACTTTCGCCGAAGCGGTCAAGGTCACCGTGACATACTTGAAGAAAGGGGGCCACCTTCCCGAGGGAATGCATATTCCCGCTTCCGACCTGGCGGCCATGATTGATGATATTCCTGACGCCTTTTTCAGCTTTGAAGACCCTGAGTGAGGCGGGTTATTTCGAGTACCTTCTGTATTTCATCCGCTCGGCGGATGTAAAATTTTTGTGCGTGCCGTTCGGCATAATTCTTCTTCTAAAGAAACCCTGCTCCTTTGTTTGTTTTCCTACTCATTGTCCATAATATTCTTCTGTTTGCTTAACGTTGATACTTAGAGTCAGTCCCGCTCTTAAGGGTTCTCCTTCACGCGTCCGATCGGCTTGGCACATTGCATAGGGTCCGAGCGGGGTAGCCTACTCACTTTGCACGTATCCTGCCTGCGTGAAGTCCACAAAGCCGAGTATCGAAGGACCAACTCCCAATCGGGCCTGAATTTTTTAATATTTGTAGTTTCCACGGTCTTACTTTGATATTCGTTCTTCCGCTCGGGAGGTTTATAGCCATCGGCGCGGCTCTCGATTTTTAACGACGGTGCTCGTCGGCGCGGATGTTTATAGCCGATCGGCGCGGCTCTCGATTTTTAACGACGGTGCTCGTCGGCGCGGATGTTTATTGCCGATCGGCGCGGCTCTCGATTTTTAACGACGGTGCTCGTCGGCGCGGATATTTATAGCCGATCGGCGCGGATCTCGATCTTTAACGACGGTGCTCGTCGGCGCGGATGTTTATTGCCGATCGGCGCGGCTCTCAATTTTTAACGACGGTGCTCGTCGGCGCGGATATTTATAGCCGATCGGCGCGGCTCTCGATCTTTAACGACGGTGCTCGTCGGCGCGGATGTTTATAGCCGATCAGCGCGGCTCTCGATTTTTAACGACGGTGCTCGTCGGCGCGGATGTTTATAGCCGATCGGCGCGGCTCTCGATCTTTAACGACGGTGCTCGTCGGCGCGGATATTTATAGCCGATCGGCGCGGCTCTCGATCTTTAACGACGGTGCTCGTCGGCGCGGATGTTTATAGCCGATCGGCGCGGCTCTCGATTTTTAACGACGGTGCTCGTCGGCACGGATATTTATTGCCGATCGGCGCGGCTCTCGATCTTTAACGACGGTGCTCGTCGGCGCGGATGTTTATAGCCGATCGGCGCGGCTCTCGATTTTTAACGACGGTGCTCGTCGGCCTTCCGCTCGGAGGGTTTATAGACGCCGGCTCGTCTCTACGGTTTAACGTCTGGGCTAGACGGCCTTCGAGGTTGACTCCTTACCAGGTCAAGCGACCTTGGCCTTCATATCCCGCGCTTGAACAATATTTATGCCCGGCCGAACAGCACGGGTCATTCGCTTGCGAACCTGATCGGCAGGGAGGCTTTCATTATTCGGGTGCTTGGCTCGGATAATCCCTATGCCCCTTTTACCCAAGAACGTACTCCTGGCCGAACGGCTCAGGGTCTGCTCCGAGCATTTTGGCTCGGATAATTTATATCCGTCCGAATGGTACGGGGCTTCCGTTTTTAGAGCGTTTGGCGCCAATTTGATCCGTATACCTCCGGCCGAGCGGTTCGGGGCCTTCGTTGTCGAGCACTTGGCTCGGAAAACCATATACCTGGCCGACCGGCTCCGGCCTTCGCTCCAGGCAATAACCTCCCTCTATCATCCTGAGCAGCGCAGGGCTTTGGTTTCCTTCCTGCCACACTAGTATGCAGCCCGGCCGAACTGCTCGGGATCTTCGATTTCGAATGCTGCTTTTATTCTATACGCAGCCCGGCCGAACGGCCTGGGGTCTTCGGGTCCGAGCTCCCGGCTCGGATACAAACCTCCCGGCCGATCGGCTCGGGGGCCTTCGGGTTCGAGCTCCCGGCTCGGATACAAACCTCCCGGCCGATCGGCTCGGGGGCCTTCGGTTTACGATGATAATGCCTTATATTCGCTCTTTTGACTTTTCATCTCTGCATTTCAAGTATTTAGTCGAAAAATGAAATACACAGGGTGATTTACAGTGATACACCTTTCACCCCGCCCGGTAAGGCTGGAGGTGGTTCGCGCTCCACGGCCTATCTAGCTGCCGTCCGTCCTCATCCTCCAGATAATACGCGCCCGAGCGGAGCTTTTCGATGATTTTGAAAGGGCCTGCCCATGGAGCTTCAAGCTTGCCGACGTCGCCGACCGGCTTGACTTTCTTCCAGACAAGATCGCCGACTTGGAACGATCTGGGAATTACGCGCCGGTTGTAGTTTTGCTTCATCCGCTGACGGTATGCCATCAGCCGAACGGACGCCTTTGCCCTCTCCTCTTCTACCAAGTCCAGCTCCATGTTTCTTCGTTCGGCGTTGTCATCATCCTGGCTGACTCAACGCCGACTTCGACCGGTATGACAGCCTCACCGCCATATACCAAATGGAACGGTGTGACTCCCGTCCCTTCTTTTGGTGTCGTTCGGATAGCCCACAAGACGCTCGACACTTCATCCGGCCAACTCCCTCCCAAATGGTCGAGCCGAGCGCGCAGAATACGAAGAATTTCCCGGTTGGCGACTTCAGCTTGACCGTTGCTTTGAGGATAGGCCACGGACGTGAAATGTTGCTCAATGCCGTAGCTTTTGCACCAATCCTCTAACATCTTCCCTATGAACTGCCACCCGTTGTCGGACACTAGTCGGCGAGGGATGCCGAACCGACAAATGATGTGTTGCCAGATGAATTTTTTAACCATTTGTTCAGTGATTTTTGCCAGCGGCTCGGCCTCCACCCACTTGGAGAAATAGTCTACCGCCACTAGTAAAAATTTCCTCTGCCCGGTCGCCATCGGAAATGGACCCACAATATCCATTCCCCATTGATCGAACGGACATGAGATGGTTGATGCCTTCATCTCCTCTGCCGGTCGGTGGGAGAAGTTGTGATACTTCTGGCATGAAAGGCATGTAGATACTGTCCGAGCGGCATCTGTTTGTAAAGTTGGCCAAAAGTATCCGGCCAAGAGGATCTTCTTGGCCAATGAGCGTCCGCCCGGATGACCACCGCATGATCCTTCTTGTACTTCCTGGAGGATGTAAGCTGAGTCCTCCGAGCTTACACATTTCAGCAAAGGGCGCGAGAAAGTTTTCTTGTAAAGCTGATCTCCGATGAGTGTGAACCGACCGGCTCTTCTTCTGAGGAGCCGGGCTGCATATTCATCGGATGGTGTGGTGCCCGAACGGAGGAATTCTATAATAGGTGTCCTCCAGTCACTTGGAAATGCGAGGCCTTGCATCCGGTCGACCTGCGCCACCAAAGTCTTTTTCAATTGGTTGCTGTGACGACCGGCGTTATTGAGCTTGCTAGTTTGGCTAACTCATCGGCAGCCTGGTTCTCCGCTCGGGATCTTCGAATAAGCACCTCTCGGAAAGTAGCTTTGAGTTTTCAAAGGCCTCGGTAGAGTTTGAGCCAACACGCTTGATTTCAAAGGTGCTTGGAAAGTTGCTGAGCGGCCAACTGTGAATCAGAATAGAGTGTCACCCGAGCTGCTCCCACATGCCGTGCTGCCTGCAATCCGGCTATGAGGGCCTCATACTCTGCTTCATTGTTAGTTGCTTTGTAATCTAGCCGGACGGATAGGTGCATCTTTTCTTCATGAGGTGAGAGTAGTAATATTCCGATCCCACTTCCAAGCCGAGTGGAGGATCCATCCACATATATTCTCCACATAGCTTCCGGCTCTGGCCTTTGCACTTCGGTCACAAAATCAGCCAAGGATTGGGCTTTAATCGCCGAGCGGGGCTGATATTGGATGTCAAATTCACTCAATTCTGTCGTCCACTTGATAAGTCGTCCAGACGCTTCTGGATTCAACAGCACTCTTCCAAGTGGACTGTTTGTCCGGACAATAATGGTATGAGCCAAGAAATACGGTCGCAGGCGCCGAGCGGCTAGAACTAAAGCAAAGGCCAACTTCTCCAGCCCAGTGTAACGAGATTCAGCATCTTTTAAAATGTGGCTTAGAAAATACACCGGCTGTTCTTCGCCGTTCGCCCTCACAAGTGCTGAGCCTACAGCATGCTCAGTTGACGACAGATACATATAAAGTGACTCACCCCCGACCGGCTTGGCTAACACTGGTAGAGAATTAAGATATGTCTTCAACTCTTCAAATGCTCGGTCACATTCTTCATCCCACTAGAATTTAGTAGCCTTGCGCAGGATCTTGAAGAATGGCAGGCTCCGGTCGGCGGTTCTGGAGATGAATCTCGATAGAGCGGTTATCCGACCGGTCAACCTTTGCACTTCTCTTGTATTTCTTGGGGGCGGCATGTCTTGCAGTGCTTTAATCTTGCTGGGATTTGCTTCAATTCCCCGCTCGGTCACTATATACCCCAAGAAACGCCCTCCTTTGGCTCCGAACAGGCACTTTTGGGGATTTAGTTTGACTCCATATTTGCGCAGCGTTCGGAAGGTTTCTTCCATATCCTTGAAAAGATCGGCCGCTCGGACGGATTTGATAAGAATGTCATCCACATAAACTTCCAGATTCCGCCCGATCTGCTCCTTGAAAACCTTGTTCATCAAGCGTTGATAGGTGGCTCCGGCATTCTTCAATCCGAACGGCATCACATTGTAACAATATGTGCCGTCAGCCGTTACGAAGCTTACTTTTTCTTGGTCTTCCCGGGCGAGCGGTACTTGATGATATCCTTGGTAAGCATCAAGCATGCAAATTAGTTCGCAGCCGGCTGTGGAGTCCACCAACTGATCTATCCGGGGCAGAGGATAAAAATCCTTGGGGCATGCCTTGTTTAAATCTCGAAAGTCGATGTCCGCCCGGCTTGGAGACCAAGACTACGTTGGCCAGCCAGCTCGGGTACTGCACCTCGCGTATGTGGCCGGCCTTCAGAAGTTTTTCCACCTCCGCCCGAATAATGGCATTCTGCTCGGCGCTGAAGTCCCTTTTTCTCTGCTTCACTGGTCGAGCATCCAGTCGGACATGCAATTCATGTTGCGCCAGGCTCGACGAAATTCCAGGTAACTCATGTGTCGACCAAACGAAGACATCATGATTTCGTTGGAGGCATTGAATCAGCTTCTCCTTCTGTTCTTTCCCCAAATCAGAGGCGATAAAGGTCGTGGACTCCGATCAGGTCGGATGGATCTGGACTTCCTCCTTTTCATCATAAATTAAAGCAGGAGGTTTCTCGGTTATGGCGTGTACCTCAATTCGGGGAGCCTTCCGAGCGGAACAAGCCTCTGCTCGGATCATCTCTATATAGCACCGCCGAGCTGCTAGCTGATCTCCCCGCACTTCTCCTACTTTGTCCTCCACGGGGAACTTTATCTTCTGGTGGAAGGTTGAGACAACTGCTCGGAATTCGCCGAGCGCCGGTCGTCCCAAAATGACGTTGTAGGATGAGGGAGAGTCGACCACCACGAAGTTAACTGTCCTGGTCCTCCTGAGCGGCTCTTCTCCCAGCGAGGTGGCCAGCCGGATTTGTCCGACCGGCTGAACTTCGTTGCCCGTAAACCCGTAGAGCGGGGTCGTCATGGGCAGCAGCTCGACTCGATCAATTTGCAGCTGATCGAACGCCTTCTTGAATATGATGTTGACCGAGCTCCCTGTGTCAACAAATATGCGGTGAATGGTGTAATTTGCTATTACCGCTTTAATGAGCAGCGCGTCGTCGTGGGGCACTTCAACTCCTTCTAAGTCCCCGGGTCCGAAAGTGATTTCCGGCCCACTTGCCCGCTCTTGGCTGCAGCCGACCGCGTGGCCCGCCTTTCTGGCTCGGTTGGAATCTCCTCCGGTCGGCCCACCAGCAATAACGTTGATCTCGCCTCGGGAAGTATTGCTCCTATTTTCCTCCTCCCGAGCGGACGGTCGTGACCGTTCTCTGGACGCCCGGCGATTCTCCTGCCTCGGGGATCGGTGCCGATCGGGTGTCTGCTGGTGTCGCCCCTCGGTGCGGGTCCGGTCAGCTTCATGAGTCCTACGTCTCCTGTCGATGGGAGGCGACCGTCGTTCGGCTTTCCTGGGAACAGGATTGGACACAAAGGGAAGGCTTCGGCAATCCCTCGTGTTGTGCGTATCCGTCTGGTGGAATTTGCAGAACATAGGGGTCCACCTCTTCTTTGGCTTGGGCCGAGCGGCAGCCACTTCTTGTACGTGCGATCTGACGTGAGGGGATCGAATTGCTTCGTGGGTGGCTGCTGGGCGGCGTGCTGTTTCCGCTCGGCATGAACAGGTGCGCGCTCGGCTGGAGTTTCCTTTTTCCGAGCGGCTTGCGCTTCTTCCACATTTATATATTCGTTGGCCCGATGTAGCATGTGATCATAATCTCGGGGCGGCTTTCGGATGAGCGACCGGAAGAAGTCCCCATCCACAAGGCCTTGCGTGAAGGCATTCATCATCGTCTCCGATGTGGCCGTTGGGATATCCATCGCCACTTGGTTGAATCGCTGAATATAGCCTCGAAGCGATTCTCTCGGCTCTTGCTTGATAGCGAATAAGCTGACACTTGTCTTTTGATAACGCCGACTACTGGCGAAGTGGTGGAGGAAGGCCGTTCGGAATTCCTTGAAGCTCGTGATGGATCCGTCCGGCAACCTTCGAAACCACCGTTGAGCCGATCCCGAGAGGGTGGTAAGGAAAACTCTACACTTTACTCCATCTGTGTACTGATGGAGCGTGGCTGTATTATCGAACTTACCCAGATGATCATCCGGGTCCGTTGTTCCATTGTATTCGCCGATCGTCGGAGGCACGTAGTGCTTGGGCAGAGGGTCTCGTAGGATAACCTCCGAAAATTGGCGATTGATCCGCTCGGGGGAGGAGTCCGCTCGGGGAGCTTTCCCCTTCCTGTCATCCCGCCTTGGCATTTCATCTGAGGAAGATCCTCTATCTCTTCGGGCTGGTATGGCTTCAGGGGTGCGAAACAAGGCCCGATGGAATGCGACGGTGGTTGGAGGTGCTTCCGCTCGGCCACCAGACGCAGATGTTGCTTGTTGCTCCGCCCGCTCGGCGGATGCTTTTTGTTTTTGCTCCATGAGTTTGGCGGCCCTCATCTCGACCAGAGCCTCGAGTTCTTCTGTTGAAAGCGTCACCGTGTGTTGTCGTCCAGCCTCGTCCATTGTCTCCGATCGGATGCAAGAGCGTTCCCACAGACGGCGCCAATTTGATCTCAGTGGACGCTGGGCACGTGGCGCTCTCTGCTGGATCCTCGAGTGCTCCGGCGAACCTGCAACAAAACCGAGCCGGGAGGGGTGTCCCGGCGACGGTCCTCCGACGCTCAAGTCAGGCGAGGAATGACAAAAAGGTGGCCTCAAGATGAAGACGTGCATCCCTCCGGTGAAGAAATTGAGGCCTTATATAGACCCCTCGAAGAAGCCTGGGCGCGCCAATCAAAGCAATCACCTGCATTTGACCATGCCCAGGCATGGGTCTGTCAGAAGGGCCATGCCCAGATATGGATCCGTCAGAAAAGGCGTCCCTGAGGCCATACTGCTACTGTATCAACCTTTCCATGATGTGACGGCAAGATCCTCCATCGTGCGATCTTGTGTACGGCCTAATCATCAAACATGCTTCTACCGATATCCCATATTCCTAGCCGAGCGCATAAGCCGCTCGACCACCTTTTTGTCCCCTCGCCCTTATTTTGTCCGGGCGGGTTGCCCGCTCGGCTCTTTGGCCCCTGCCGTTCGGGCTCCTGGTCGGCCCTTCGATCCTCCTGCCTTGGCGTCGGACACCCAACCCCATGGATGGGTTATCTCTAACTCCGCTCGGACCAACCCGGCTGATCGGCTCGGCCATTAACCGCTTAGTCAGCCCTTCATCGGTTCTCAAGCTAAGACCCTTCAGGAAGTGGGTCCCCCATTCTTACTGCCGGATCAGGCTAGAATCTGCAGATGTTACTAAATAACCACTCTAAGTTAGAAATTCAGCAATCTTACCATACCATGCCCTAGGTGCTTGTTTCAATCCATAGAGCGCTTTCCGCAGTTTACACACATATTCAGGATGATGTTGGTTCTGAAAGCCTATTGGTTGGATCATATGAATTTCTCGATCCAATTCTCCATGAAGAAAAGTATTTTTCACATCCATTTGCCACAGATCCCAATCTTTGTTGGTTGCAAGTGCAAGTAGAACTCGTACAGTTATAAGTTTCGCCATCGGACTAAACGTTTCATCATAGTCTAGTCCGTACTGTTGAGAGAAGTCACGAGCTACCAATCGTGCCTTACACCTTTCAATTGATCCATCTGGACGACGCTTTATTTTGTAAACCCATTTGCACGAAATGAGTTTCACATCTCTTGGTTTTGGTATGAGATCCCAAGTCTGATTTTGTTGCAGTGCATCAATCTCTTGTTTCATGGCTGTCATCCACTCAGAACTTTGTGATGCTTTTTCAAATGTCTCAGGCTCTACTGCTTCTTCAACTATGACTGCATTTGCATATTTTGGATTTGGCCTTCGTGTTCTTGTTGACCTTCGGAGTTGAGATTGTGGAGTTAATTCTTCCACTTCATTAGGCCTCTCTTCTTCATTTGGATGTTGATATATACCGGTTTGCCAAGGACTCTGAGCCACTCTTTGCTCTGCATCATTATCATTTGGACCTCCTGATTCATCTGAACCTGATTAAAGTTGAACTATATGCTCCCTCATCTTTTGTTGTACTTTATCTTCAAGGTCTTTAGATTTTGGCAAGACCTCCTTCTCTGTGGTCCACCAAGAAGATGTTTCATCGAACATTACATTTCGTGAAGTGTAACATCTTTCGCTTGTTGGATCGCAGCATTTCCACCCCTTTCTCTGGCTATCGTATCCCACAAAGATGCATCTAATAGCTTTCTTGTCAAACTTACTTCGTAAGTGATCAGGAACAAATACATAACATACACATCCAAATACTCGAAAGTAACTAACTGTAGGTTTTTTGTTCCATAACTTCTCAAAGGGTGAAATAAATTCTAACCTTGGTTGAGGAAGTTTATTGATGATAAAAGCTGCAGTCCTCATTGCTTCAGCCCAAAAACGTCCAGGTACATTCTTCTCATGCAGCATACTCCGACAAATTTCTGCAAGATGTCGGTTCTTTCTTTCTGCTACTCCATTCTGCTGTGGTGTGTTGGCACAAGTGTATTGATGATATACTCGACTTTCTCTCAAGTATTGAGAGAACTCTCTTGAGCTATATTCTCCTCCATTGTCTGTACGCAAGCAACATATCTTTTTTCCCAATTCTCCTTCGACTGACTGCTTGAACTCTTTGAACATTAAGAAGGTATCAGATTTTTCTTTCATAAATAAAATCCACACATACCTTGAGAAATCATCAATGAATGTCACCATATACCGCATACCACCAATTGACGACTGCTTAACATGCCCGAATACATCAGAGTGAACTAACTCCAATGGTTCCTTTGCTTTGAAGTTTGACTCCTGATATGGTAATTGGTGTGTTTTACCATACTGACATCTTGCACATATTGTGTCTGTTCGTATGTCTAGTTGAGGAAGTCCCTTGAGCATTGACTTCTGCATCATCATGTTTAATTTGGAATAGTTAACATGACCTAGCCGCATGTGTCATATAACTGCTGTCTCACTTTTTCTTGTCTTGTCTATATATGCCGACTCTGCTGACATCACGTAGAGCGACTCTAATCGTTAACCCTCCATTGTTAGTGTTTCTGAAATTTTGAGGTTTCGATATACCTTTACATTTTCAGGACCAAATAGAACATAGTGACCTGAAGATGTTAATTGGGCCACAGACAGTAAATTCTTCTTCATTCCTGGGACATGATAGACATCTTGAAGAGACACTTGGTTAGAATTATATCGAGACGTAATTACCGTCTTACCAACATGTGCTATTGGTAACCTTGAGTTGTCGGATGTAACCACCATACGAGCTCCTTTGTATTGAGATAAGTTTTGTAATTTTTCTTTATCACCCGTTATATGATTTGAGCAGCCTGAATCCACGATCCAATCATTTTTGTAGTCAATCTGTTCTGGCATTGTTGTGAGGGCCAAGTCTTTTTCCTTCGTAGCCATCAAAGCTTCAGCATCCCAATCATCTTCGCTATTCTCTTTAGAATTGGAAGTAGCCGTGTTGCTTTGAACGAACCTTTTCTTGGACCAACAATCTTTTGCCATGTGGCCCACCTTCCCACAATTGTAGCACTCGCCAGAAAATTTTTTACGATCACCATAATTCTTCGAGGCTCCTCCTGGACGAGAGCCTCCATTCCCATGATAGATTTTTCCTTTGTCGCCATCCTTTTTAGATCTACCAGTGTGCCGTTTGAAGTTGTCTTTATTTTTGTTGGTGTATAGCGCTTCTTCTTCATCTTTTAGTGAGAGTCCTCCCATTTGCTTAGCCATAGCTTCTTGACCTGCAAGTAAATTTTCAAATTCAAGAAGCGATGGCTGTGTTGGTCATCCTTGTATAGCAGCAAAAAATCCTCGATATTCTGGCCTCAAACCATGAATGATTATTCTTTTTATCCTTGCTTCCCCAATAGGAGCTGATGGATCTAGCTCTGAAATTTCACGACATATCAACTTCACCTTGTGGAAGTATTGGGCAATCGTCTTGTCACATTGCGCTATTGACAATAGCTCGTTCTCCAGAAGTTGCAATCTTGTATCATTCTTCTTTGAAAAAAGTGTAGCAAAGATATCCCACACTTCCTTTGGTGTTTTGGCATCTCGAATGTGCTCCAACATTTCTTCTTCAATTGTGATCTTTAAGGCAAACATTGCTTTACCTGCCTTAATCTTCCATTTTCGCAAAATGCCATTGGCGTCTTCTGCCGGCTGCGTAGCTTCACTACCACCAACCACCTCCCAAAGATCTTGACTTTGTAGGTAAGACTCTATGCATGTTGCCCACGTGTTGTAGTTTTTGTTGTTGAGCTTCTTGATACCTCCTACTACTTGAAGGTCCCCCATCACGTCGAAAGGCTTTGATTATACCAAACAAGTTTGATTAAAAAAACTTGTAAAGCATAAAACTCCTCACAATCTAAGATAGCTCCACCAAGAATAATTCCTGATTAACTTGGCTCTGATACCAATTGTTGAAAATTGGACCAACAAACAAGTAAATAAATTACTTATCTTACACTAACAATAGCAACACTACAACACCTTTTTGTGGATCACTCACAATTCTAAGACAAAGAAGAAAAAAAATTTTGACTCACAAATTGATACTTGATTGATGAATGAAACTAAATACAAGGTAGAGTATTTATAGTACTCTTCATACAATCTGGACCGTTCAATTAAATTAAATCCTAGCCATTGAAATTCTAATTCTTATCCATGAAATGAGAAAAACACTCTTGACCACACATTTAATTTTATCTTTTACCAAGTCGTCATCTTTATCTATTAGAAAAATAAATAATTAAATAGCAAATCTTATCTATAACTCTTATCTTTTATTGGATAAATTTTATCCTTTATTTGGGTTGGAGTTGATATTTAACACGCTTCTCCACAGCCCTATATAAAGGGTCTCACACTTCGCCTGAGGTACGTTTTTTCTGATTCTTGGAGCCACCCCTTTGTTGTCCACTTGTCTGACTTGAGCTTCGGAGGATCGTCGCCGGAAACCCCTTCCCGGTCCGATTTCTTTGCAGGTTCGCCGGAGGTCTATACGACCAATCGGGGATCTACGTCAGCAACGCGGAGAGCGCCACATGCCCAGTATCCGTTGATTCAGCGTTCGGACAGGATCAGTTATGATTACCCCAAAGTTTGATTATTAACCATTCGGTGACAACTCAAACACATAACCAGGCAGTGATTACTTGGTTATATCTTATATTCATAGTCATTCAGTAATAAATTCTGTTGACATGCTCTAGTTGTGAGAATTAAGGATTTACAATGAAGTATAGATTAAAGCAAAAGGGGCAGATAAACTAAATCAGAAAAAAAAACGGGGGATAAAATTGTTCCACTGAACTGAATCAACAGATTGCAGGCTATTTGAGATCCATTAAAAAAAAAAAGTCTGTACTATTGAATTCGTATTCAAGAAGCAATTTAAGCTCTATGGTCGAAAACCAGAGCAATTCATGAAATTTTTTACACAGAAGTTGACAAAAACTCTATCACAAAGTCTATGGACCACTCTTATACCTATGTTAAACCTTTCGACATTATCATAGATATTTGTTGAAAGCAAATACATTATTAAAGACATCTACATACTAATGGCAACATTTTAGTCTGCTAAATAGTTCCGCTAAATGAAGGACAATTAAATTTAACCAACGTTTCTTCTTCCATATGAGATGCTATAAAATTTCACAAGGCTTATGCAGATAGCAAATATCTAAGAAACAATTGGCATTTTCCTAGCGTCAATTGGCACAAACACTAACCTCCTGCAATTCTTCTACCGCATCATCTATCCTGCCACATCACTGTCAATGGATATCTAATGGAATTTGATTCCAGTAGAACCCTGTCAATGGAAGAAAGAATGGCAGTAATTTTTGTGGATGCATGTCTATGAGTTTATTGCAATGGTGTGCGGGAAACAAAGCATATCCACCCATAGGAACTCACATCTACTCAGGCCTGTGGGTTGGAGTTTCCAAATTCAATCCCTTGCCTATATCCTGTCCAAAGCATGTTAGTCAAGCCAAGGAATGTCATTGAAGCATCCAAAACAAAATGATAGTAAAACAATTGTACAAAAAGATGCTGGGAGAGAAAGTAATCGCCCATTGACTGTAATTCTCTGACCTTGAAAGAGTAAACCGAACAAGAAGAACCATTGTGATAAGAACCAGCATAGTGGGTTTTAGCATTTGAAAGCTAGCAGAGACACCACCATAAGTGTAAAATCCATATATTCTGGAGAAAAACCCTCCTTCAGTGAACAAATTTAGGACATTTCCCATATTGGTTCTGCAATACTGGAGATTATACCCAAGTCCAACACAAGCTTCCTAGATAGAGGCCAGACAACATATGCAGTAGCAGCATACAGAAAACTGGTTGCAGCAAAAGCAGCAGATGCTGCGAAACCTGCAATCACCGAAGCAGCAGCAGCAGCAGATATTACTTCTGTCACCATCCAATGTTCAACCAAAAATCTGTTTGATACTGGAGATGCTACACTGTGGGGTAGTCATGTAACTTGCTAATGTAGGACTGCCAATGGAATTAAATGGTCAACAAAAAATGTACAAAACTACATGCTTTTAAAATTTATGCACGATTAGCCATTGTTGCCAAACAACAACCTGTCTTGAACCTCAACTAATATCCAGAAGTTTTAAATTGTTTTTCCTTTACGTTAGAATTATCTTCAGTCTCCCTTTGCTCCTCTCACCTTCAGCTAAAAATGATTGAAATTGTTAACTATGCAATAGATTTGCCAATATTAGTTTATTTTCTCATTTAATTCTTCCATTAAAGATAGAACTAGATTCTCATAGACAGTGAGTGCCTTTCATTTTTACCTTTTTTTGTATTTAGCCATTGTTGTTGCTAAAAAATAGATTGTCATAGCATTGTTGAGTGCATGCAGTGAGGTAGTTAGCTTGAAAAAAATACTACTGACCTGAAATTTGGTTTCTTATTCAGTTCTTGATTCTATCAACTACCCATCATCTTTTAGATTGGGCTGTGTGATTTGAACTCATGATTCAACTGAAAAAATCAAAGTTAGTTAATGTTTCAATAGTAACGTGGAGAAACATAGGAAATGTATACTAACTGAATTTGTCAAGAAATTCATATTTTATAAATAAATCATCTACTCTGCAAGATAATGAAGAAAAATTAATTCAGAACTCTATTCAGAATCATAGATAATAAAGGGTGCATATGAACAACCAGATTTGTTTGATTTGTGCCATTGCAGAAAAACCAGAGGAGACTGATAGCTGACGTGGTATGTTTCTCAATTTCATACCTTGGTCCTCTGAATTCCTCCAATGGAACCAATGCTTCGTCTTGATCTAATCAAATCACCCTGAATAACGAATAGAAGGGTCTAAACCATTTGCAACAAATACATTCAAAATGTTGGGGGGAAAACACAAGAAGTACTACAATGATCCTACCATTTTGATTTTTGGATGTGTTTGTCATCTGGAATAATCCTTCAAATCAACAATAAAATATCTATACCGAAGTTCAGAAGAGTCATCAACAATTTTACTTTTCCAGCACTAACGTGTTTCTGAAAATCCTAGAAGCTCATCCATGGAAGCTCCTCTGAGTTCCTCTCGAACTCTTCCTCTTCAAACAAATTATCCTTGAACACCTCTTCAGGAGCATGAAGTTTACCCTTGAACTCCCTAAGAAGGGCTTTGAGATGCACTGGATTCTCAGACTTGCCTTTCTTCCCACCATCGTCCTCTAGGGGTGTAAATGAACCAAGCCGCTCGTGAGCTATTCGAAGTTCGATTCGATAAAAATTCGTTTGAGCTCGTTTAATTAGACTTGTTAAGATAAACAAACCAAACTCAAACTTCGCAATACTCGGTTCGTTAGCTCGTGAACATGTTCGTTAAATTTATGAATCAACTTTTAAATTAAAAAAATAATAATTTTGATATTAAATTTATAGATTTTGCACTCTATTTATAAAAAATATAGACAAATATATTAAATTTATTTATTAGAATAAAATTATAAATTTTAATAAGAATATTATAATTTTTTCTAAATATATAATTTAATTTTAAATTAATATTTGAATTTATAATTTATACTTATTAAACTCGTTTAGGCTCGATAAAAGCTCGTGAGCCATGAATATATTCGTTAAATAAAGCTCGAGCTCAGCTCGATTATAAACAAGGAAAGCTTAAACATTCAAGAGTTCGGTTTGGCTCAGTTCGATTACACCCCTACCGCCCTCCCTCTCCTCCTTAATAATGGCGGACTACCCTAGCAGTCTTTACCAAGCTGAAATAACCTAGAATTGGAACCTTTCTCCGGAATTTACTTCTCCCTCAGCGTAACAAACCAATCGCGCACCGAGAATTGGGGCGTCCAGATAGCTAGGGTTCTCCTTCAAAAAACCTCAGTAACAAAATCCTCCTCCTCGATACCAGCGCCTCCATTCGGGGTGGCGTCGAGCTGCTGGGAGACCACCAGAAAACGGTGAGTCCGAAATCCATCGAGTATTGTCCTCCACGGGTGGAAGGAACGGAAGCGTGACTGGACGGGGGAGAGAGGTCGGTGGCGATCGGTCGAGGGCGGCGGCGGGGCAACGTCGAGATTTGGCAGGAAAATTAATGTCCATATTTAAGCTAATTATTTTTTTTTTTATTGCATTCATTAGAAATTTATCAATTATCACTACAACTCATATGAATAATTAAAGTTAAAGGGTAAAGGGTAAAGGGTAAAGTAGCCCGGGTAATAGTACAGTGACGCCTTCTCAATTTCATATTAAAAATTGAGTCTGATTTGTTAAATTAATAGATAATTTTTTTGAAAAAAAAAATAGGTGATTGATCGCTGTGACTGTGAGCCCCCTTCCAATTTATTTTGATGGGCAAAGTGCAGTGAAATGGAGCTCTTAATGTTTACAAATTAATTGATGATTTTTTTTAATAAATAATTGATTTAAATATTGAGATACTTCAGAGGGTAGGGGTTCAATATTTCACTTTACTATCATCATGATGATATAACGAAAAAATTAAAAGTAACCCTTTTAAATCTTAAATCTTAATATTAACATAAGATTTTACTTAGTATCTATGTTAAAAAGAGATAACTAATCTAAGAATCCATACTCTCATATATATCTATTATCAAAGAGGGCTGCTTCCCCCCGTCAACCCACCTCCCCTCTCTCTCCCAGCCAAAAGTCGCATGTACCCCCTCCACCTCCCCTTTTTGTTTTTTTATTTTTTTTTTAATTTCATTTAATTCTGATTTTATTTTAATTTTTTAATTAATTTTATTTAAAAATAACTCCCATACAATTATATTTTTAATTTTATTTAATTTTACTTTTTTAATTAATTTAATTTATTATTTTTTATCAATACTTTATTTTTCAATTTTATATAAATTTTATTTATTTTTATTTTTTAAATAATTTAATTTATTATTTTTTTCATAATACTTATATTTTTTCAATTGATTTTTTAAAATTTTAATTTTTTATTAATTTTTTTAATCAATTTCTTTATCAAATTTTTTTCAGTTTTATTTTTTTCAATAATTTTTTTATATGTTTATAATCTTTTATTTATTTTTAGTTTATATTTAAAACTAAAAAAAATACTACCAATTAATAATGAACACATTCATAACTTAGGAACAAATATATTTTTTCCAAATGAAGAGTACATGTAATAATACAAAAAAAACATAAAAACATATAAAAATAGAAATCTTAATCAATATTGCCTCCAAATTCTGCTCCCGATGCATTTGGTGGTGGTGCACCTATTATTTCGTACCACAAATGAGCGCGTGTCCTGTAACGAGTGACCCATCCTTTAGCTTCATATGATGAATGTTGCCA